>NC_133161.1:90849880-91158928 GCF_040802235.1 Manis javanica
GGTAAGAGGTAAACAGATTTTCCCATTAAACCCCTCCCCCTTTTATGCACAATCCAAGACAATCCCTTACCTTTCTCCCACTCCTTCCTGGTTATGCCCCAGTGTCCCATTCCTTTACGAAGACGGGAAGTCCTTTCCCTCCTCCAGGTTTCCATAACTATATCCACTCCCACAGCCCCCAGTACTCCCTTTCTGATGGCCCTCACAGCCGACGACCCCCCTCTACCCAATGAAAGCTCTGATTCCGCCCTCATACACCCTGTAAATCCCCAAGTTTGGGACATTACAAGCCCCTCCGTGCCCCTACGTCCCCCTGCCTCTATCAAATTACATGACCACTCTCAGTATATTTGTCAGGCCCAATACCCCCTAACCACTTTAGCCCTCATAGGCCTCAAACCCATCATTCAAGATCTCTTAAACAAAAATTACCTCAGACCCACTCACTCCCCATTTAATACCCCCATATTAGCTGTTAAAAAAACCAACGGGGGGCGGAGCCAAGATGGCGGCGTGAGTAGAGCAGTGGAAATCTCCTCCCAAAAACACATAGAGCTATGAAAATATAACAAAGAAAAATCTTCCTAAAATAGAGACCACAGGACACAGGACAACATCCAGACCACATCCACACCTGCAAGAACCCAGCGCCTTGTGAAGGGGGTAAGATACAAGCCCCAGCCCGGCGGGACCCGAGCGCCCCTCCCCCCGGCTCCCGGCGGGTGGAGAGAAACCGGAGCAGTTTTTTTTTTCTGGCGAGCGCTTTTTGGAAGCCTTAGAGGGACGGGCCCCCGTTGCTGGGGAGGCAGGGTGGCGGGACCGGTGAGGAGGTGCCTGGGAACGGCGCCGGAGGACAAAGAATATCCCGCGTTTCTCCCTGCGAGACCTGGGGGCGGGTGCCTGAGACCGGTGCCTGAGGACGGAAGAGGTCGCGCGTTTTTCCCCTTTTTTTTTTTTCTCTTTTTGGCAAGCGCTTTTTGGAAGCCTTGAAGGGACGGGGACCCCAGTGCTAGGGAGGCACGGTGGCGGGACTGGTGAGCGGGTGGCTGGGACCGGCGCCTGAGGACAAAGAATATCCCCCGTTTTTCCCTGCGGGACCGGTGGGCGGGTGCCTGAGACCGGCACTTGAGGACAGAGGAAATCGCGCGTTTTTCCCCTTTTTTTTTCTCTTTTCTGCGAGTGCTTTTTGGAAGCCTAAAAGGGACAGGGACCCCGGTGCTAGGGAGGCAGGGCGGCGGGACTGGTGAGCGGGTGCCTGGGACCGGCACCTGAGGACAAAGAATATCCCGCATTTTTCCCTGTGGGACCGGTGGGTGGGTGCCTGAGACCAGCACCTGAGGACGGAAGAAATCGCGCATTTTTCCCCTTTTTTTTCTCTCTTTTTGCCAAGTGCTTTTTGGAAGCCTTGAAGGGACAGGGACCCCGGTGCTAGGGAGGCAGGGCGGCGGGACTGGTGAGCGGGTGCGTGGGACCAGTGCCTGAGGACCAAGAATATTGAGCGTTCCTTCCCTGCGGGACCGGTGGGTGGGTGCTTTTTGGAAGCCTTGAAAGGACAGGGACCCTGGTGCTAGGGAGACAGGGCAGCAGGACCAGTGCGCGGGTGCCTGGGACCGGCACCTGAGGAAAAAAAAAAAAAAATCGCGTGTTTTTTCTTTTTTTTTTCCTTTCTGTTCCCTCTCTCATTGTTGCTGTTGTTGTTTTGGTTTGGAGAGTGCTTTTTGGAAATCTTAAAGGGGCAGGACAGGTCACTTAGACCAGAAGCAGGGAATCTGGGGATCTCTGGGCACTCTAACCCCCTGGGCAGCAGGGAGCACAGAGGCCCCTTACGGAGATAAATAGTCTCCTGGCTGCTCCCCCTCCAACGGGGCTCCACCATTTTGGAGGAACAGCCCCAGCCAGGCCAAGCCCACAGCAACAGTGGAGATAAACCCCAAAGCAACTGGGCAGGAAGCAGAAGCCCTGTCTGCGCACAGCTGCCCAGCACAAGCCACTAGAGGTCGCTATTCTCCCAGGAAAAGGCTACAAACCAACAAGAAGGGAAGCTCTTCCAGCGGTCACTTGTACCAGCTCTGCAGACTATCTCTATCACCATGAAAAGGCAAAACTACAGGCAGACAAAGATCACAGAGACAACACCTGAGAAGGAGACAGACCTAACTAGTCCTCCTGAAAAAGAATTCAAAATAAAAATCATGAACATGCTGACAGAGATGCAGAAAAAAATGCAAGAGCAATGGGATGAGATGCAGAGAAAAATGCAAGAGCAGTGGGATGAGATGCAGAGAAAAATGCAAGAGCAGTGGGATGAAGTCCGGAAGGAGATCACAGATGTCAGGAAAGAGATCACAGAAGTGAAACAATCCCTGGAAGGATTTATAAGCAGAATGGATAAGATGCAAGAGGCCATTGAAGGAATAGAAGCCAGAGAACAGGAACGTATAGAAGCTGACATAGAGAGAGATAAAAGGATCTCCAGGAATGAAACAACACTAAGAGAAATATGTGACCAATACAAAAGGAAAAACATTCGTATTATAGGGATACCAGAAGAGGAAGAAAGAGGAAAAGGGATAGAAAGTGTCTTTGAAGAAATAATTGCTGAAAACTTCCCCAAACTGGGGGAGGAAATAATCGAACAGACCATGGAATTATACAGAACCCCCAACAGAAAGGATCCAAGGAGGACAACACCAAGACACATAATAATTAAAATGGCAAGGATCAAGGACAAGGAAAGAGTTTTAAAGGCAGCTAGAGAGAAAAAGGTCACCTATAAAGGAAAACCAATCAGGCTAACATCAGACTTCTCAACAGAAACCCTACAGGCCAGAAGAGAATGGCATGATATACTTAATGCAATGAAACAGAAGGGCCTTGAACCAAGGATACTGTATCCAGCACGACTATCATTTAAATATGATGGTGGGATCAAACAATTCCCAGACAAGCAAAAGCTGAGGGAATTTGCTTCCCACAAACCACCTCTACAGGGCATCCTACAGGGACTGCTCTAGATGGGAGCACCCCTAAAAGGAGCACAGAACAAAACACACAACATATGAAGAAGGGAGGAGGAGGAATAAGAAGGGAGAGAAGAAAAGACTCTCCAGACAGTGTATATAACAGCTCAATAAGCGAGCTAAGTTAGGCAGTAAGATACTAAAGAAGCTAACCTTGAACCTTTGGTAACCACGAATCTAAAGCCTGCAATGGCAATAAGTACATATCTTTCAATAGTCACCCTAAATGTAAATGGACTTAATGCACCAATCAAAAGACATAGAGTAATAGAATGGATAAAAAAGCAAGACCCATCTATATGCTGCTTACAAGAAACTCACCTTAAACCCAAAGATAAGCATAGACTAAAAGTCAAGGGATGGAAAAACATATTTCAGGCAAACAACAGTGAGAAGAAAGCAGGGGTTGCAGTACTAATATCAGACAAAATAGACTTCAAAACAAAGAAAGTAACAAGAGATAAAGAAGGCCACTACATAATGATAAAGGGCTTAGTCCAACAAGAGGATATAACCATTCTAAATATATATGCACCCAATACAGGAGCACCAGCATATGTGAAGCAAATACTAACAGAACTAAAGAGGGAAATAGACTGCAATGCATTCATTGTAGGAGACTTCAACACACCACTCACCCCAAAGGATAGATCCACCGGGCAGAAAATAAGTAAAGACACACAGGCACTGAACAACACACTAGAACAGATGGACCTAATAGACATCTATAGAACTTTACATCCAAAAGCAACAGGATATACATTCTTCTCAAGTGCACATGGAACATTCTCCAGAATAGACCACATACTAGCTCACAAAAAGAGCCTTAGTAAATTCCACAATATTGAAATTCTACCAACCAATTTTTCAGACCACAAAGGTATGAAAGTAGAAATAAATTCTACAAAGAAAACAAAAAGGCTCACAAACACATGGAGGCTTAACAACATGCTACTAAATAATCAATGGATCAATGAACAAATCAAAATAGAGATCAAGGAATATATAGAAACAAATGACAACAACAACACTAAGCCCCAACTTCTGTGGGATGCAGCGAAAGCAGTCTTAAGAGGAAAGTATATAGCAATCCAGGCACACTTGAAGAAGGAAGAACAATCCCAAATGAATAGTCTAACATCACAATTATTAAAACTGGAAAAAGAAGAACAAATGAGGCCTAAAGTCAGCAGAAGGAGGGACATAATAAAGATCAGAGAAGAAATAAACAAAATTGAGAAGAATAAAACAATAGCAAAAATCAACGAAACCAAGAGCTGGTTCTTTGAGAAAATAAACAAAATAGATAAGCCTCTAGCCCAACTTATTAAGAGAAAAAGAGAGTCAACACAAATCAACATAATCAGAAATGAGAATGGAAAAATCACGACAGACTCCACAGAAATACAAAGAATTATTAAAGACTACTATGAAAACCTATATGCCAACAAGCTGGAAAACCTAGAAGAAATGGACAACTTCCTAGAAAAATACAACCTCCCAAGACTGACCAAGGAAGAAACACAAAAGTTAAACAAACCAATTACAAGCAAAGAAATTGAAACAGTAATCAAAAAACTACCCAAGAACAAAACCCCGGGGCCGGACGGATTTACCTCGGAATTTTATCAGACACACAGAGAAGACATAATACCCATTCTCCTTAAAGTGTTCCACAAAATAGAAGAAGAGGGAATACTCCCAAACTCATTCTATGAAGCCAACATCACCCTAATACCAAAACCAGGCAAAGACCCCACCAAAAAAGAAAATTACAGACCAATATCCCTGATGAACGTAGATGCAAAAATACTCAATAAAATATTAGCAAACAGAATTCAACAGTATATCAAAAGGATCATACACCATGACCAAGTGGGGTTCATCCCAGGGATGCAAGGATGGTACAACATTCGAAAATCCATCAACATCATCCACCACATCAACAAAAAGAAAGACAAAAACCACATGATCATCTCCATAGATGCTGAAAAAGCATTTGACAAAATTCAACATCCATTCATGATAAAAACTCTCAGCAAAATGGGAATAGAGGGCAAGTACCTCAACATAATAAAGGCCATATATGATAAACCCACAGCCAGCATTATACTGAACAGCGAGAAGCTGAAAGCATTTCCACTGAGATCGGGAACCAGACAGGGATGCCCACTCTCCCCACTGTTATTTAACATAGTACTGGAGGTCCTAGCCACGGCAATCAGACAAAACAAAGAAATACAAGGAATCCAGATTGGTAAAGAAGAAGTTAAACTGTCACTATTTGCAGATGATATGATACTGTACATAAAAAACCCTAAAGACTCCACTCCAAAACTACTAGAACTGATATCGGAATACAGCAAAGTTGCAGGATACAAAATCAACACACAGAAATCTGTAGCTTTCCTATACACTAACAACGAATCAATAGAAAGAGAAATCAGGAAAACAATTCCATTCACCATTGCATCAAAAAGAATAAAATACCTAGGAATAAACCTAACCAAGGAAGTGAAAGACTTATACTCTGAAAACTACAAGTCACTCTTAAGAGAAATTAAAGGGGACACTAATAAATGGAAACTCATCCCATGCTCATGGCTAGGAAGAATTAATATCGTCAAAATGGCCATCCTGCCGAAAGCAATATACAAATTTGATGCAATCCCTCTCAAATTACCAGCAACATTCTTCAATGAATTGGAACAAATAATTCAAAAATTCATATGGAAACACCAAAGACCCCGAATAGCCAAAGCAATCCTGAAAAAGAAGAATAAAGTAGGGGGGATCTCACTCCCCAACTTCAAGCTCTACTACAAAGCCATAGTAATCAAGACAATTTGGTACTGGCACAAGAACAGAGCCACAGACCAGTGGAACAGATTAGAGACCCCAGAAATTAACCCAAACATATATGGTCAATTAATATTTGATAAAGGAGCCATGGACATACAATGGCAAAATGACAGTCTCTTCAACAGATGGTGCTGGCAAAACTGGACAGCTACATGTAGGAGAATGAAACTGGACCATTGTCTAACCCCATATACAAAGGTAAACTCAAAATGGATCAAAGACCTGAATGCAAGTCACGAAACCATTAAACTCTTGGAAAAAAACATAGGCAAAAACCTCTTAGACATAAACATGAGTGATCTCTTCTTGAACATATCTCCCCGGGCAAGGAAAACAACAGCAAAAATGAGCAAGTGGGACTACATTAAGCTGAAAAGCTTCTGTACAGCGAAAGACACCATCAATAGAACAAAAAGGAACCCTACAGTATGGGAGAATATATTTGAAAATGACAGATCTGATAAAGGCTTGACGTCCAGAATATATAAAGAGCTCACACGCCTCAACAAACAAAAAACAAATAACCCAATTAAAAAATGGGCAGAGGAACTGAACAGACAGTTCTCCAAAAAAGAAATACAGATGGCCAAGAGACACATGAAAAGATGCTCCACATCGCTAATTATCAGAGAAATGCAAATTAAAACTACAATGAGGTATCACCTCACACCAGTAAGGATAGCTGCCATCCAAAAGACAAACAACAACAAATGTTGGCGAGGCTGTGGAGAAAGGGGAACCCTCCTACACTGCTGGTGGGAATGTAAATTAGTTCAACCATTGTGGAAAGCAGTATGGAGGTGCATCAAAATGCTCAAAACAGACCTACCATTTGACCCAGGAATTCCACTCCTAGGAATTTACCCTAAGAACGCAGCAATCAAGTTTGAGAAAGACAGATGCACTCCTATGTTTATCGCAGCACTATTTACAATAGCCAAGAATTGGAAGCAACCTAAATGTCCATCTGTAGATGAATGGATAAAGAAGATGTGGTACATATACACAATGGAATACTACTCAGCCATAAGAAGTGGAAAAATCCAACCATTTGTAGCAACATGGATGGAGCTGGAGAGTATTATGCTCAGTGAAATAAGCCAAGCGGAGAAAGAGAAATACCAAATGATTTCACTCATCTGAGGAGTATAGGAACAAAGGAAAAACTGAAGGAACAAAACAGCAGCAGAATTACAGAACCCAAAAATGGACTAACAGGTACCAAAGGGAAAGGAACTGGGGAGGATGGGTGGGCAGGGAGGGATAAGGGGGAGGAAGAAGAAGGGGGGTATTAAGATTAGCATGCATGGGGGGGAGGGAGATAGGGGAGGGTGGGCTGCACAACACAGAGAGGACAAGTAATGACTCTACAACATTTTGCTAAGCTGATGGACAGTAACCGTAATGTGGTTGTTAGGGGGGACCTGATATAGGGGAGAGCATAGTAAACATAGTATTCTTCAGGTAAGTGTAGATTAAAAATTTAAAAAAAAAAAAGAAAGAAAGAAAGAAAAGGGGGATTACTCCTTAACAGGATAAAACTATTGGTAAATCAAAGATCAACGCATGCTTTAAATATCCTTAATGTTGATCACTTAAAGGGTGTCAGATGATCAGCTATGGAGGTACTCTTTTCTGATAATATTCCTTTCTCTTAATTAAAAAAAAAAAAAAAAAGCAGTTACTGTGTGCTGACCTCCAATGAGTTCTGCACAGTGGTATAGAGGGCATGTCAAAGTGTGGGCAAAGGGTCTGTTTGTTTCTACGCAGAAGATCAAGGCCTAGCTTGGATACCCAGAAAATGAACTAAGATACGATATGAGGAGGAGCTTCCGGCATCAGCACTCTCTGGAGGACTCGTGCCGGGGGATGATCATCAAAAAGCCTCCACAGGGATCCGGACGATGCTGCGGTTGTGGCTGCATCCAGCCCACCATCTCCTGGACTTGCCATGAGAAGGAGGAGGGAGATGTCTAGGCTGGCATGTGCATACAGTGAGACAACGAATTTGACTGGATCTGTACTGTTGGAACTCAACCAGGAGTTGGGAGGGGTGCAAGTTGTAGCACCCCAAAATCTCATGACTATAGACTATCTATGGTTAAAAGAACATATGGGATGTGAACAGATCCCAGAAATGGGCTGCTTTAATTTGTCTGATGGTTCAAGTACAGTTGGAAAATATCCATCATATCATAGATAAATTTTCACAAATGCCTAGGGTGCCTAAATGGTTTTCTTGGCTTCACTGGAGATGGCTGGTAATTATAGATTTGCTTTGTTTATGTCACCGTATTCCTATTATGTTAATATGTGTGTGCAAATTAGTTAGTAGTTTAAAACCTATACATACTTAAGGTACTATACAAGAAGATATGTCAAAGAAATAATCAATCCTCCCAAGTTTCCTTCATATGCTACATCTATAGCTTTTCTTCTTCCTTCCTAATTACAAACTTTAAATAGAATTCGTGCCTCATATCGAATTTACCGAGTATCATAATTCCTCCAGGTGGTAAAGATACCTCGAGACAAGTGCTGGGCATAGAAGCCACAGGGCATAAATCTGCAAAGAAGTAAAAAGCTAACCTTTGCAAACAATATGGCTTCTCTCTCACTTACCAACTTTACATTTCCCTGTATGGCCCCGGAAGATGACTGGTTAGCCAGAGACGGGTAAGATTCCTCAAGGGAGGAACAACCTAAGACAGGCACAGTCGCAGGGGGGCCATCAGGTGAGAATTTGGGGATCAACAGAGGTGAGGCTCAGAACCTCACCCCCCCTGCTTTGAGAGAAATCTTCTGCATCCGTGGATGTCTTGCTGCCCTTGTCTAGCCTGGATTAATACTTAGTCCATAGGCACACACCTGATCATCTGATCATCTACATTTGCCTTCTTACAGCACTAAACTATGTTTTCTACCTTTATCTTGCATCTACCTACCACTTCAGCATTTTATTAAAAATAAAAATAATAATAATAATAGGAGAAATGTGGGATCAACATATAAATCAAGTACAAAAATCAAATGAATATTCATATTTGACCTGATGGTTTATAGGTCATATTGCATGATCAAAACCGAAAGTTTCTGTGATGACTGCCCTTGTACTGTTCACCATGTAAGAATTTATTCACTCTGTAAGAATTCGTTCACCATGTAAGAACTTGTTCGTTATGCTTCAGAAGATTGGAGACTGACGAGAATTAGGCTTGAGATGGATTAATGATTGTACATTGAGCATTGACCCCCCTATACTGAATTTTATTGTTGTTAACAACCATTTGATCAATAAATATGAGAGATGCCCTCTCAAAAAAAAATAAAATAAAATAAAATAAAATAAAATAAAAAAAAAAAAAACCAACGGATCTTTCCGCCTTGTCCAAGACCTTCGCCTCATCAACATAGCCGTTGTCCCTATCCATCCCTTAGTTCCAAATCCATACAGCCTTTTAGCGCAGATCCCTGCCTCGGCATCCCACTTCTCAGTCCTAGATCTCAAGGACCCATTTTTCTATCCCTCTAGACACCTGCTCACAAGAATTTTTCATCTTCACATGGACGGAACCATACACAAGACATTCTGAACAACTCACTTGGACAGTTTTGCCACAAAGCTTCCGAGAAAGTCCCCATATTTTTAGACAGGTCCTAGCTCAGGACCTCAAACAGTTTCATCATGATCACTCCAAGTCCACCTTATTATAATAAATGGACAATCTTCTACTCTGCAGTCTCTCGTGGGAACAGTCTCAACTTGACACTGCCTCCCTACTTAACCTTCTAGCTTCCAGAAGTTACCGACTATCCCCCGTCAAAGCTCAAATCCTTCCCCTCCTGTCACTTACTTCAGATTCCTTCTATCTCAACAAAGAAAGTCCATTACCTTAGACAGAAAACGACTCCTCTCTGACCTGCCCATTCCCAAAACCAAGACAGAAATCCTTTCCTTTCTAGGCCTGGCTGGGTATTTTAGAGCGTGGATCCCTAACTTCCCCTTGTTGGCAAGACCCCTATATGACCTCAGCAAGGGCCCCCCTGAAGAACCATTATCCTCCTCACCCCGACACTCCTTCATTAAGCTCCGTCAAGCCCTTGTGGAAGCCCCAGCTCTCCAACTTCCTGATTTGTCGAAGCCCTTCTCATTATACATTCATGAGAGGTCCAGTCAAGCTCTAGGAGTCCTAGGCCAATATTATGGCCCATCCTTTGCCCCAGAAGCTTATCTCTCCAAGCAATTAGACCCCACAGTTCGGGGATGGGCCCCCTGCCTACGAGCATTAGCCGCTACACAGCTCTTGCAGAAAGAAGCTCATAAACTGACATTCAGGGCGCCCCTTACCATTCTGTCCCCACATCACCTAAAAGATCTCTTAACCTACAAAAGTTTACAGACTCTCCCTCCCTCCAGACTCCTGACCTTACTGTCCTCTTTCCTCCAAAATCCCGTTCACCCCCTTTGCCATCCATACCCAAATCATGACTTTTTCCTCCTTTACTGCTCTCTCGCTTTTTTTCCTCATTCCTATTGTCTTCCCACCACCCTAGCCTCCTTTGTATGGCGATTCAAAGTCAGACAGACTTACACACAGCATCAAACAAAAGTTACTGCCCTCATTGACACACCAGACTGCCCTCTGAAAAGCTGCTCTGAGCCTTTATACCTCCACTTTCCTCCCTCCACCAAAGTGTTCACTAGCAGCTACCCTTATTTTCCCTACCTCTGCTTCCTCTATGACCAAAAACAAGCCTATTGCAGGTTATGGCCAGACACCTATAGGAGATGTACCTACTGGTCTTGTGCCATTCACTACATGGGTAACTTCCAGTACCCACAGTATTACTCCTCCAACTGTTTCATGAAATATCCCAACGGCTCATTCTCCTTATCAATCCCAGATCCCTGGGACTCTCGATGAGCTGCCAGAGTCACAGCCTCAGTTTACTATGGGGGGGTCCTCGACTCCTCACGGTACCCTTCATAGCTCTCGAAAGTATGTTCCCTCTCATTCCCAGATCTCTCAAGTTGCATCAGATAGCAGACATTCCAAAAAAGTCATTATCCAAACTCTTGACGGCGCCTCTTAATCTTCTTATCCCCTTCCCTCTTCCCATTTCTCCTACTCTTCGTTACAGTTCATTCAGGACACCACCATCTTTCTCAACCACACCCTTAACACCGCCAATTGTTTCTTGTGTGCATCACTACAGCGCCCACTGCTGGCCGCCATGCCCCTTCATATTTCCAACTACTCCTTCCATGCAGAAAGACAACCCCTCTGCCCCCTGGCAGACATACCCCTATGGGAACCAGAATACGCAGATAATCTCACCATCCACCACTGTGTTGGCCCAACTGCACCCCCCTCCAGCACAGTTCACTGTCTCCCAACTCCAGCACACCCTGCATTCTCGTCACCCTAATCTCACAGCTTACACTTTACAGCATGGCAGAATTCCTTGAGCTCCAACCTCCATTGCCCTCGTGCACAAAAAGGGCTGCTTTCCTTCCCATCATGGTCAGTATCTCTTTGAGCACCTCAGCCATTGGGGCAGGGTTTTCGGGAGGAGCCTTGAGTCACTCTCTATGGGCAGTTAGAGATCTCAACGCCAAACTTGAGGGAGCCCTGACATCCACTGCCGATTCCCTAGCCTCTCTCCAAAGACAGGTCACTTCGCTAGCTAAAGTCACCCTTCAAAACCAGCGGGCCCTAGATCTGCTTACAGCCGAGAAGGGCGGCACCTGCGTCTTCCTCAAGGAAGAGTGCTGCTATTACATCAACGAATCCGGCATTGGAGAAACTGACATCACCAAACTCAACGACCTTGCCTCCAGTCTCCACTCTGCTTCCAATTCCAACCCATTCTCTTCAATACTAACAAACCCCCTCCTTACCTGGGTCTGGCCCATTGCAGGCCCCATAATAATCATTCTTCTCACCTGTCTCTTCTTACCCTGTATAATAAAGTTCATCAAATCCCAAGTCGGAAAAATCTCTCATCAAGCTTTCAACCAGCTTTTACTCAAGAACTACCAGCTTCTGGCCACAGAAGATCCCTCACCCTCACGTGACCTCCTCACCACAAGCTGAGATGGACCCCTCTCCCCGCTGGAAACTGTTCCTGGAAACAATGGCGGCAGATACCTGGCTCCTGACACCCATATCCTCTTGGCACCATTAGAATCAACAGGTCCTCAACCTATTGTTACAGGGAAACTTCATTGATTTCCAACCTGAAGAAGTCCACATCTACTGGTCCTTACTGTGGGGAGTCCTATCAACCCTTTCCTCCCAATCCTCAAACCCTCACTCCCTTCTCCGCCCCTGTTCAGCAGGAAGCAGTCAGAGAGAAAGCAACGTCCACAACCCCATAGAGGAGAAAGGGGGGAATGAAGGGCCCCCACCAGTAAGATGGCAAACTTCCGGCTTCTCTTCGGGGTGCTCGGTTCCCGCCGGTGCCACCTGAAGCCCAATCACCTCTCGCCCCCCTCCCAATCCCAGCATGTAGCCAACAGCCACCAGCCCCGTAGAAGTAACACGACAATCACCCGATGCCCCTTAACCCAGCACCCCATAACCCAGCACCTTTCCCTAATAAAGCGGAATTCTCCGGTGAATTGCTGCTGTGTGTCACTCCTTTCCTTTCAACTGCCATGACAGGTTGGTTGAGTTTCTTTCAGGGAACAGCAGGAAGTTTCATGGCCCACCACTGGCTCCTGACAGTACCAGGTGAGGCAAGCCCAGCAAGCTGAAACTGACTCCACCAATTTGAGCTACATAGGAGGGACCTGCCTGCCCCAATGTCACCAGCTGAAAACCCACCACTGTGGACAGGCTAAAACTCCCCCAAGAAAAGGAACATGTATCACAGGACTGAGCATAAACTAGCCTCTCCCATGCACAGACATCTCAGATATCTTCCTCCTTTACTTTGCCCAGTAGGCAACTGATAATCCTTACTCTCCTCATTAAAGTCTGTGTTAGTCCTTGGATGGGGGAGACAAATTTGAGCCTTGCCTCCTGTTCCTTGCTGGTTGGTCTCCCAAAAAAGCTCTTTCCTTTTTGCAAAGGCAGGCATCTTCATGTGCCTTATGGTGCATACCAGGCAGTGGACTCTTGTTCAGTTACACAGGATGGAATGAAAATGAAAATACATGGAAGTCTATGGGAATTCAACTAAGGCAGGTAGAGGTAATTTAATAATACTAAATGTGCTGTTAGAAAAAATTAATAATTAGAAAAAAGAAAGGTCTCAAATCAATAATGCAAGCTACTGTCTTAAGAAACTAAGAAAAAAGTGAAATAAATTCAAAATAAGCAGCAGGAAGGAACTAATGAAGAAAATAGGTGTAGGGGCCCAGGGCAGGCCACCCTGAAATGTACCTCAATGGCATATTGATTACTTCAAATTAAAGTCACTTAAGAAACAGCCCTCCTCCGACCACTCCCACTTGTCTCCAGAAAGCAGGAAATAAATCTCCCAAGTGAAAGGTACTCTCCTTGTACCTTAAAGAGAGGTAAAGAGACATCTTTATTCAGAGTCCAAAAAGCTGTATAAACAAAGCTTGTACTTTTACTAATTTACAACCCCAGCCTAAATCCAGTTTAGAATTCCTTACTACTTGAAGCTCCTCCAACATATTTTCCATGTCCTATCAATTCACCATAGATTTAAATTTTTATATCTAAAAATGTATGAAAGCTGAATGCCTCTGTCATTTCTTTGAGTCTCATATTATTGGGCCACCATGTCCACCTATTTGTATGTTTTTACTGTTAATCTGTCTTGTGTCGATTCATTTCTTAGAACAGCAAAGGAAACCTTGAGGGATATGAAACTGAGAACAAAAATAGCAGAAAAATAAATCAAACCAAAAACTGACTCTTTGCAACCATCAACAAGATTAATAAACCCCTAGTAAGATAACAAAGGAGAGAAGAGAAATTACCAATATCAGGAGTGAAAAAGAATATACCACTATAGATCTCACAGATTAAAAGGATCATGGAATACTATGAATAACTTACAATTTAGAAAAAAACTATCAGGACTTGTACAAGGTGATCTGTAATTATTAAACAAATTGAATTTGTAGTTCAAAGCATTCTGAATTAGAAATCTATAAACCCAGATGGTTTCACTGTCTTTGAAAAAAGAAATAATCCAATTATTTACAAGGGAAGAAGGAACACTTCCCAAAACTAGACAAAAAAAAAAAAAGAACACTACAAACATCCCTCAAAAGCAGATAAAAAAATCCTCAAAATATTAGCAAATCTGATTACCCTGATAAAAAAAAAACAAAGACATTTAAAACAAACAAACTAAAGAACTACCTCCCTCAAAAGCATACACACAAAAACACTCAAAAAAATATAAATTAGAATCTAATTATACATGATCAAGGACAGTTTCTTAGAATACAAGGAAGCTATAATTGGCTAGAGGTTTTCAATTTTATTTATTTTCTAAAATAATAGAAGCTTTTGTTTTCACTGATATTCTTTAAAGTTCTGGATTTCCATTTTGTTATTTCCTTTATTCTGCTTATTTTGGGGTTTATTTCTTTTCTAATTTTTTAGGTGGAAACAGAGTTTATCTATTTGAAAACTTTCTTCTTTTCTAATATAGGTCATTAGTGCTATAAATTTCCATCCAAGTATTGCTTTGGCTGTACCCTCAAAACTTTGCTATGTTGTGTTTTCATTTACATTTAATTTAAAATGCTTTCTCACTTCTTTTTGCATTTCCTCTTTGATAGGAATTTTTTAAGGAATTATTTTGTTTTGAATATTTATTATTTTCTAAGTATCTTTATGTTATTGATTTCTAATATACTGTTCTGTTCAAAAAACATACTTTGTATGAACTAAATCCCTTTAAATTTTATGAGACTTGACTTAGGTCCAGATTGTTGTGTTATTTGGTAAATAATCTTCATATACTTGAAAAGAATTGTGTTCTGATGTGTGAGATGTTCTATAAATATCAATTGAGTCAACAGAAATAGTTAAATTGGAAAATGCAGTGAGAGATTAACACTTATCTCTCAAGAGTTGACAGGACAAAATAGATAACCAATAAAGAACTAAAAGATTGTTCAAGATTATCAACTTGAACAAGATTATCAACTAAAATGACTCAAAACCCAGAACAAGCAGAATAAAGAAAATAATAAAGAACAAAGTGGAAATCTAAAACTTCAGAAACTATCGGTGAAAACAAAAGCTGGTTCTTTTAGAAAGTAAATAAGATTGAAAACCTCTAGCCAAAATGATTAAGAAAAGAAAGAACGGAACACACACATACTATCAATATCAGAACTGAGAGAGATGAAACGTTTAAAAGGTAAAAAAGTAACATTATTAATAACTTTACATTGTAAACAACACAGATAAGCTCTCAAATAAGCATGCATGTGAAAGAAACCAGACAAAAAAAGAGTACATACATATGAAACTATTTAATAAATTTCAGAAAATGCAAACTAGAGTGGAGGTCAGAGGTTCCCTGGAGGTGTGAGGGATTCTGGAAGAGTGGAAAGGAAGCCTTATGTGGAGACTTTTGGAATTGATTAATATGTTTGCTATTTTGATTGTGCTGACAGTTTCTCAGCAAATAAATATATCAAAATTTATCAAATTGCACAATGTAAATATCTGCAGGTTCTTGCATATCAACTATACCTCAATGAAATTGTTTTTGCTTTTAAATGAAGAAAAACTACAACAGAAATACATCAAACAGACCTGCAGGACTTATTCAACAACAAAAAAATCATTTTCCCTCTTCATACTACTTAGGAAAGACCTTAAGAAGGATCTACAGAACTCAGTTTCTCTTTAAAACAGCTAATTAAATGCCTCCTATGTTCTAGGTACTGTCTATACGTAGACAAGAGATAGCAATCCTACCTTCAAAATATTTACATTATAGCTTTGTTGACAAATCAGAAAACATAACTATAATCTAGGCAGTCTACCAACTGGAAAGTTTAACAATGAACGTACATTAAACAATGAACAATACATTAAAAGGTTTTGCTACCAATGAGTTAAAAACAATGCTATTATTGCTAATTATGGATACTAAAGGGACCGCTACTCTCAGGTCCTGGCACTTCAAAAGATTAAATGTTTAGTGGATGCCAACTCTGTGCTATATTAAGAGGTGTTATCATAAAACAAATTTAGAAAATGCTAGATTATCAACAAAATAAAGCAGATTTCTTTAGTGTAGTACTCCTCAACCATTAACATGCACTGGAAACATCCATAAGAGACATGTAATATATAATATTTCCCAAATCTATTTATCTCACTTCTTTTGTTTCCTTCAAATTGCATAAAATCTAGTAGGACTTGCACTCATGGCGCACACAGGAAAACAGTAACTATACCATACTAATTTAGATGCAATCCTGAAACAAAATCCACATAATTCCACACATAGAAGCCTTTTGCTTACCCTTTTAAAAATCTGGTCAATAAAGGATCTTATTTTCACGGTATAAAACACTAAGAAGTATATATATAAGAATATAAAAGATGAGATACAGATTCATAGAATCTTACTCTTGTATGAACAGGATCTATTAAATATCTATGAGCATAGAATCATTCACTCCCTCTCTCTCTCTATATATATATATGGTATATACTAGCCATATTAATATTAATTATATTTAATAATTAATATTAGTTTTTATCCTGTACCTGAATTTTACTTAAAAAAAACACAAGAAATATCATATGGCTCTATGAAAATCATATTCACACTATGAAGAGCTCTTACTATGAAGAAACAGGAAGGTTATTAATGGTACTTATATGGCTTCCAGAATTAATATTAACTCTAAGAGTATTTACTCTCTAACCCATGGTTTATAGATACAGCACTGATAGAAAAAGATCAGAAGAATTACATAGTCATAATGCAACTAGCTAGCAGAATAACAACAATTAACACTCATACAGTGTTTACTATGTATTGTGTTGAATTGTATCCCCCTAAACTTCCTATGTGGAGGCCCTACTGCCCAGTACCTCAGAATGTGACCGTATTTAGAAATAGGGTACTTTCAGATATAATTAGTTAAAATGAGGTCCCATAATCCAATAGGACAGGTATCCTTACAAAAAGGGGAAATTTGGACACAGTTGCCCACACAGGGAGATTGCTATGTAAGGATGAAGGGAGAGACTGGGGTGATGTTCTTACAAGCCAGGGAACTCCAAAGATCACCAGCAAACCACCAGAGGAGGGGAGAGGCAGAAAGCAGATTCTTTCCTCAGGGAACTCAGAACCAACCAACCTTTCCAGTATCTTGATGCTGGACTTAAACTTCTAGAACTGTGAGACAATAAATTTCAGTTTTTTTAAGCCACCCAGTCTGTGGCACTTTGTTAATGCAGCCTTAGCAAACTAATACACTATGTGTCCAGACACTATTATAGGAACCTGCATATTACTCATTTAATACCACCTCCATTTAGTTACTTTCACCTATTCCACTTTATAGCCAAGAAAACTGAGGCACATAGAAGGTAATTATTTTTCCCAAGTTCACAATTATTAAGTGGCAGAGGCAGGATTTAGGAAATGACACAAATGGTATTGACAGAGCAGTCCCATAGCATGGATGAATTATTTCAATTGTCTGGCCACTCAACATCAAAGTTTGATTCTCTGACCCTCTAAAGCTTTCTCTTAATGCACTTTCTAAAATGTTCTAGTTACTCCTTTCTGCTTTGTCTCACTGGAGGATCTCAGCTCTGGGCAAGATCACTCTGGATTTGGTGAGACCAAATAATGACAATGGAGTGTTGGGCGTAAAAGGGTTTGTACCAAGCTTTATTCTCATGGTGGCAGGTCCAGTGCTGGAATCACATCTGCATCTGGCAAGTCTGCAATTCACTTCAGACTCACCTGGAGCTCTTTGTACAGCAACACAGACAATAGAGGTTCACTGCCGACAGGTGTGGAAGCATGCACCTGCCCAGTAGACCAATTACATAACTGTACATGTGCTGTGGGCAAGTAGATTAGGGTCAGGGGAGGATCCTGACCATAGGAACTTCCATATCCCCCTACAGCTTAAACTTAGCTGGACTAGATTTAGAAGCCCTCAACTAATAACCATGACTGATAAGACCTCCAGTTAGGAAATGGAGTGCTGGGGCAAGCTGAAGTATGAACAGAACCTGACACTGGACCCAGAAAAAATATCCAAGTGATCTCTAACTACTTATTATATGGGTTTTGAGTTTACACAGAGCTAGTGAAGGGCCTATCTGACAAGCCTAGCCACAAAAATTAAATACTCTGATCTTAAAGTAGCTTCAACTAGTCTGACCATAAAGACTTTAAGACCTCTCTCCAAAAGCAAAGCTCTAGAAACTATACTGTAGTCCAACTGAGGGGTGGAGGGTAGTTAAGGAGAATAATGGAGGATTCCAAATAAAAGAGACTATAGATTAGTATTTGAGACTTGGCTTTTCCTACACATCAAAGCTGACAATGGCCCAAGCTTGATAACTGCTTTTCTTTATCTTTCATCACTCTTAATTCACTTTATGTTAACTCCCTGAGAAAACACTGCTTTCAGAAACTGTTTCACAACTTGATAAATATATTTTAAAGCAAAACATTTGCTTCAGATATGGATTGAATTGTGTCCCATAAAAATATCTGTTAATGGGGTGGGGGTCCGGCTCGCCCGGCCTACAGGCACAGACTTCCGGCTTGTCCTCGCCATCCTCGCACTTCCGCTGACGTTGCCGGTTAGAGGTGACAGGCAAGATGTCGGCTACTGGTCGCTGTGAGCTGTTGTTGAGACGAGCATCTCAGTGACAAGCTCCTCCGTGACAAAATTGCAGGAGCGAGTTGTAGGAGGTGGCGGATCTGGCACAGCCGGGTGTGGGCGCTGAGGAGCCGTGGCCGCGGGCCGTGACTGTGGGAGCGGGGAGTGTGAGAGCCGGAGACTGGTAATGCCCTGCTGCCCCCGGGGAAGCCGGGTGGCCCAGCGCTGCAGGGTCACTCCATGCCGCCGACTGGTCTAGAGCCCGCCAGAATGAACAGGAAGAAAGGAGACAAGGGTTTTGAAAGCCCAAGGCCATATAAATTAACCCATCAGGTCGTCTGCATCAATAACATAAACTTCCAAAAATCTGTTGTGGGATTTGTGGAACTGACTATATTTCCCACAGTTGCAAACTTGAATAGAATCAAGTTGAACAGCAAACAATGTAGGATATATCGAGTAAGGATCAACGATTTAGAAGCTGCTTTTATTTATAATGACCCAACCTTGGAGGTTTGTCACAATGAATCAAAACAGAGAAATCTCAATTATTTTTCCAATGCTTATGCAGCTGCAGTTAGTGCTGTAGATCCTGATGCAGGAAATGGAGAACTTTGCATTAAGGTTCCATCAGAGTTATGGAAACACGTTGATGAATTAAAGGTCCTAAAGATACACATCAATTTTTCTTTGGATCAGCCAAAAGGAGTTCTTCATTTTGTGGTACCCAGTGTAGAGGGAAGTATGGCAGAGAGAGGTGCTCATGTTTTCTCTTGTGGGTATCAAAATTCCACAAAATTTTGGTTCCCATGTGTTGATTCATATTCTGAATTATGTACATGGAAATTGGAATTTACAGTAGATTCTGCAATGGTGGCTGTTTCCAATGGAGATTTGGTGGAGAAGTGTATACTCATGATATGAGGAAGAAGACCTTCCATTACATGCTTACCATCCCAACAGCTGCCTCAAATATCTCCTTGGCCATTGGACCTTTTGAAATACTTGTAGATCCGTATATGCATGAGGTTACTCATTTTTGTTTACCTCAACTTCTTCCATTGCTTAAGCATACCACATCATATATTCATAAAGTTTATGAATTTTATGAAGAAATTCTTACATGTCGATACCCATACTCCTGTTTTAAGACTGTATTCATTGATGAGGCTTATGTTGAAGTAGCTGCTTATGCTTCTATGAGCATTTTTAGCACAAATCTGTTGCACAGTGCAATGATTATAGATGAGACACCTTTGACTAGAAGGTGTTTAGCCCAGTCCTTGGCCCAGCAGTTTTTTGGATGTTTCATATCCAGAATGTCTTGGTCTGATGAATAGGTACTGAAGGGAATTTCGGGCTATATTTATGGACTTCGGATGAGAAAAACTTTTGGTGTTAATGAATATCGCCACTGGATCAAAGAAGAACTAGACAAGATAGTGGCATATGAACTAAAAACTGGTGGAGTTTTACTACACCCCATATTTGGTGGAGGAAAAGAGAAGGATAATCCAGCATCCAATCTACACGTTTCTATAAAGCATCCACATACACTTTCCTGGGAATACTACACTATGTTTCAATGTAAAGCTCACTTTGTAATGAGATTGACTGAAAATAGGATCAGTATGGAATTTATGCTACAAGTTTTCAATAAACTGTTAAGTTTGGCTAGTACTGCTTCATCTCAGAAGTTCCAGTCACATATGTGGAGTCAGATGTTGGTTTCCACATCTGGGTTTTTGAAATCCATCTCAAATGTTTCTGGCAAAGACATCCAGCCTTTAATAAAACAGTGGGTAGACCAGAGTGGAGTGGTAAAATTTTATGGAAGTTCTGCATTTAATAGAAAACGAAATGTCTTGGAATTGGAAATAAAACAAGATTATACATCTCCTGGAACTCATAAATATGTGGGACCACTTAAAGTGACAGTGCAAGAGTTAGATGGATCCTTTAATCATACATTGTAAATTGAAGAAAACAGCCTTAAACATGATATACCCTGCCATTCCAAAAGCAGAAGGAATAAGAAGAAAAAAATTCCACTGATGAATGGAGAAGAAGTTGATATGGACCTTTCTGCAATGGATGCTGATTCGCCTTTGCTGTGGATAAGGATAGACCCAGATATGTCGGTACTGAGAAAAGTCGAATTTGAACGAGCAGATTTTATGTGGCACTACCAGCTCCGCTATGAGAGGGATGTTGTTGCCCAACAGGAGTCCATTTTGGCCTTGGAAAAGTTCCCTCCTCCAGCATCTCGCCTTGCACTCACTGACATACTAGAACAAGAGCAGTGTTTCTACCGAGTGAGAATGTCAGCTTGCTTCTGCCTTGCAAAGATTGCAAATTCAATGGTGAGCACATGGACAGGACCACCAGCCATGAAGTCACTCTTTACTAGAATGTTTTGTTGCAAAACTTGTCCAAACATTGTGAAAACAAACAATTTTATGAGCTTTCAAAGTTATTTTCTAAAGAAGACTATGCCAGTTGCAATGGCGTTTTGAGAGATGTTCACAACTTTTGTCCCAAAGAAGTCTTAGCATTTATATTTGACTTAATCAAGTACAATGACAACAGAAAGAATAAGTTTTCAGATAACTATTATCGTGCAGAAATGATTGATGCCCTTGCCAACTCTGTTACACCTGCTGTCAGTGTGAATAATAAAGTTCGAACTTTGGATAACTTAAATCCAGATGTACAACTCATTCTGGAAGAAATCACTAGGTTTCTGAATATGGAAAAACTTCTTCCAAGTTACAGACACACCATCACTGTCAGTTGTCTGAGAGCCATACGAGTGCTTCAGAAGAATGGACATGTGCCAAGTGATCCAGCTCTTTTTAAATCTTATGCAGAATATGGCCACTTCGTGGACATTCGGATAGCAGCTTTGGAAGCAGTTGTTGATTACACTAAAGTGAAAAGGAGTTATGAAGAACTGCAATGGCTACTTAATATGATTCAGAATGATCCTGTACCTTATGTAAGACATAAGATTCTAAACATGTTGACTAAGAACCCACCATTTACTAAGAACATGGACTCTCCCTTATGCAATGAAGCCTTGGTGGATCAACTTTGGAAACTTATGAATTCTGGTACTTCACACGACTGGAGGTTACGGTGTGGTGCTGTGGACTTGTACTTCATGATTTTTGGCCTCAGTAGACCTTCCTGCTTACCCTTGCCAGAGATTGGGTTGGTTCTTCATCTGAAGGAGAAAAAAGCTGTCTTGAATCTGACCATAAATCCAGAGGCCATAGCAGGCAACCAAGAAGCTGTGATTAATCCAAGTGGTCACACACAGCTAGTTGGATTTCAGAATCCTGAAGATGATCACTTTGCCAAAGAAGCATCATGTAATATATCAGCTCATCAGCAGGGAGTGAAGAGGAAGGCTGATACACCTCTGGGGTTCCCACTAGAACCTGGTGAAATACTGGAGAAGAATGAGGATAGCAGTAAAGTCAAACTCAAAATCAGATTTTCAAATTCTAAGACAAGGAGGAGATTGATATGGATACTGTTCATGATAGCCAGGCGTTCATTTCCCATCATCTAAACATGCTTGAAAGGCCATCAACTCCAGGGCTCTCTAAATATCAGCCATTAAGCTCCCAATCTGCTTTAATACCCCAGCACATACCAGGCTGTGATGGGGCACCTACCACAAAACCCCAGTGGAGTAAGGAACTTGCACAGAAGGGAACAGGTAAAGAACTATCATCTTTGGAGATGAGTATGCATCCAGTTGCAACAGTTCCACTCTCAGTGTTTACTAAGGACTCTACGTCCTCCAAACACAGTGATCACCATCACCACCATCACCAGGAGCACAAGAAGAAGAAGAAGAAGCACAAACATAAGCATAAGCACAAGCATAAGCATGACAGTAAGGAAAAGGACAAGGAACATTTCACTTTCTCCAGCCCTGCCAGTGGCAGATCTGTTTGTTCTCCTTCCCTTTCAGACTGAGAAGGGGCAGAGACCTTTCCCTCAGTGTCCAGAAAATACATAAATATATAGAGAGAACTAAGCTTTGTCTTCTGTAAAGAACAAAAGGAAACAAAAACATAGTAGCCATCTCATAAATTTCAGAATCCATATAAGTTCTAAACATTTGATTCACAGTATTTATACAATTGAGATCTAATTAGGAAAATGTGTTTTATAGTTCTGAATAAACCAGTCCATCCTGTTTTCTCCTTAAACACAAACACACGCCCAAATATCTTTCTATAAACGTCCTCATACCCACTGGCAGTCCCCATTCACATCATGGTCTCCATGTGTACTGCCAAAGCCAATTAGGCTTTAAAGTCTTTGGATGGCATGGGGCAAAGTTATGTTTTAAAAAGAAGCTATTGCCAAATCTGTGGTGAAACCACTATTTCCAGTGAAATACTGTATAACACCATTTGGAACTACTGAAAAAGGCTTTTCTATAGGAATGTTCACTATTACATGGGTTTTCTTGGGTGTTAACCATAGAGGCTAAAAATCAGAATTTATGAAGAATACATTATATTCATTTACTCTGAAGTACTGAACTTTAAAGAAGGAGCTCTTAAAAAAATTGAGTAACTTTTTGATAGTGCATTCAGCAATTAGGGTGCTGGAACTTAACAGAACTCTCAAATCCATAACTGTTCTCAATTCAGGATGTTTAAATTACCAGTTCTTTTTCTCACTAGGTATGAGTGAATATGTTCATATTCAGAACATGTTTGCTAAATATGGAAAATTTATATACTCAGCACAATCTAAAAATTATTACTGTCTAAAACAAAGTTGGTACCTTAAAAAGGTGGTTATATACTGTTTATTAAGTTGTACATAGACAGTTTAGCCCTCATATGAGTAAAGCAAAGGCATTTCAAAAGAATGAAACACCTTGGTTTCATCCTTCAGTAGTTTGTATGTTTGTCCTTTTATTTTTGTTTCTGAATTTAAACTGTGCTTTATTGTTTGTTTAAAAATGTTTTTCTCACTCACTCATTTTTATCATTTCCCTTATCATTAGAAAATTTAACAAAATACTTCTTCCCAGAATAGATATTTCAGAGGGATCTAATTATGTTGGACTTTTAAATATACTACTTTTAGTTGTGTTTAAGTTGTTTAATAAATAACTTTTTAAATTGAAAAAGATGGCGGCGTGAGTAGAGTAGCAGAAATCTCCTCCCAAAATCACATATATTTTTGAAAATACAACAAAGACAACTCTTCCTAAAAGAGAGACCAAAAGACACAGGACAACAGCCAGACTACATCCACACCTGCAAGAACCCAGCGCCTCACAAACGGGGAGAGAAAGGCCACAAACCAACAAGAAGGGACGTTACCCCAGCTGTCACTCGTGTCAGCTCTGCAAACTATCCCTATTGCCATGAAAAGGCAGAATTTGAGGCAGACAAAGATCACAGAGAAAACACCTGAGAAGGAGACAGACCTAACCAGTCTTCCTGAAAAAGAATTCAAAATAAAAATCATAAACATGCTGATGGAGATGCAGAGAAATATACAAGAGCAAAGGGATGAAGTCTGGAGGAAGATTACAGACGTCCGGAGGGAGATTACAGAAGTGAAACAAACTCTGGAAGGATTTATAAGCAGAATGGATGAGATGCAAGAGTCCACTGATGGAATAGAAACCAGGGAACAGGAACGCATAGAAGCTGATGCAGAGAGAGATAAAAAGATCTCCAAGAATGAAACAATATTAAGAGAACTGTGTGACCAATCCAAAAGGAACAATATCCACATTATAGGGGTACCAGAAGAAGAAGAGAGAAAAAAAAAGGGATAGAAAGTGTCTTTGAAGAAATAATTGCTGAAAACTTGCCCAAACTGGAGGAGGAAATACTTGATCAGACCATGGAAGTGTACAGAACTCCCAACAGAAAGGACCCAAGAAGGACAACACCAAGACACATAATAATTAAAATGGCAAAGGTCAAGGACAAGGACAGAGCTTTAAAGGCAGCAGGAAAGAAGAAAAAGGTCACCTATAAAGGAAAACCCATGAGACTATCATGAGACTTCTCAACAGAAACCTTACAGGTAAGAAGAGAATGGCATGATATATTGAAAGCAATGAAACAGAAGGGCCTTGAACCAAGAATACTGTATCCAGCACTATTATCATTTAACTATGAAGGAGGGATTAAACAATTCCGAGACAAGCAAAAGTTGAGGGAATTTGCCTCCCACAAACCACCTCTACAGGGTATTCTAGAGGGACTATCCAAGACGGGAGCACTCCTAAGTCTAAACAGATGTCACCAGAGAAAACAAAATCACAGCAAAGAAAGCAGACCAACCAAATACTAACTAAAGGCAAAAAATAAAATCAACTATCCACTAAAGGCAGTTAACGGAAACATGAAAGAGCACAGAAAAAAACACCCAACATGTAAAGATTGGAGGAGGAGGAATAAGAAGGGAGACAAGAAAAGAATCTCCAGACAGTGAATATAACATCTTAATAAGTGAGCTAAATTACGCAGTAAGATACTAAAGAAGCTAACCTCGAATCTTTGGTAACCATGAATCTAAAGCTTGCAATGGCAATAAGTACATATCTTTCAATAGTCACCCTAAATGTAAAAGGACTGAATGCACCAATCAAAACATACAGAGTAATAGAATGGATAAAAAAGCAAAACCCATCCATATGCTGCTTACAAGAAGCTCACCTCAAACCCAAAGACATACACAGACTAAAAGTCAAGGAATGGAAAAACATATTTCATGCAAACAGAGGGAAGAAAGCAGGGGTTGCAGTACTACTATCAGAGAAAATAGACTTCAAAACAAAGAAAGTAACAAGAGATAAAGAAGGACATTACATAATGATAAAGGATTCTGTACAACAATCGGGTATAACCATTACAAATATATATGCACCCAAAACAGGAGCACCAGCATATGTGAAACAAATACTAACAGAATTAAAGGAGGAAATAGAATGCAATGCATTCACTTTAGGAGACTTCAACACGCCACTTACCCCAAAGGATAGATCCACTGGACAGAAAATAAGTAAGGACACACAGGCATTGAACAACACACTAGAAGAGATGGACCTAATAGACATCTATAGAACTCTACATCCAAAAGCAACAGGACATACATTCTTCTCAAGTGCACATGGAACATTCTCCAGAATAGACCACATACTAGCTCACAAAAGGAGCCTCAGTAAATTCCAAAAGATTGAAATCCTACAAACCATCTTTTCAGACCACAAAGGTATAAAAGTAGAAATAAATTCTACAAAGAAAACAAAAAGGCTCACAAACACATGGAGGCTTAACAACATGCTCCTAAATAATCAATGGATCAATGAACAAATTAAAATAGAGATCGAGGAAAATATGGAAACAAATGACAACAACACAAAGCCCCAACTTCTGTGGGACGCAGCGAAAGCAGTCTTAAGAGGAAAGTATACAGCGATCCAGGCACACTTAAAGAAGGAAGAACAATCTCAAATGAATAGTCTAACATCACAATTATCGAAATTGGAAAAAGAAGAACAAATGAGGGCTAGAGTCAGCAGAAGGAGGGACATAATAAAGATCAGAGAAGAAGTAAACAAAATTGAGAAGAATAACAATAGAAAAAAAATCAATGAAACCAAAAGCTGGTTCTTTGAGAAAATAAACAAAATAGATAAGCCTCTAGCCAAACTTATTAAGAGAAAAAGAGAATCAACACACATCAACAGAATCAGAAACAATAATGGAAATATCATGACAGACTCCACAGAAATACAAAGAATTATAAAAGACTACTATGAAAACCTATATGCTAACAAGCTGGAAAACCTGGAAGAAATGGACAACTTCCTAGAAAAATACAACCTTCCAAGACTGAACAAGGAAGAAACACAAAAGTTAAACAAACCAATTAGGAGCAAAGAAATTGAAGAAGTAATAAAAAAACTACCCAAGAACAAACCCCCAGGCCAGATGGATTTATGTCGCAATTTTATCACACACACAGAGAAGACATAATATCCATTCTCCTTAAAGTTTTCCAAAAAATATAAGAGGAGGGAATACTCCCAAACTCATTCTATGAAGCCAACATCACCCTAATACCAAAACCAGGCAAAGACCCACCAAAAAAGAAAATTACAGACCAATATCCCTGATGAATGTACATGCAAAAATACTCAATAAAATATTAGCAAACCGAATTCAAAAATATATCAAAAGGATCACACACCATGACCAAGTGGGATTCATCCCAGGGATGCAAGGATGGTACAAAATTCAAAAATCCATCAACATCATCCACCACATCAACAAAAAGAAAGACAAAAACCACATGATCATCTCCACAGACGCTGATAAAGCATTCGACAAAATTCAACACCCATTCATAATAAAAACTCTCAATAAAATGGGTATAGAGGGCAAGTACCTCAACATAATAAAGGCCATATATGACAAACCCACAGCCAACATCATACTGAACAGCGAGAAGCTGAAAGCTTTTCCTCTGAGATTGGGAACAAGACAGGGATGCCCACTCTCCCCACTATTATTTAACATAGTACTGCAGGTCCTAGCCACGGCAATTAGACAAAACAAAGAAATACAAGGAATCCAGATTGGTAAAGAAGAAGTTAAACTGTCACTATTTGCAGATGACATGATATTGTACATAAAAAACCCTAAAGACTCCACTCCAAAACTACTAGAACTGATATTGGAATACAGCAAATTTGCAGGATACAAAATTAACACACAGAAATATGTGGCTTTCCTATACACTACCAATGAACCACTAGAAAGAGAAATCAGGAAAACAATTCCATTCACAATTGCATCAAAAAAAATAAAATACCTAGGAATAAACCTAACCAAGAAAGTCAAAGACCTATACCCTGAAAACTACAAGACACTCTTAAGAGAAATTAAAGAGGATACCAAAAAATGGAAACTCATCCCATGCTCTTGGCTTGGAAGAATTAATATAGTTAAAATGGCCATCCTGCCCAAAGCAATATACAGATTTGATGCAATCCCTATCAAATTACCAGCAACATTCTTCAACGAACTGGAACAAATAGTTCAAAAATTCATATGGAAACACCAAAGACCCCAAAGAGCAAAAGCAATCCTGAGAAAGAAAAATAAAGTGGTGGGGATCTCACTCCCCAACATCAAGCTCTACTACAAAGCCATAGTAATCAAGACAATTTGGTACTGGCACAAGAACAGTGCCACAGACCAGTGGAACAGACTAGAGACTCCAGACATTAACCCAAACATATATGGTAAATTAATATTCAATAAAGGAGCCATGGACATACAATGGGGAAATGACAGTCTCTTTAACAGATGGTGCTGGCAAAAACTGGACAGCTACATGGAAGAGAGTGAAACTAGATTATTTTCTAACCCC
Source organism: Manis javanica (assembly GCF_040802235.1). NCBI lineage: Eukaryota > Metazoa > Chordata > Mammalia > Pholidota > Manidae > Manis > Manis javanica. The sequence goes on from NC_133161.1 coordinate 90,878,009, forward strand.
ATACACAAAAGTAAACTCAAAATGGATCAAAGACCTGAATGTAAGTCATGAAACCATAAAAGTCTTAGAAAAAAACATAGGCAAAAATCTCTTAGACATAAACATGAGTGACCTCTTCTTGAACATATCTCCTTGGGTAAGGAAAACAAAATCAAAAATGAACAAGTGGGACTATATCAAGCTGAAAAGCTTCTGTACAGCAAAAGACACCATCAATAGAACAAAAAGGTACCCTATAGTATGGGAGAATATATTTGTAAATGACAGATCCAATAAAGGCTTGACATCCAAAATATATAAAGAGCTCATGCAGCTCAACAAACAAAAAACAAATAATTCAACTGAAAAATGGGCAGAGGAGATGAACAGACAGTTCTCCAAAAAAGAAATTCAGATGGCCAACAGACACATGAAAAGATGCTCTACATCACTAGTTATCAGATAAATGCAAATTAAAACCACAATGAGATATCACCTCACACCAGTAAGGATGGCTACCATGCAAAAGACAAACAACAACAAATGTTGGCAAGGTTGTGGAGAAAGGGGAACCCTCCTACACTGCTGGTGGGAATGTAAATTAGTTCAACCATTGCGGAAAACAGTATGGAGGTTCCTCAAAAAGCTCAAAATAGGAATACCATTTGACCCAGGAATTCCACTCCTAGGAATTTACCCTAAGAATGCAGCAGCCCAGTTTGAAAAAGACAGATGCACCCCTATGTTTATCGCAGCACTATTTACAATAGCCACGAAATGGAAGCAACCTAAGTGTCCATCCATAGATGAATGGATAAAGAAGATGTGGTACATATACACAATGGAATATTATTCAGCCATAAGGAGAAAACAAATCCTACAATTTGCAACAACATGGATGGAGCTAGAGGGTATTCTGCTCAGTGAAATAAGCCAAGCAGAGAAAGAGAAATACCAAATGATTTCACTCATCTGTAGAGTATACGAACAAAGGAAAAACTGAAGGAACAAAACAGCAGCAGAATCACAGAACTCAAGAAGGGACTAACAATTACCAAAGGGAAAAAGACTGGGGAGAATGGGAGGGTAGGTAGGGATAAGGGCGAGGAAGAAGAAAGGGGGTATTATGATTAGCATGTATAATGTGGGGGGTGGGGGAAACGGGAGGGCTGTGCAACACAGAGAAGACATTCATTTTGTAGAAATGAACACTTTGTAGAAATAGAAAACAACATTTTGCTATGCTGATGGACAGTGACTGTAATGGGGTTTTTGGGGGGGGGACTTGGTGTAAGAGAGAGCCTAGTAAACATAATATTCTTCATGTAAGTGTAGATTAATGATAACAAAAAAGGGGGGGATTACTCCCTGATAGGATAAAATTAACTGCAAATCAACGATTAATGCATGCTTTACATATCCTTAATTTTGATCTTTTAAAGGGTATCGGATGATCAGCTATGGAAGTACATTTTTCTGATAATATTTCTTTCTCTTAAAAAAAAAAAGCAGTTCCTGTGTGGTAACCTCCAATAGATTCTTCACAACGGTATAACGGTGATATGAAAGTGTGGGCAAAGGGTTTGCTTGTGTTTATACAGAGGATCAAAGCCTAATTTGGCTACCCAGAAAATGAATTAAGATAAGATATGAAGAAGAACTTCCAACTTCAGCACTCTCTGGAAGAGACATACCAGAAGATGATCATCAAAAAACTTCAACAAAGATCCTGGCGCTGTTGCAGTTGTAGCTGCATTCATCCCACCGGTTCCTGGACTTGCCATTGGAATGAAGGAGATATCTAAGCTGGCCAGTGCATACAGTAAAACAACAAATTTGACTGGAGGTATACTGTCAGAACTCAGCCAAGAATTAGGAGAAGTGGAGTTGCAGTGCTCCAAAATCGTGCAACTATAGCCTATCTACTGTTGATGAATGGATAAAGAAGATGTGGTACATATACACGATGGAATATTACTCAGCCATAAGAAGAAAACAAATCCTACCATTTGCAACAACATGGATGGAGCTAGAGGGTATTATGCTCGGTGAAATAAGCCAAGCAGAGAAAGACAAATACCAAATGATTTCACTCATCTGTGGAGTATAAGAACAAAGGAAAAACTGAAGGAACAAAACAGCAGCAGAATCACAGAACCCAAGAATGGACTAACAGTTACCAAAGGGAAAGGGACTGGGGAGGATGGGTGGGTAGGGAGGGATAAGGGGGGGGAAGAAGAAAGGGGGTATTATGATTAGCATGCATAATGGGGAGGGTGGGAGAAAGGGGAGGGCTGTACAACACAGAGAAGACAAGTAGTGATTCTACAACATTTTGCTATGCTGATGGACAGTGACTGTAAAGGGGTTTGTGGGGGTGACCTGGTATAGGGGAGAGCCTAGTAAACATAATATTCTTCATGTAAGCGTAGATTAATGATAACAAAAAAAAAAGAAAAGGGGGATTACTTCCTGATAGGATAAAACTAACTGTAAATCAATGATTAATGCATGCTTTAAATATCCTTAATTTTGATCATTTAAAGGGTGACAGATGATCAACTATGGAAATACATTTTTCTCATAATATTCCTTTCTCTTAAAAAAAAAGCAGCTCCTGTGTGGTGATCTCCAATAAGTTCTTCACAATGGTATAAAGGGCATATCAAAGTGTGGGCAAAGGGTTTGTTTGTGTTTATACAGAGGATCAAAGCCTAATTTGGCTACCCAGAAAACGAACTAAGATACGATATGAAGAAGAACTGCCAACATCAACATACTCTGGAAGAGTCATTCCAGAATATGATCATCAAAAAACTTCAACAACAATCCTGGCACTGTTGCAGTTGTAGCTGCATTCATCCCACCGGTTCCTGGACTTGCCATTGGAATGAAGAAGGAGATATCTAAGCTGGCCTGTGCATACAGTAAAACAACCAATTTGACTGGAGGTATACTGTCAGAACTCAGCCAAGAATTAGGAGAAGTGCAAGTTGCAGCGCACCAAAATCTTGAGACTATAGACTATCTACTGTTAAAAGAACATATGGGATGTGAACAGTTCCCAGGAATGTGTTGTTTTAATTTGTCTGATTTTTCTCAAACTATTCAAATTCAGTTAGACAATATCCATCATATTATTGACAAGTTTTTACATATGCCTGGGGTACCTAACTGGTTTTCCTGGTTTCACTGGATATGGTTGGTAATTGTAGGTCTGCTTTTGTTATGTAGCTGTATTCCTATTCTGTTAATGTGGGTACGCAATTTAATTAGTAGTTTGTTAAAACCTATACATGCTTATGTTACTCTACAAGAAGTTATGTCAAAGAAATAATCAATTTTCCCATGTTTTCTTCCATGCTACCTCTATAGCTTTTCTCTTCCTTCCTAATTACAACCCTTAAATAGAATTCGTGCCTCTTATTGAATTTACCAAGTATCATAATTCCTCCAAGTGGTAAAGATCCCTCAAAACAAATGCTGGGCATAGAAGCCACAGGGCATAAATCTGCAAAGAAGTAAAAAGCTAACCTTTTCAAACAATATGGCTTCTCTCTCACTTACTAACTTTACATTCCCCTGTATGGCCCCGGAAGACGGCTGGTTAGCCAGAGACAGGTAAGATTCCTCAAAGGAGGAACAACCTAAGACAGGCATAGTTGCAGGGGGGCCATCAGGTGAGAAATTGGGGATCAACAGAGGTGAGGCTTAGAACCTCACCCCCCCTGTTTTGAGAGAAATCTTCTGCATCTGTGGATGTTTTGTTTCCCTTGTCTAGCTTGGATTAATACTTAGTCTATAGGCATAGACCTGATCATCTACATTTGCCCTTTTACAGCACTAAATTATGTTTTCTACCTTTATCTTGCATCTACCTACCACTTCAGCATTTTATTAAAAAAAATAAGGGAGAAATATGGGATTCACATATAAATAAAGTATAAAAATCAAATGAATAATCATATCTGACTTGATTGTTTATCATTCATGGTGCGTGATCGAAACCGAAAGTTTCTGTGATATGACTGCCCTTGCATTGTTCACCATGTAAGAACTTATTCACTATGTAAGAACTTGTTCATTATGCTTCAGAAGATTGGAGACTTGAGAATTAGGCTTGGGGTTGATTAATGATTGTGCATTGAGTTCCTTATACAGAATTTTATTGTTATTAACAACCATTTGATCAATAAATATGAGAGATGCCCTCTCAAAAAAAAATATCTGTTAATGTTTTAACCCACAGGACCTGTAAATATAAATTTTATTTGGAAATAGGTTCTTTGCAGATGTAATAAAGTTAAAATGAGGTTGCAGAGAATTGGAGTGGGCCCTAATCCAATGACTTGGGGTCCTTATAAAACAAGGGAAATTTGCACAGACACATAGAAAGGAAAATGCCAAATAAAGACATAGAGACCCACAGGGAAGAAGACAGAAGCAGAGATTGGAATGACTTCTCTATAACCAAGGAACACCAAGGATTTCCAGCAACCACCAAAAGCTAGAAGAGGCAAAGAAGGATTCTTCCCCTACAGCCTTCAGAGGTAGCATGGCTCTACCAATACCTTGATTTCAAACTTTTAGCCTTCAGAATTGCGACAGAATAAATTTGTTTTAAACCACTCAGTTTGTGGTAATTTCTTAGAGTAACCCTAGGAAACTAATACATCTTCTCTCCGATATATTCATTTTCTTCCATCTTCAGTCAACCCTAGGTTTAGGCCTGAAGCTAAAGACCAAATGAGTTCATTGAGAACTGAAGGCAACGAAGGTTCCACATGCAGAGCAGCTGCTCGATTAGCCATTTAATCTTCTATACAACATTCGCTGGCCTATTACCAGCAAGTGCCTGTATTCTCTTAGCTTAAGAGCTCTTGGGCTACTGAATACAATTTCCACAATGAATGAATTATGCTTCTAAAGAGGAATTTGGAAAGTGGAACAAAAAACTGGTTTGAGTACAGGAATCAGATATTTTGCTAAATAAAATGGAGATTATGATGTCAGTTCCACCAGTATCATTTCTTGCTGTCTGCTTTACACTGAAAGAAAAAGTTCCAGAATTATGCATGACAAAGCAATTGTACAATGAAAGTTCTAGGTAGTAAGGATACTATTCAAAATTTCACCAAAAATATATTAGTCATATATATAGAGAGAAAAATATATAGACTTTACTATATGGAATCCTTATGGAACAACTATAATTCAGTCAAACTTTCAAAGGGATTAAATAAACTATGAGCTTCACAGGGCTCTGGTAAGTGTAGTATAAATGTGATAGCTTCAAATGAATGGAATGTTTCTAATTGTAAATGTCCTGCATTAGCCCTCTAATAGTTTCTTGAAATTCTAAGTGGCTAGATGATACATTAAACCTTGGTCATAGCAAAAATACTGTGTGCACATGGTGTTACTCATTACAAATAAAAAAGAAAACTGAAAAACCAAAATATGCTGATGCTTATTTAGAATGAGTAAAATTATGGTGTGCTTTTCAAATAATTTTATAAAATAATTTTGGTAGTTTTTTTTTACAGTTTACTGAGATATATTCTTACACCATCAAATCCACCCATGTAAAAAATACATATATAATATATATGTACTATATATATATATATATATATATATATATATATATATATGCAGTCATAGAGCTGTACAACCATCACCACAATCTAATTTCAGAACACAGTTATCACCTCAAGAAGAAACCCCATGCCTATTAACAGTCATTTCCTATTTCTGCTTTCCCCCAACCCACTGTGCCCTAGCCCCAGGTAACCATTAACATTATATTTTGTTTCTATGGATTTACCCATTCCATATACTTTATATAAATAGAATGATACAATTTGGTCTTTTGTAATTGGCTTCTTTCACTTAGCATAATGTTTTCAAGGTTCATCCATGATATGGAATGTATCAGTACTTCATTTTTTTATTGCTAAATTATATTCCATGTGTATGTATCACATTTCTTTATACATTCAACAGTTGATGGACACTTAGGTTTTTTCCAATTTGGGGTTCTTATGAATAATGCTGTTGGTGAGGTTCAGAGCAGGCATCCCAAAATATGCCATTTTGGCATATTGATAATTTTAAATCAAAGTTACTTAAAAAATAGCCAGTACAAAGAAGGACATCTAACTCTCCTTTGTCACTGGGACAGCATTAGAGAGATCTCCCCTGTGAAAGGTACCCTCTCTGCACCAAGAGATAAAGAAACATCCTTAAAGTCAGAAATGGGAATTCAGTCAGCAGGAGCCAATATAAACAAATTTTGTTACTTTTACTAATTAACTACCAGCCCAGATTCTGTTTAGATTTCCTTACTCACTGAAGCTCCCAAACTAAGTTTTCTTTATCCTGCCAGTTTCTCACAGATTTGTTTCCTTGGCAAACTGTCTTCCAAAAAGGCTGCATTATTTTACATTTCCATCAGCAGGATGTGAGAGTTCCAATTTTTCCATATCCATACCAACACTTATTATTGCCTGCCTTTTTTATTTGAGCCATTCTAGTGGGTGTGAAGTGATTTTTTTAAATTGAAGTATCATTAATATACAATATCTTATTAGTTCCAAATACACACCACAGTGGTTCAACAGTTATCCACATTATTAAATCTTCACCTCAACTAGTGCAGTTACTATCTGTCAAAATATGAAGATATTACAGAATCATTGGCTATATTCTCCCTTCTTTACTACCATCCCTGTGACCAACTTACATTCTGATTGAGAAATTTTGTGTTCTTTTATTCTCTTCACCCTCACCACCCACCCAACCCTAGCCCATCCCCCATGGTGTAACCACTAGTCAATTCTCAGTGTCTATGAGTCCACTGCTATTTTGTTCATTGTTTTATTTTGTTTTTATATTTGTGAAATGGAATTTTGTTATGGTTTTAATTTGCATCTCCCTAACAAAGAACAATGTTGAGCATCTTCTCATGTGCTCATTAGCTATTTGAATAACTCCTCTGGAGAAACACCTATTCAAGTTCTTTGTCCATTTTTTAGTCAGGTTGCCTTTCTATTTTTGAATTGTAAAAGTTCTTTCTATATTCTACATACAAATAACCTTTTCAAACACATGATGTACAAATATTATCTCCCACCCTATGGACAACCTTTTCACTTTGTTGATGGCATCCTTTGATGGACAACAGTTTTTAATTTTGATGAAGTACAATTTACCTATTTTTTTTTTTTGTCATTCGGTGTGTTACCTAAGAAATCAAGGTCACAAAATTTACTCTTATGGTTTCTTCAAGGAGTTTTTTTTTTATTTTATCTCTTATATTTAGGTCTATGATACATTTTAAGTTCTTTTTCTGCATGGTTCAGAGTGTAAATGCATTCATTTGTATGTCGATATCCACTTGTCCCAGCATCATTTGTTGAAAAATTGCCCACTGAACTGTCTTCACACCTTCTTAAAATTCAATTGATTGTAAATGTGAGAGTCTATTATTGGGCTCTCAATTCTATTCCACTGATCTATTTCTCTATCCTTATGCCAATACTAGGCTACTCTCTTAATTACTGTAGCCTGGTAAGCTTTGAAATCAGGAAGTGGTCCCCCACCTTTGTTCTAATTCAAGTTTAAGTCTTTTTCAAACTTCTTTTGGCTATCCTGGGTCACATGCATTTCAGTATAAATTTTAGGGTTCACCTTGTCAATTTCTGAAAAAAACACCAGTTAGGATTTTGATAGGGAATTCACTGATTGTATAGATTCATTTAGGTGGGGGAAGGGACATTACCATCAATGATGCCCCAAGGTTATCTACATCCTAAAATTCATAATTTATAAATATGCTACCTAACATGGTAGAAGGGTCTGTGCAAATGAGATAAACTAAGGATCTTGAGATGAGATTATCCTGAATTATCTCAGTAGGCTCAATGCCCTAGGAAAAGGGAGGCAGAGGGAGATTTGAGAATGGAAGCAAAGGGAAGAAAAGGTGATAGGAATACATGGCCAAGAGACAAGGAATAAAGGAGACAGACCCTCCATGAACCAGAAAATGAAAGGAAATGGATTCTCCCCTTTAGTCTACAGAAGGAACCAAGCCTAATAACACTTTGATTTTATTCCACTAACATTTATTTAAAACTTATAACCTCCAGAATTGTAAGAGAATAAATTTGTGTTATTTTAAGCCACTCAATTTGTGGTATGTTGTTATAGCAGCCACAGTAAACACATACACCTCATATATCCTAAGTGTTTTTTTGCACATATCAGAGCTCAATATACATGTAGGAAAAGCTAATAAAAAATGAAAGAAACAAAAATCTATACAATTGGATATTTCTATATCCTTTTCTCAATAATTGAAAGACCAGACAGAAAGAAAATCACTAAGGATATCTACAGAGGAATAGCTAACAAAAACATAGCCTAATTTTTATAATTGGAAAATCTGGGTTGTGATTATAAGGGTATCCCCCTTTACTATCCATTACATTTTTCACTGGTTTGATATCAAAATAAAAAGGTGGAAAAAGTTCACTAAAGTATGGAGAATAAAACATAAGAACGATAGACTACTTTTATTTTGAGCATCATCATACTTGATGATTTTACCATCATGGTATTATTATTTACTAAAAAATTCCTACTATTTACCAAACTGATTTTTAAATGAAGTTTGCTTGCCAAACATAGAGCCTATAGAACTGTTAGTAATTTTCTGGGTTTTCTTTAACATTTTATTATAAAAATTTCATAGAACAGAGTGGTATAATGATCCCCCTGAACCTTGTTACTGAGTTTCAACAACTCTCATCATTTTACCAATATTATTTTGTCTATACCCCAACTTCAATGGTTTTCTTGGAGCATTTTGAAGCAAGTCTTAGAAATCAAGTTATATCCCCAATATATACATCAGCATAAGCATTAAACCTAAAGTACAAAGAGAATCATCAAGGAGAATATGCCAAGTGAAAACAAAAACTATGCTACAAAAATAGCTGCTTTTGTGAGAGGTTTAAAGACAGCAGTGTGAGAACTTAGAAACCTCCTCCCAAAACCACATATATTACAAAAATATAGCAAATACTACTAATCCTGATAGAGCAATCAGAAAGAAGACTACAACAGAATGCCTACATCTGGGGAAAGGAGAAGCCTCAGAGAAAAGGGTGAAGAAGCAAAACCATAATCCAGCAGGACCAGGCCCTCCTCCCATCCCAGCCCATCAGCCGGAGGAAGAGAAACAGAGTGGAAGGTAGTAGAAGCCCAAGACTGCTGAATACCCACCCCTGGAGATCTACTCCAGGGATACAAACCAACATTACATGATGCTCTGGAGATTAACGGGGTTGGAAAGCAAAAAAAGGCAGGATATTCAGACAGACTAAGATTCCAGATGCTTATGGAGAAAAGGTGCCCAAAACCGGACACTGTGGAACAGAAGAAAGGCGAGTACTTTGAAAGACTTCCCATCAGTGAGAGGGCTGCTAATAGGGCAAGGATTACACAGAGCTTGCTACTCAGGAGAAGGGACAGGTAGACGAAATAGTCCCAGCACACTCAGTCCAGCAGGTTGGGAACTTTAAGAGGCTTCAAGCAATCAATCTCCCCAGCTGATGATGCGAGCCTAGGCCCCTCAGTGCAATACGTAGCATGTTGCCATCCAGAGGCCAGCCCCACCTACAGCAGCTACAGGGGGGTAAAACAAAGGTTCCTCCCTGTGCACCTAGCCCACTGGCTGTGACACTGGAGGCAAGCAGAACAGCCGGGAAGCAGGAAAGAGCTCTGTCCTACTGGCAGACACCAACGTCACTTGCCTGTACCCCTGCCATTGCCCCAAGTGCTGGGCAACTCCAGAGAGCAGAACTTCTGGGCACTAGAAGGTACCACCTACACAAAGTTATTATTCCATAGGAATCATTAGAAATGTGAAACTTTGGTAAAAGAATGGGGTAGAAGCCAAAAGCCCTCAAATCCCAAAAAGAGGGCTAAATGAAATAGAAATCGCCAATCTTCTTAATAAAGATTTCAAAATAAAAACCATAAACATGCTCACAGAGCTATGGAAAACAATGCAAGATCTCAAGGAGGACTTCAAGAAAGAGACAGAAACCCTGAAAAATGCAGTATCTGAAATGAAACATACAATGGAGGGATTTAAAAGCAGATTAGATGAGGTACAGGAGATGGTAAATGAAACACCAATTAGAGAACAGCAAGACAAAGAAGCTGAGGGACAGACAGAAAAGGGGATCTCTAGGAATGAAATTTTAATAAGAGAACTATAAGACCAATCCAAAAGGAAAAATATTCATATTATAGAGGTATTGGAAAAAGGAGAGAGAGAAAAAGAGATAGAAAGTACCTTTGAGGAAAAAATAGCTGAAAACTTCCCCACTCTGGGGAAGGAAATAGTCTCTCAGACCATGGAAGTGCACAGATCTCCTAGCAAAAGAGAATGAAGGAAGACAACATCAAAACATGTAATAATTAAAATGGCAAAGACCAAGGACAATGACAAAGTATTAAAAGCAGCCAGAGAGAGAAAAAAAGACCACATACAAAGGAAAACACATCAGGCTATCATCAGACTCCTCGGAAGAAACCTTGAAGGCCAGAAAGGAGTGGCATGATATATCTAATGCAATGAAATAGAAGTGGTTCGAACTAAGAATACTCCCACCAGCAAGATTATCATTTAAATTTGAAGCAGGGATTAAAAAATTTCCAGATAAGCAAAAGCTGAGGGAATTTATCTCCCACAAACTATGGCTTCAGTATGTTTTAGAGAGACTGATACAGATGGAAGTGCTCCTAAGGCTAAATAGCTGTTATCAGAGAAAATAAAACCACAGTAAAGGAAGTAAATCAATTAATTACTAAGCAAACACAAAATTAAATCAAATACCCACAAAGTCAGTCAAGGGATAAACAAAGAAGTACAGAATATGACACCTAATAAAGAGTAGAAGAGGAAGAAAAAAAAGGGAGCAAAAAAAAGAATCTTTAGACTGTGTTTGAAATAGCCTAAAAAGCAAGTTAAATTAGACTGTTAGATAGTAAAGAAGCTACCCTTGAATCGTTGGTAAATACAAATCTAAAGCCTGCAATGGCAATAAGTACATATCTATCAATAATCACCCTAAATGAAAATGGACTGAGTGCACCAATCAAAAGACACACAGTTTTGGAATGAATAAAAAAACAAGACCCATCTATATGCTGCCTACAAGAGACTCACTTCAAACTCAAAGACATACATAAAAAGTGAAGGGATGGAAAAAGATATTTCATGCAAATAATAGGGAGAAAAAAGCAGAAGTGTAGTACTTCTATCAGACCAGACTTCAAAACAAACAAGGTCACAAGAGACAAAGAAAAACATTACATAATGATAAAGGGGTCAGTCCAACAAGGGGATATAACCATTATAAATATCAATGCACCCAATATGTGAAACAAATACTAACAGAATTAAAAGGGGAAACAGAATGCAATGCATTCCTTTTAGGAGACTTCAACACACCACTCACTCTAAAGGACAGATCCACCAGACAGCCAATAAGTAAGGAGACAGAGGCACTGAACAAACAGATGGACCTAACGGACATCTACAGAACGCTCCAAAAGCAACAGGAAACACCTTCTTCTGAAGTGCACATGGAATATTTTTAAGAATAGATCACATACTAGGCCAGAAAAAGAGACTCAGTAAATTCAGAAGGACTGAAATTGTGCCAACCAGCTTCTTGGATGACAAAGGTATGAAACTAGAAATAAACAATGCTGAGAAAACGAAAAAGCCCACAAACACATGGAGGTTTAACAACACGCTCCTAAATAATCAATGGATCAATGACCAAATAAAAAAAAGGAAATCAAGAAATGTATGGAGACAAATGAAAACAATAACTCACACCACAAAATCTAAATAAACAAAATAGATAAACCCCTAGCCAGACTTATCAAGAAAAAAAGACAGTCTATACATATAAACAGAATCCGAAGGAGAGAGTAAAAATCACTATGGACACCACAGAAATACAAAGAATTGATAGAGAATACTATGAAAAATTATATGCTAACAAATAGAATAACCTAGAAGAAATGGAAAACTTTCTAGAAAAATAAAAACTTCCAAGACTGACCCAGGAAAAAACAGTTACCAGCAAGAAAAACGATCTGTTAATCAAAAAAAACCCTAAGATAAAAACTCTGTCTTCACTGCTAAATTTTATCAAACATTTAGTGAAGACCTAATATCAATCATCCTTAAAGTTTTCCAAAAAGTAGAAGAGGGAATACTTCCAAGCTCATTCTATGAGGCCAGCAATATGCTAATACCAAAACCAGGCAAAGACACCACAAAAAAAGGAAAATTACAGACCAATATCCCTGATGAACACAGATGCAAAAATATTCAACAAAAAAGGCATTCAGATTGGCAAAGGAAGAAATTAAACTGTCACTGTTTGGAGATGATATGATATACTGTATGTAAAAAACCCTAAAAAATCCACACACAACTACTAGAATAACTGAATTCAGCAAAGTTGCAGGATACAAAATTAATAGATATCTGGTGCATTCTTATACACTAATGATGAACTAGGAGAAAGAGAAATCAGGAAAACAATTTCATTCACTATTGCATCAAAAAAAAAATACCTAGGAATAAACCTAACCAAGGAGGTGAAAGACCTATACCCTTAAAACTACAAGACACTCATGAGAGAAATTAAAGAAGATACCAATAAATGGAGATACATCCCGTGCTCATGGATAGGAAGAATTATACTGTCAAAATGGCCATCCTGCCTAAAGCAATCTACAGATTCAATGCAATCCCTATCAAAATACCAACAGCATTCTTCAACAAACTAGAGAAAATAGTTCTAAAATTCATATGGAACCACAAAAGACCCCAAAAAGCCAAAGCAAATCTGAGAAGGAAAAAGAAAGCTGGGGGGATTATGCTCCCCAACTTCAAGCTCTACTACAAAGCCACAGTAATCAAGACAATTGGTACTGGCTCAAGAACACACCCACAGATCAATGGAATAGGATAGAGAATCCAGAGATAAACCTACATAAACATGGCCAATTAATATACAATAAAGGAGCCATGGATATACAATAGGGAAATGACAGCCTCTTCAAAAACTGGTACTGGCAAAACTGGACAGCTACATATAAGAGAATGAAACTGGATTACTGTCTGTCTAACCCCATAGACAAAAGTAAGCTTGAAATGGATAAAAGACCTGAATGTAAGTCATGAAACCATAAAACTCTTAGAAAGAAACATAGGCAAAAATCTCTTGAATACAAACATGAGCAACTTTTTCCTGAATTCATCTCCTCGGGTAAGGAAACAAAGGCAGAAATGAACAAATGGGACTACATCAAATTAAAAAGCTGCTCTACAGCAATGGACAACATCAGTAGAACAAAAAGGCTTCCTACAGCATGGGAGAATATATTCATAAATGACATATCCGACAAGCGGTTAACAATCCAAAATATATAAAGAACTCACACACCTCAACACCTAAAAAGCAAATAACCCGATTAAAAAATGGGCACAGTGTATGAACAGACACTTCTCCAAAAAAGAAATTCAGATGGCCAACAGGCACATGAAAAGATGCTTCACATCCCTCATCATCAGAGAAATGCAAATTAAAACCACAATGAGATATCACCTCACACCAGTTAGGATGACTAACATCCAAAATACAAGGAACAACAAATGCTGGTGAGTATGTGGAAAGGGGAACCCTCCTACACTGTTGGTGGGAATGTAAATTAGTTCAACCATTGTGGAAAGCAGTATGGAGGTTCCTCAAAAAACAAAAAATAGAAACACCATTTGACCTAGGAATTCCACTCCTGGGAATTTATCCAAAAAAAAACAAGATCCCAGATTCAAAAAGACATACACACCCCCATGTTTATCACAGCACTATTTACAATAGCCAAGATGTGGAAGCAACCCATCAATAGATGAATGAATAAAGAAGAGGTGGTACAATGGAATATTTTTCAGTCATAAGAAAAAAAAATCCTACCATTTGCAACAACATAGATGGAGCTAGAGGGCATTATGTTCAGTAAAATAAGCCAGGCAAAGAAAGACAAGTACCAAATGATTTCACTCATTTGTGGAGTATAACAACAAAGCAAAACTGAAGGAACAAAACAGCAGCAGACTCACAGACTCCAAGAAGGCACTAGTGGTTACCAAAGGGTAAGTGTAGGGAACAGTGGGTAGGGAGGGAGCAAGAAGGGGATTAAGGTACATTATAATTAGCACACACAATGTAGGGGGGGTCACAGGGAAGGCAGTATAGCACAGAGAAGATAAGTAGTGACTTTATAGAATCTTACTGCACTGATGGAAAGTGCAATGGGGTGTGGGGAGGGGCATCGATAATAAGGGTGAATGTAGTAACCACAATGTTCCTCATGTGAAACATTCGTAAGATTGTATATCAATGATACCTTAATAAAAAAAAACTTACAAAAAAGTAGCTGCCTTTTAGTTAACTAAAGTTGAAAATCAGAAACGGCACTGCTAGGATAAGATAAAATCAAATTGATAAAACATACCAGGCTGGAAAACATTTTGGCAACCCAAAAAGCAACTACATACATACACACACACAAGTAGAAATGACAGAATGCAACCATCTACTTTACTGGGGAATAATATTAGGGTACTTAAATAAGAATATAACATGAGTACAGCTCAGACGGCAAGTACTATATAATACATATACTAAAAAGGCAATAGTTTCCATGTAAGTATCTCAGTTAACCAATGTTTACCTTCAAGAAAGTATCAAATTAGCCTCGTAAAAAAGTCTGTTTTTGATGAATATAAAAGTCTTTTCTCCTTAAATAATAATTCAAACAATTCAAACTAGAAAAATAGGGATTTCTAAAGTCATATCATATTTACATTATGTATACTCTACCATATGCTTATAAAAAGATCTAAGGCTACATCATTTTTTGCAGTAAAAATTTTACTGAAAGAACTATTTTTTCTGTACAACAAAGCACTGAAAGTCTTTGTTGCAACAATTAGGCAAGGAAAAAGAATAGAAGGTATCTAAATTGGAAAAGAATTAGTACAATTATCTCTTCTCACAGACAACTATGTAAAATACCCTAAGGATTTCACACACACACACACACACACACAAACACAAATGTTAGAATAAATATATAGCATCAAAAAGAAAACACTTGGGAATTAACCATGCACACGAAAGACGTGTACTCGGAAAAGCAAAAACTACAAAGTGTTGGTGAGGATATGGAGATAATGTAACCCCTTGTCCACTGTTGGTGGGAATGTAAAATGGTGCCGCCTCTATTGAAAACAGTATGGAAGTTCCACAAAAAAATAAAAATAAATCACCATATGATCTAGCAATCTCATTTCTGATGTATATCCCAAAAAACTGAAAACAAGGTCTCAAGGAGATATTTGTATATCCATATTCAGAGCCACATTATTTACAATGGCCAAGAGGTGGAAGCAACCCAAATGTCCACTGATGGATGAATGGATAAAGAAAACGTGGTATGTATATTGAATACAATATCATTCAGTTTAATAAAAGAAGGACATCCTGTCACATGCTATAGCATAGATGTAGACTGAAGATATTACGTTACATGAAATAAGGCAGACACAAAAATACAAGTACTGTATGATTCCATTTACATGAGGTATCGAAAGTAGTCAAACCCATAGAAACAGGAAGGAGGACGGTGGCTGAAATCAGTTGTTACTCAATGGGTATTGAATTAAATTTTGCACAATACATAGTTAAGACTACTAAACAGTAAATTTAAAGATGGTTAAGATGGTAACTTCTATGTTACGTTTTTACCACAACTTAAAACAAAAATAAAAACAGAAAATAACAAGTGTTGGAGAAGATATGGAGAAACTGAAACTCTTATGGATTGCTGGTGGGAATATAGACTGGGCAACCTCTGTGGAAAACACTATGAAAATTCCTCAAAAGATTAAATATAAAATTACCATATGATTCACCAATTCTACTTCTAAAATATACTCAAAAGATTTGAAAGCAGGAACTTGAACAGATATTTAGACACTCATGTTCACAGCAGCATTATTCACAATATTTAAATGGTGTAAGCAACCCAAGTGCCCATCAAGAGATGAATGGATAATGAAAATGTAGTATACACATAAAATGAAATATTATTCAGCATTAAAAAGGAAATTGTGACATATGCTACAATGTGGATTAATTTTGAAGACATGCTAAAAGAAATAAGCCAGTAATAGAGGGCAATTATTGTATACTCCCACACATATGTGATAGCTGAAAGTAGTAAAAATTCAGAGACAGAACTAGAATGGAGGTTAGAGTGACTGGAGGCAGGAAAAATGGGCAGTTATGCTTAATGGGTGGAGAGTTTTAGGTTGGGAGATGAAAAAGTTCTGGAGAGAGATAGTGGTGATGGCTGTATAACTACATGAATGTAATTAACACCAAAGTACTATATACACCTAAATATGGTTAAAATGACAAACTCTGTAACACATACCTCACCACAAGAAAAAAAAACTTTGTTTTAAATATAATACTAGTATTAAACTTGTATTGGTCAAATTTTTTAAATATTATTTATTTTTGCCTGAAACTGACAGAAAGAAAACTAAATATGACTTGCATAAAAGGGAAAAAAGGAATTCATTGGCTCACATAATGAAAGACTCAAAGCAATAGAGAGTTAAAGCAGAGCCAAATTATGGGTTCTCAGCAAATATCATCAAGACTCAGTATACCCTGGTTAAGGTAATAAAAACTCTACTATTTAATAAAAGAATAAAACATACATTTATAATGCAACTACCTAGAATTATCTTTTCAAAAGAATGAGTGTCCATTTACAGTGATGCCTGAATTAAGAAAAGACATTCCAGCAACAAAATTTATGGTTAAACATGTATTACCATCACCAAAAAAGTAGACCACAAGTCAGGAATCAATATCTGCCTTAATTTCACCATATACAAGCCATGAATCTATAGACAAGAAGCCTTTTCAGTCTCAGTTTGCTCATTTATTAAATGAGATCACCTCTCTATAAGTTTCAAATGAAGTATTTGTGGAAACAGAAAATGTGAATGCTTTATATAAACGCAATGTAGTGCAACAAATTTTGTTACTTATCAACTATACTTTAATAATAGTAGAAAAATTCCATGAGCATTGGTCACATACACACACAAAAGAAATTCTGTAAGAAAAATCTAGGAAGCAAAAGAATCTATTACCACATGATGCTTTCTTTCCTACATTATTTCATCAAGTCCCTCTTACTCCACCCATTCTGCTCCAAAATGGTGAATATCCAAATGCAATGCATTCTGCCAGATATTAATCTACTGTACTGGGATTTGGGCACACAGCCCTGGTATCACTTACTTAAAACAATTAGCTAAAACCTAAGATTTAGACACCATAAATTAAAGACTATTGTAACTTTTATTCTTGCTTATGTGATATCTTCTGCTTAGAGGTCTAAAATTTTGGTGCCTGGAATAGAACTGATTATGTCTTTGCTTTCACTGGACAATTACTATTGAACAGCCATCTGGTGACAGGTGCTCTTCTAGATACACAGTTTAAGTTCCTGCTGCTCAGACATGAATGTAATTAACACCAAAGTACTATATACACCTAAATATGGTTAATATTTTAATATGATTTTTATATGCACATTTATTTTACTGTTATTTATTATATTAAAAGCCACATTTTTTTATGCTTCACAATATGTTAAACAATAACAGAATCAGACATTCCTCAAAGGAACTGCAATTCTTGCTTTCCCATAAGAGTAGTCTATGAAGTACTTGCTCATCACAGTTACTGCAAATTGTCAAACCAAACTTTCCCCTTCTTCATTACTAACCAAACTTCAGTTTTCTTCAAGGCAGCAAGTTACCCAGTTAATAAATCTCCTTTTTCAGCTAAATGTGATTATAAGACATAGTACACACGCTAGAGGTGGACAATTAGATACATAAGCCACTCTGTTCAGGACTTCTGGACAAGTTTTATTTTCTCAGATAGATAACAATACTTCTTCCTTCATGGACTTCTGTCTTTTTCCTACCTGGAACCTGGATGTGATGCTTGGAGATGCAGCCATCTTATTGAGGCCCTAAGGATCAAAATTAGACTAGTACAGAAGAAAAGATTAAGAAACTTAAGTTCCTTGACCTCGTCCTTAGTCCTGACATCAGCCCTGCACTACTGTGTAGGAAAGATGCATCTGTTACTTTAAATGCCTGGTATGGCAGGGTTTATGTTATTCACAGCCAAATAAAGTATTGATACATGGTTACTTATAAACAAGTAATTACAAACTATGATTCATGTGCTTAAAAGATCATAAACAGCAATATAATTTAGAGACTCACAAACACACTGTATGAAGAAAACAAATTTGTACCTTCTTATTCCAACTGAAAATTGACTCTCCTACTATTTATTTTATAGATATTCAAAACCAAATTAAGAAAGTCCCTACTACTTTGTTATAGTTTCGATTTTAAAAAGAGGTTAATGTATTGAATAACTTTTCTCCATCTATTGAGATAATGATTTTGTTATCTGAACCATCAATGTAATTAACTAACTATTCTAATGTTGAATTAAATTTGCATTCCTCAAATAAACTCAACATTCTCTTGATGTGTCCTTTTTTACTTATAGTATAGTTCATACACAATCTTATATTGGTTTCAAATATATAACATAGTGGTTCAACAGTTACACACATCAAATTTTCACCCCAACTAGAGCAGTTACTATCTGTCCACATAATTATGAGGAATGGGGGCTTGGATGAGGGTATAGTGAAAATGGGTTGTATTTTACCAGGATCTGAAAAAATGGGCAAAAGAGGAAGTTCTGTGCTAAAAATTTCTTAAAATGAGATAAGTTGGAGAAAAGGAGGAGAGGGGAAGAAGAGGAGGGAGAAAAGGGGCAAGAGGAAGAGGGGAGAAAGAGGGCAGGAGTACACTGGAAAAGGTACAATGCAAAGGGAAGAAGCCTATGCTTTTGCAGGAACGAACTCGTTTCTAGGGTCATTACTAACCACACACTGTTTACCCCAAATTTACATTCTGAGCCCAATCTCTGCCATGATTTCCCTGATTCATACATCATCTGCTTTTGGGTAGCTAAAAGGCATCTTAAATTTAGTATGTCCAAAATGAACTGTTATTTCCACCATAAACATTATCTTCCCTCAGGATTCTTCACATCAGTAAATAATACCACTTATGTATTTACTTGTTGAGCTGTCCCTTAAAACATTCTTGTAATCTCCTGGAGGGCAAAAATTTGGCTCTTGTATCCCTAGTGCCTAGAGCATTGTCTAGGACATGGGAGACCTTCAGTAAATACTTATTTGAATGAATTAATCACCAGAGGACTAATTCTACTAAGTCTTAATTCTGAACACTTCTGTAGAAGTAAAAGAATTAAACTTAATGGCTACAAGATAGGCTATAGTTTTAGTTCTTCCTCCAGAGAAAGGAAGCCAAGAGGAGTATATATTATATATATATATATATGCATATGCTCAATGTGGAGCACAAAGGAAAGCAGGGTAGAAAGTAGGAAGAAAACAGCAGTTTCCTATTAATTAGACACACACATAATCACATGCATACACAAGTGAACAAAATAAATTTGGGGCCATTATCATGACAGATGAGCTAGGAACTACTCTAACATGATTATACAGTCTGACACCACACAATTAGAGAGGAGACTCACCATGCAAATACTTCATTCAAAGCAGATTCTGATCAGCAGCAGCACAGAAAACCCAGAACTAAAACTGAGAATGCTTTGCCACTGAGGAGGAGAAAGGATTTACCCACAGGTAACTGAGTGCTAAAATGCTACCTCATTTTCTTCTACCTTCCCTAGATTTTGAGCAACCATCTATTTCACAGTTCCTGTTCTGTCCTATTAACCTTCAAATGACCAACTGAATGAGTGTTAGGGAGTGTTTAGTTGCTAATTAAGAGACTATTACCAGTCAGTGCACTTCCTCCCCAGCCCACCACCCCACCACCAAACTGCTTTCCTCAAAGTTTTAAGTGATGGCTTATAGGAAATTCAATCCCTTAGCCCATCTTCAAGAACCTATGATGTTTCTCATTCTAAGCCTCTCCATAATTCCAGGGGTGACATGCTTCTTCTTGGCTTTCCTCTTTATAGGTATTTATGTTTCCTTTTTCTAGAATCAATTACACCCTCGTCTATCTGCTTTCTATATTCCCAAATTCTGATAATTTCTCTCATCTGTTCTATCTTCTTTTGCATTCTTTGTCCTTGTGGATTTATACCTTTAAATCCTTTACTATATTTTAGTGGAGTTTAAGGAGGAAGCAGAAATAAAAGTGTGCATTCAATCCACTGTAATGTAACCAGTAATCCTGAGCTTACACTTTGGTCAAACTAGACTACTAATTATTCACCTCTAACCCTAAATGTTTACACCTTCCCAATTTCTAAACATTCCAGTAAAATCTTATCTTTAGTGCTAAGTACACATAACATCTTTTCTACTCTGCAAATAACTTAGCTATCTTCTCTATTTTCACAGCATATTACTTGTATTTCTTCTGGCATTTACTTAGACCATATGTGCTAATTTTAATGACTAATGCTCAGAAATATCCCCTTCTGCCCAAAGTTATTCACTTCACTAAAACACTTTAAATTCCATCAATCAGGGTGTCATTTAACAAAATAAATGAACTTTTAAAATATAAACTCCTCCTCAAAATGATAAACCAATATTATGTGTTAGTTTAATAAGACTCTTCCCTACTCTACAAACTATGACCCATGAACTGAGTACAGGTGCTATCTGGTAGATGAGGAAAGGAAATCTTGCACAATTTTAAGGCCTAGTCAGCTGGCCTCTGAAAAAGGAACAGGCAGGATATGGATGGAAGTGCTATGAATAATCTACAGGTGTTTAAAAAACCAAAACTTCAAATACTTAACATACATGCACTCATGGTAAATATCAGGCCAAAAGTATGTCAACAATGTTCTCTCCCTACATATATGCCTCAGGATGCAGGTTACTTTATAGAAGTATGGTCTCACCCACTGTTTAAACCAAAAAATGGCAATAAGAGTAAGTTATAGCATGTAATTTGTCACCAAGAGAGAGAATATTTAGAGTTACAGGCCTGTAGAGTAGATGGTAGACCTAGTAATATACTATGACAGAGGTGTTTCAGGGAATACAAGTTAGTAAGATTTTGAAAGCTGGAGAAAGGAACACCAGAAAGAGAGAAAAAGATCCAAACACAGGGTTTGGAGAATACAATAAAATAGTTGACCTTTCAGTATATCTTTCCAGTTCCTTAATTCATACTTTCTAATCTCTTCCCAAGTTGAGAGGAGTATATAATATTTTTAAAAGATGCACAATTATGGCTCTGAAAATTACTGTGTGATCCTACAAATATCAACCTGCCTTTACTTTCTCATTTGAAAAGTAATAGTAAAAAAGTAATGGCAAAAATTTGCAACATCCTTCTTCCAGTTTTGTGGTTCTTCACAGCAGTTATCAGTAGAAGATGAACCACATACTGTACTCACTTGTTACTGCTTCTAAAGTATAAGGTCCATAGAAACATTTTTATGTTCATACTCACTAAATAAAATAATTCATACCTGAAAAAAAAAAGTATCAAGGTTTTCTTACCTTTGCTGTAGGTCCATGAAAAGGGGAGAAGTTGTATTTCTTGACTTGTGCTGCCTTTACATTAAAAATAAACCAAAAATCTTAGAAGAGATGACTCACAGGGTAAGAGAAAATATTTGTAGAAATAACTTGTGTCCCATAAGATGATGAATAAAGTTTGGTATATTCATAAATGGAATATTATTTGGCAAAAAAAAAAGAATGATCAATACATGCTACAACACTGATGAACCTTGAAAACACACAAAGTGAAAGAGACCACACACTGAATTATTCTACTTACACGAAAACAGAAAGTAGAATAGTGGTTGCCTAGGACTGCATAATTTAGGCAAGGAGGGCAACGGGGAGTGGGGCAGTTTCTTTTGGGGGTAATGAAAATGTAGTAAATTAGACTGTGGCTACAACTGCAGAATTTTCTGAATACACTGAAAATCACTGAATTGTACACATGAAATGGGCATATTACATGGTATGTTAATTATATCTGAACAAAACTGTCAAAACATTACTTCTGGACAAAATGATATCCCTAATGAAGTGCTACCATAAAGGAGAGACCTAAAATGCATCTTGCTAATAAAAACGGAATTATGTGATGGACTTCGCTTGGAGTTCCAAAAAAAATTTTTTTTGTCAAAAATCCCAGTTTAATTTTATAGTAGATTCAACTTCTCCCACTTTCAGGGTGGTTTAAAATTTCCCCTCATGTTTATGGGCCTTGAAAAACTTATACCAATCAGCATAATTATGTTCCTATCCATCCCATTCACCATCTACCATCTCTGCTACAAACTAATGTCATATATTTCATATATCCTTTACCATCTTCTGGATATAAAATATAGAAGAGATCCTGCTTAAGGAGGTCAGGAAGGAGGGGGAATACTGGACTGATCTATAGGAGTCTACAGAAATATTTCAGAATCAGTTACCTTAACAAAAATTAATCAGAGGTCTACTTCAAATAGTCCTAACAGACTAGTTCTTATAATACATGGACCTCCACAGGACCAACTCCATCGCTGTAAATATTTGTAGAAAAATGTACAACTCATTTATCTCCCTGGTCCTGGCTCTTCATCTTAAAAATAAGGATGATGAATTAGTTTATCTCTATTGTCCCTTCCAGTTCTGTAAGTCTGCAAATTCTATACCATCCTTAGTCTACCACAATCTTAACTTAGCTATCACAATCTTCCTATTCTCAGAAAACTGATTGGCTTCATGCTATAGCAGTAAATTAATCATAAAATGTATATTTAAAATAGAGTCTAAATTATTCAGATTTATTTTTAATAGAGTTTCAATTATTCAAGTCCACTCATTACCACTCTCAGGAACAATAATTCGAAGTAAAAAGTCAGCCTTGTGAAGTAGCATGGGCCAAACAGTTCAGGATTTTAAAGCTATAAGCACAAACAATTAAATCAGGTATCTGCATTTTTCCCACACTGTTTTCTCCACTCACTCCAACTCTACTTTTCAAAATTATACCTGTTCACACCTCCACCCTATTTCATGAAACTTATTCAGATTCTTCAAACCAGATGGTCTCTTTTGAACTTCCATAGCACATTATCAATACCTCTTTTAGAACACTCACCGTATTAAAGTTATTTTTAAACTTCTCTTAGATTCACTCACCCCAAATATTCAAAGACCATAGACCAAAGACTATACTATGTACTATGTGGAAATTAGTCATTTAGGAATTACTTAGGAAAACAATTGAATTGAATAAAATGACTCTTCTGAACAACTGAAAATAAACTTAGGAAAGTAATAATCACCAAGAGTACTTTTATGGGGCTTGTGACATTCGTGTCCTAATAATGACTTAGAAGTCTTACACTAGTAAGTAGAAATACAGCTAACAAACACTTGTGGATTTTTAAAAAACACCTGGGAGGTCTATAACTGCTAAATTTTGTGTTCAAAGTCATACATAGGTTATTTCCAAAAATTCAACTGAGATAATAGCATGATTCCTCAAGATACAGTTTTACACAGTAACCATAAAATACTTAAGACTATTAGACTTTTTACACTTACAGAGAGCTTACGCAAACTGAATGCAACTCTCCAGTGCCTAGCAACTGCTGTTGGCAAATGGATTCACTGTTAATTCCATGCTGGACTTAGCTGTTCAAAGATGAATTGAAAAACTGCCTCAATAAATCAGAGATGGGCCAGTAATTATACCTTCACTTATTCCATTACTTTACAAATTGTTCTAGTTCATTTTTTAGTACAAATAGAAACTTCTTGGTATCATAATGGAAGATGCAGATCAACAATACTACCTATGAAGACTAAAACACAATCACATATAGTTGAAAATAATAAATATTTGAATAGTGCTTATACTGCCACATCAACCACTGACTCATTCATTCAACAAATATTTACCAAGTAATTATGTGTTAGGCACCATGCTATAAGACACACCTATTAACAAAAGAGACATACCTGTGGAAACAAGCCCTAAACTTGTCAAGGGAACATAAACAGCCACTGCACTACATAGACTGTCCACTGCACATAAACTAAACAAGAAGCTGAAATATAACCTCTTGTGGCAGCACTCAGCAACCCTTTCAGGACCTCTTCTCACAATTTATGTACTGCAGCAGGAGAAGTCATGATTCTATGATGTGACTAACCTCGGTTGGTTCAAGAACTGTCATCTAAAACCACAATAAACAAGCTGCAGTCTTCTATATTCAACCATTTATTGAATTTCTCAAAAAATACCTCAGTATCCTTAATCTTGAAACAGCACATACACAAACAGTATCACAACCTTTAAGAAATATCTTGTTTAAACTAGCTTAAATCGATTTCTCGTAGTGACATATAAAGGTAATTTCAACTACTTTCAATTTTAAATGAATAAACTCAGTTTTAGAGAGGCTATATAACTTGCATAGTTACACAGCAGCCCTGAGATTATATATGCCTAATGAAGTAATCTAGAACTGTCAGTTCACCTTCTTAGGCACATACATACCGTGGTTACCTGCCTCCAACATGACCCCCTAATGATCTCTGCCTCCTGATAATTACACTCTGTAATTTATTAGTATATCAGGGTTGTTCTGTGTGAATAGAATACAGCAGATATGCTATGTCACATCTAAGATTGGATTTTACAAGACCCTGTGGATTCTGTATTGTATATTCAAATGCTCTCATATTTGTGCCCAACCACCTTCTCACTCTTCCCTCTGAAAGAAGTCAGCAGCCATGTTGTGACTAGCTCTATGGTAGGAACGGAAGCGTACAACAAACACATGAGTGAGCCTGAAAAATTATCCTCCAGCCCCAGTCTAGTCTCCAGATGCCTACACCTTCTGGGCAGCTTCTCTGAAATCTTGTGAGAGACCCTGCACCAGAATAACTCCAGTTAAACTGTGTGGGTAAAATTGAAACAGTTCCAGAATATCTCACCGGGCTTTAGTATATCTGCTTATCAACAGGCATTCAGAGGTGGAAAGAAGTATGGCTTTGGTGCATTTGCATCTTCCCTCAGGGGTGGAGAAGTTCATCTCCTTATCAATTGGTGATTACCAGGGCAACAGAGGGCTTATCTGTACCTGAGAGGTCAGGGGGAAGGCGGGTGTTGTGGCTGCTTGAGGAAGAGAATAAAGATGGCCTGGGACTGGAGTTTGTGGTCAATAAGTGGGTTTTAAACTTTATTTCTCCCTTTTCCTGATTTTGGTCTTTAGAGGTATTTTGCCCCGGATTTCCTTTCCCCAGACTTAGAAGCTGCTTCTAGATTTCTGACTCTTTGCATTAATTTGCTATTGTAGCTATAAAACTACGAAATTAGTGGCTTTAAACAACACAATTTACTATCTCACAGTTCTGTAGGTCAGAAATCCAGTGGGTTCAACTGTTGTTCTCTGTTCTGGGTGTCACAAATCTGAAATCAAGGTGTCGGCTACCTGCATTACGAGGGGCTCTAGGGAGGAATCTGCCTCCAGAGTCATTCAGGTTTTTGGCAGAATTCAGTTCCATGCAGTTGTAGGACTAAGGTTCCTGTTGCCTTGCCGACTACCAGCTTCTAGAGGCCACCACATTCCTACCTCCATCTCATTCATTCAATCTCTCTGAACCCCCTTTCGGCCTCATCTCTCTGACTCACCTCTTCTGACTTCAGCTGGGAAAGGTTCTCCACTTTTAAGGGCTTATGTATTAGACTGAGACCATCCAGATAATCTCCCCATCTAAAGGTCCACAGCCTTAATCATACTTGCAAAGCCTCTTTTGCTATTTAATGTAACACATTCACAGTTTTGGGAAAATAGGATATGAATATCTTTAGGGGGCTATTATTTTACCAATCACACCCTCAGAAACTGTATGATTTAATAAATGTTCATTGTTATAATTTTTGACTTTTGGGTATAATTCATGCCACAACAGATAACCAATACAGGTACCAAGAGAAAAAGTGCCCTGAAATTATTAACCAGCATATATAGTTACATATAAGGTGTTCAATATAACACATATTTATACATATACACACATACGTCTCAAGCATTATTAACATTTTTTTATTGAAGTTATTTTTTATACTTCTCTTAGATTCACTTACCCCAAATATTCAAATACCAGAGAGCATATACCTCTCCTGTACTATGTGGAAATTAGCCATTTCCACATAGGAAAATCTTACACTGATTTCAAGAATTCAATATAGTGGCTCAACAGTTACCCATATTATTAAATCCTCACCCCTACTAATGCAGTTACTATCTGCCAACATTATTAACACTTTTTCATATATTATCTCATTAAATTCTCTTATTAACCATATATTGTTACCTATGAAATGAAACTCCTACTAATTGTATAGTTTAGACTTTTAAATCCAAATTATTTCAAATTCAAACTATATTTATGACATCTATTTCTCTTTCTCCCTTATAATCTCAGGTTTCAAGTTACAGAATTTTAAAATCAGATTTCATTCTAAAGTACAAAAATACTTTTCCACAATGTATTTGATTCTTATGATACCCCTACACATAAAAACATGAAATGCTTTAAAACTGTACTTGACAACTGAAATTACTTCTTCATTGAAAGAATCACATGGAAAATGTGCTCACACCAGAGCTCACTTTCTCAGTGCTTGTGCTTGCTAATAGTTACACGGAAAAGTTCCTAAGGCCACTTTTCAATCTTATCTTATTTGATGTCTCAGCAACATCTAACAATGTTGACTACTTCAGCCTTAAAACACTATCTTTTCTTAGCTTCCATCATAGCATATTCTCCCACCTCTCTAGTTATTGTCTCTTTGTTCTTCTCTTCATGGGTCCATCTCTTCAATACTATAGTTTCTCAGGAGTCAGTGTTATGTCCATTCCCTTTGGGGGAGCCAACTCCAGGCCTCTCTATATTCAAGCACCACATGTACATGACAACTTTCAGATCTGTATCTTCTGCTCCTTTTCTTTTCCTTTTCTTTCTCCTGGACTTAAAATGCACATATACTATTTCCTATAAGATATCTACACTTGGGTATCATTCAATAAACACCTCAAATTCATCATGTCCCAACATACATTTATAATCATCTCTCAAAAAACCATTCCACCTAAGAGACATAACTCAGTGAGTAGTCCTACTATCCCCTTTGTTGGGACCTTTTGCCTCTTTTGGGCTTGTGATCAGGAGACGCAGGCTGGAGATTTCCACCCTCCCTCATTACTTCCGCATTCGTAGCCTAACTAGCTTCCCGTGCGCTCTTGGCCCTAACTCTGCCTCCCCACCTAACCTGAAACCTGCCTAAGACCCTAGTGACAGATGAGATAATCAATTCCCATTGGTTTCTGTTACTTCCTTATCCTCCCCTACATAACTAAGCCTCTGATGCAATAAAGTTGAGTTTTGCTGCGCCTCCAAGGCTGACACATCTCCCGGCTTGGTGTGGTTTTGTTTTCCCCGGACCTCTGGGGAGGGTGACCGAGTCGTCAACACTTGCCCTCTCGCTCAGCTCCTGGGGATAACAGGCTGGTCCTGCTTGTGTCCCCCGCTCCACCCACCCCACCCCACCCCACCCCGCCCCGGCTTCTTGTTGCTGAGGAGCAACACCCCTTATCTTGTCAAGAATGCCCTACCCCTCTCACCAAATCTCACTGCTGCTGTATCTCCTTAAAATGGACCCTACTACTTTATTCCATCCTTAATACTTCAATAATTCTTACCATCAACTCTTGTCTGACATACTAGATTTCCGTGTTTTTAATTATGCTCCCAGCTTTCCAATCCATCTGACATTGACATCAGAGTAACCTTTCCGATCACATTACTCTCTAACTTAAAGGCCTTTACTGGTGTTATCACTGCCCTCCTATAAAAGTTCAAGTTCTCTAAGACGGTTTGCACAACCATTTATTATCTGGCTCTATCACTCAACACTCCCTTGTACTCTTCCCTTGTTTTCCTTACCTCAAACTTCTAATAAAGGCTGTCTTTTTTGTCTGATACCCTTTTACCATTCTGGACTATCACCCATCCCCTTGATCTGGCTGATGCCTGAATATCATTGGTATCTCAGCTTATCTACTCCTAATGAAAAGCTTTCCCTGATTACTTTCCTAAAATCACTGCCCTTCTTATGATTTCATAGCACCTCACACTTAACCCTTAGTACTGCACTTACTCTATACCATCAAGGTATATTTACCTGTCTGTCTTGTTAAACTACATACTCACTATTTATCAGTTTCCCTAGCAATTTATATAATTCTGACACAGAGACTGTACTGAATAAATATTTGTTAAATGACTGAGTGATCAGACTTTCCTATGTTTATTTTTATGTTATTTAAAATAACCTCCTCAATAACAGTCATGTCTTCACCGCCTAAGAGAATTATAGCTAAAAGTATGAGTCAAATCTCACACATTAATAAGGTACACACAAAAGACGTAAATGATAGGAACTTCAAGAATTTCCCAGGTTTTAAATATGACTCTTATATAAGAGCTACTGCATCTTGTATCATTAATGAAAGTCTGAGAAATATAGAGAACCAACCAGGATGAGTCTGAGAAAGTGGACAGGGCTAGGCTCACATATTAGTCAAATAACTCCTTGAACATCAGCAACACCAACATGTATTTCATATTGCCTCAACAAATAAACAAATTACACTAACTCAAGGAATCTTCCAAAACAAATGAAAAATAGTTGAAACCTAAAATGTTAAATCATCTCATGTTTTGACAGAGCAATTTCCCCAGGTAACATAAGTCATTGTGATAATGCTTTTACTGGTTTCCTTTCTAAAGCTAGTGAAAACAACTGTATTTCTAACTTATCTGTAACATCTTGATTATATCACAAGTTCAAAAAAAGAACATAATAGCATGGCACAAATTTTAATTGTACTAGTATAAGAGTTCACCTGTGATTCAACGGATTTAAATATGTAAACACAGCTATTACAATACCAATGAAGTTTCTTTATCCTAGGCTCAAACACTCTCAAATTTAAGTGTAATGTCAAACATGCATTTAAAACCATTAAATTACTGTATTATGAATCCTCACAGGTCACTCAGATCACCTTCTTTCAATTTTCAATAAGATTGAGTTACAAATTTAAAACATCCAATTCAAAACTAATTTCAGAAATACAATCAAATAGATAACACTTATTAATGATGCCATTGTACATGCATCAAAAAGAGGGAGGGACAGGAAAATTTAAGAGTATATGGCCATTACAATACTAATAAAATAAGACAAAAGCAAGCAGTTAAAAGTCAAGACACAAGCAGTGCCAAGCTGTAATATATATGATTACTAAGAATAATCAGGTAACTGTACCTAACAAAATACAGTCTTAAGATAGAGTATAAATAGCTACTCTATGATGTAGCCACTTAAGAGAATAACGTAAAATAAATACTGTCCTTGAAAGTTTAAAATGATGTCAAATATGAATTTAACTCAGGAAATGACATGCAATCTGAAAAGTAAAATCTACAGATGGAAGTCTAGTACTGTGTGTTTTACCTCTGGGAGTTGCAGGCTGCACCATGATTCTATTCTTAAATTACAAATCTGTTGTGTGGCGAGCGGGGGAGGAATAACTGTGTTACAAAAAAAAAAAAAAGACTAGAACAAATTGTTGTAAGAACATGTAGTTTTTTAATGTGTCGTTATTCTTTAAAATAACTTTATTCTTTAAAGTTTATTTTTTATATAAACAGACTCATCTATATTTAAAACACCTACTGTCCTTCGTGTTTCTTAGTATGAGAAAGATCCAGAAAAAGTCACAGCTACTTGACTTACATTACTGTTTTTTCAAAACCCATGGTACCATAAGATGGGATTCTTTTGTATTTTTTCCTTCCCATTACAAAGCAAAATACCAATGTAAACACTATCACGGAGTGGAGAGAAGAGAGACTGGTTAAGGCAGCAGCTGTGTTGAAGCTCAGAAAGGACATGCGTTGGCAGATTTGTGAGGTGATGCCTGCAACACAATGTGCCTAGATCTAGTCTGATTCCTAAAATTTTTTTAAATTCTGTACTTGATGTTTTGCCTTTTAGAAAATGATATCCCTCCCCACCACACAACACTTTTGCTTGAGATGTTCTAATTCATTAATCTTATTATGTTGTCACTATGGGACAGGAGGGAGGGGGAAAGTTGTTAATTTATGAAGAAAAACATGGCCAAAATAACTCAGACTTGCATATGTATCATAAAAACACCTTATACCTATGTACTTTATTGCAGCTTAAAAGCAACTTTTTGTCCATTTGCAATCAAATGGATACTAAAAATACTTAAACTGGTGGGTAGTTTCTATTTTTTTCCTTAAAAATCAACATTTTTGAGATGTCATAAATACAAATGTATCAGCGAGAGATAGCAAACATTCACATGTTGATAGAGTACAGTAGAAGAAAGAGGGAAGAGAATACGTACGACAACAAAATGGAACAAGGTGTAAATGAAGTTGGAAGAAGGCAAAAAACAGGAATCCACAGAGAAGGCTTAAGCTTAAATGAAAGGATATGTACACATCTTGACACAGAGTGAAAGGTGGGCAAACAACTGAAGATCTAGATAGGCTTTTAGAAGGGATACATAGGAAGAAAGAAACTGATAAAGATAAAGCCTCTGTTTACCCTCAATGAAGTATGAAATAGGGTCTTAGTAAATATGACTGAGGTAAATGTTGCTTAAACAAATGTGCTGGTCTTTGTCAGAGATGATCAAACTAAGGTCTGTTAGCCAAACATTCAAGCTAAGAATGTTTTTTAGAGTCAGAAAAGAAAGCAAGGAAGAATATACTACAGGCTGTATGTGGCCCCAAAACGTAAAATATTTACTGTCTCATCCTTTACAGAAAAAGTTTGCCAGTACCTGGTCTATACTATAACACCTATGAGGGATGGGGAAACAACTAGAGATTAAAAGGCATAAGTTTGCAAAGGCATCAGTCAGTACAGCTGTATAAGTGTTTTTCTAGCAGTTATCTTTTTCTCCAACAGGGAAAAGAAAAATAGAGGCACTTATGAAAGAACATTGTCCTGGGCAGATATTTTAAATACAAAAAATCTTAATTATATGATATAAAATATTACCAGCCTATTATTACACCATAATGTTAAGAAGTAAATCATATTATGGGTAACTGTTGAACCATTGTATTGTATACTTGAAACTAATATAACATTATGTATCAATGATAATTCAATCTAAATAAATAAATTGACATCTCTTTAAAAAAAAGTCATAAAAACTAAAACAAAGGTTTTAATAACTAAGCAGGAAAAGGACTACCCGAAGATAGTTCATTATTAGTTGCTAAAAGAAATATGATAAGTAGTTTCTAAAACAAATATGGAACCTCTGTTTCTAGTCTAACAGAGTAATTGGTGTAGGACTTATTCTAACTAGAAAACTGGACAAACTTTATGAAACTACTATTTTCGGATACTGGACAACAGAAAATGCAAGACTGAGGTTTCTGGAAAGCAAATGAAGTGAGCAACATGATTATCCAGGTTTTCTGCCCAAATACACTTTCCCCCACAGTTAAGAAAAACCCTAGCAGAGCATAATATTAGGTCTAGATGAGTTGAAGGGCCAAATTTGTGCTCAGGAATGATGAGACAGCTGGACACTGAGGCAGGTCAAAAGAATAAAGTAAGCTAAGCAGATGAAACAGTTCTAGAAATTTCTACATAGGGCTTTTTTGAGTCTTCAAAGGAATTTTAAGTTATGAATGTACATAATGAGACTCAAAGAAGCCAGGCAAACAATTACCAGAAAGCCTGAAACTGATCAAGTCTCAGAGCTCACAGAAAGAGCATAGCAAAATATTCCAGTTTAAAGCCAAAATGAAAAAACACCATCAAACAAAAAGACATTCATTACAGATCTATAAGGGTTATGCCTTAATGGTAGGGCTAAACTAATATTAGAGTGAAGATTCCTCTAAATATGTCCCAATATAGCTTAAAAACAAACCTCAAAACCCTCCTACATTGCTGGTGGGAATGTAAATTGGTTCAATCATTGTGGAAAGAAATATGGAGGTTCCTCAAAAAGCTCAAAATAGAAATGCCATTTGACCCAGGAATTCCACTTGTAGGAATTTACCCTAAGAATACAGCAGCCCAGTTTGAAAAAGACATATGCACCCCTATGTTTATCGCAGCACTATTTACAATAGCCAAGAAATGGAAGCAACCTAAGTGTCCATCAGTAGATGAATGGATAAAGAAGATGTGGCACATATACACAATGGAACATTATTTAGCCATAAGAAGAAAACAAATCCTACCATTGCAACAACATGGATGCAGCTAGAGGTTATTATGCTCAGTGAAATAAACCAGGCAGAGAAAGACAAGTACCAAATGATTTCACTCATATGTGGAGTATAAGAACAAAGAAAAAACTGAAGGAACAAAACAGCAGCAGAATCACAGAATCCAAGAATGGTCTAACAAAACAGCAGCAGAATCACAGAACCCAAGAATGGTCTAACAGTTACCAAAGGGAAAGGGACTGGGGAGGATGGGTGGGAAGGGAGGGATAAGGGGGGCGAAAAAGAAAGGGGACATTACGATTAGCATGTATAATGGGGGGAAGGCATGAGGAGGGTTGTGCAATACAGAGAAGACAAGTAGTGACTCTACAGTATCTTACTACGCTGATGGACAGTGACTGTAATGGGGTTAGTGGAGGGGACTTGATTAATGGGGGAGCCTAGTAAACATAATGTTCCTCATGTAACTGTAGATAAATGATACCAAAAAAAAAAAAACCTCAAAAGGATCAAGTTGATCCACAAGTGACTTGACTGCCTGACAGAACAAAGTACAACATTCAATAGAGGAAAACAACAAAATACACTTACAATGTTCAAACACAATAGCCAGAATCCAATAAAAAATTATCAGAAATACCAAGATGCAAAAACATGGTGTAATTAAGAGACAAAGATCTTAAAATATTTATTATAACTAAGTCCATAGATAACAAGAAAAACATGAACACAGTGAAAAGAGAAATGGAAACTTAATGATTGATCAAAATAACTTTTAGAGTGAAAAAACAATATTTAAACTGAAAAATTCACTTGAAGAATCTCATCACAGACCCAATACAACAACAAAAAATCAACCTGAAACCAGAGTGAACAAAACAAACAGAGCTACAAAAAAATCAATGTACAGAGCCTCAGTGATATTTGCAACCATAGATAATAGTCTAATATACATATCATCAGAGTCCCAAAAGAAGAGGAAGGATGTGAAAAAGAAAAGGTGTTTTAAGAAAGAATGAACTTGTTACAAATTTGATGAAAACAAAAAAAGAAAAACAACAAATCGCCCCAGCAGCACAAATTCAAGAATGTAAGTGAACTCCAAGCAAGCAGAAAAGATAAGTACAAAGAAAACACACCAAGCACATCACAATGAAATTATGGAAACAGTGAAATAAAAAGAAAAATCTTAGAAAGGGCCAGAGGAAAGAAAAAATATATTACACAGCAAGGAACAAAGATAAGAAACAAAGGAAAGAGATTTCTCACCAGAAACTATGCATACACAAAACAGCAAAGAAATTTCTGAGTAATGAAGGAAAAAGTCATTGTAGGTCTCTAGATCATGGGCAAATAAGTAAAAACTGAAGACAGAGGAACACATTTGTGACAAAAGCAGAAAGAATTTGTTGCCATAAATCCTGCACATAAAAAGCCAAAGTTCTTCAGATTGAAGGAAAATAACAGCAGAATCTCTGATGTACAAAGAAATTAAATGTCAGAACCTATAAATAGGTACAAAAACATAAATTTTTATTTTTAAAATTTATTTAAAGGATAATTGTTTAAAAGAAAAATAGCAATGATCTATTATTAAGTTTATAAGTAGAAGCATATTTTTCTAAAAAAAAGCACAGAAGATGGAACAGGGCCAGTGGCAATGATATTATAGTAAGGCTCTAACATTATATATGATGTGATCTATTCTTAAAAACAGACTGTGATAAGTTAAACATGTATAATATCTTTAAGACCTAAAACAACCACTAAAATAAAAAAACTAAATAATATAGCTAATAAGTAAATAGACTACTTACTATTCCATTTTATTCATTACTAAAAACAGTAATATTTACTATTCTATTTTGTTTAGAATTAAAAAAATTAAATATGAAAAATTACTCAATCCAAAAATACATAAAGAACTCACACACTGTAACACCTGAAAAACAAATAGCCCAATTTAAAAAATGGGTAGAGGATATAAATAGACAGTTCTCCAAAGAAGAAATTCAGATGGCCAACAGGCACATGAAAACATGCTACACATTGCTAATCATCAGGAAAATGCAAACTGAATCCACAATGAGGTACCACCTCACACCAGTTAGGATGGCCAACATACAAAAGACAAGAAACAACAAATGCTGGCGAGGATGTGGAGAAAGGGGAACCCTCCTACACTGCTGGTGGGAATGTAAATTAGTTCAGCCATTGTGGAAAGCAATATGGAGGTTCCTCAAAAAACTAAAAATAAAAATACCATTTGACCCAGTAATTCCACTCCTAGGAATTTACCCAAAGAAAACAAGATCCCTGATTCAGAAAGACATATGCACCCCTATGTTTATCAACGCACTATTTACAATACCCAAGATATGGAAGCAACTTAAGTATCCATCAATAGATGAATGGATAAAGAAGAGGCAGTACATGTACACAATGGAGTACTATTCAGCCATAAAAAGAAAACAAATCCTATCATTTTTAACAACACAGATGGAGCTAGAGGTTATTATGCTCAGTGAAATAAGCCAGGTGAAGAAAGACAAGTATCAAATGACTTCACTCATTTGTGGAGTATAAAAACAAAGCAAACCTGAAGGAACAAAACAGCAGCAGACTCACAGACTCTAAGAAAGTACTTGAGGTTACCAAAGGGCAGGGGCTGGGGCAGTTGGGTGTTGATGGAGGGAGAAGGGGATTAAGGGGCACTATAATTCACAATCACAATACAGGTACATCTCGGAGAAGGCAGTACAGCACAGAGAAAACAAGTAATGACTCTATAGCATCTTACTACACTGATGGACAGTGGTTGCAATGGTAGGGGTGAGGACTTGACATGGGTAAATGTTGAAACCACAGTGTTATTCATGTGAAATCTTCATATTATTGTATACCAATGATACTTTAATTTCAAAAATAAATGAATAAATAACTCAATTCAAAAGAAGGTAGAAAAGGAGAAACAATGAACAAAGAACCCATGGAACAAACAAAACAAATGCCAAGTGGAAGACTTAAATCTAACCATATAGAAAATTATACTAACTGTAAATGCTTTGTACTCCCATTAAAAGACACATCAGAATAGAAAGAAGAGAAAACAATTACTATCTACAAAAAACATACCTTAAATATAAGACACAGACAAGTTGAAAATAAGATGAGGAAATATACATGACATAACCCGTATTAAAACAAACCTAGAATAGCTACACTCATATCAGACGAAGCAGATATGAATTGCTAAGGGCTAAGTGTGTGCTAGCAAGAAAGCACAGAACCTATGGAGGCCACCAGCACAATGGAAAGGCACAGGCATTCACAGGTTCTTCTTAGACTTCACCAGGTACACAGAAAGAAAAAAAAAAAAGACTAGGGGCAGAGTGAGAGGCCTGAGAAAGCATCCCTCATGGTGCAGGATGAGTGCAGTAGCCACTGAGAGAAAGGCATGAAGTCCAGTCTGTATCCTTTCTACCATCTCTAACACAAGAGGGGAAAAGGCCTGAAACCATGGAGGAAGTGCAGTAAACTCTACCACTCTCAGGCTATTAGAGCTGGGAGAAGGAAAGAGCTTCCTTCCTTCAGAAGAAAAGGAATTTGACAAGTGGACATGCAGAGAGCCATTGAGGAGTCCCGTTTCCTGAAAATCAGAACACAGTGATTGCCCAGTCTATTTCAGTGAGTATGTTGCTATATCTGATACAATAATGGATCCAGGTAGACATGGCTGCAATCTAAGTAGGACAGACTTGAGTGACCCAGTCTGACTGGCACCTGCAATTTGTTTCCATAGTCTGCAGCCCCAGAAATGTTTTTAATCTTTGATCTTCCAAGTGGCACACCTAAAGACTAGGCTAAGAGTAGGTAAAGATACAATGTTAATCACGGGGAGTACTGGTGAGAGCTCTGAGGATTAAGCAGGTGATCACATCCACCATCAGTGCTCTGCAGCTGGCTCTGAGGCTGAACAGCTACAGCAGCACAGTGGATGCCATCAGCTTTTACCCTGGCTGAGGCATCAGTGAACCAGGCCCAGGTATCTACAGGAATGCTTGTGAATCAAGGGCCCCCCTGAGCCAATGGCTTTGCTTCAGTGATGCATGAGGCCAAGGTTTTTCCCAAAAGGGGTTGTTTCCACCCCTTCATGCAAAACCAAGACAACTCTAAGGCCAGGTGAGCTGTACCCCTGAGCAAACCATTTTCATCTGATCAATGAAGTCTACTGGGCCCTTTCTTTGTTAGTCATCAAATCTGAGTTAACCTATCCCAAAATGGCAACATCAGGCCAGAAAGTCACAAGCGTGTAGAGGTCAGGTGTATCATTTAACAAGACCTTAGCAGCAGGCCTTTTCAAAAGAAGTGCACTTGGTACTGGGTCAGGGAGGGGGCACTGCTGTACTAAGAAATGGTCCCAGTACTTGAGTAGCCACAAAGTCTTTTAACTGAAGCGTTGATTTCCTTTTCTTTCTTCCTGGGATGATACATTGTTTGTGCTGGATCACCTGGGGAAGGGACATGCAGCAAACAAAGAATGGGAGAAACTCCTGTGAACTTACAAGCATTCACAGTGTAAACAGGTAAAAACCACCAATACCAAATATACCGTTGTCAGAGGAAGCCAGAACAACAGCACACTGAAAATGTCCCAAGGCTCCACCCACACTTCAGCTTTTCTTGAATGTGAGTGTGATCCCCCTGCAGGAACACACAGAAAGGAGCTATAGCCACTACCGCCAGGAAAAGGTGTTATTTTCTGACCAGGCAGGGAGAGTGGAGGTAGTCCGGGAGGCTATCCTGCAAAGGAGGGCTGGGGTGGTGGGAGGCTTTTCTTCTGCTTGGCTCCTCACCCCAGGGTTGGAACCACTTCCGTCATCATACCCGTGAGCTCCTGCAAGCGCCCGGGCCTAGATGCCCTTAATTTTCCCTGTGCACAATGTCTGGCCCCATCCTGCAGTCCTCAGGGCCTTCAGCCTTCCTTGACATCTGCCATGCTTTCTCCCCACAGGACCCAGTAGGACGGTGCTTGGGCACCTATATCCAACAGAGCTACCCAAGTTTGAATTCCTCCCACTCTTGGAGGTTCCCTACCACACTTGGTTTTTACCTTAAGCCACTGAGGTTAGAGTAGATGGGAAGAGAGGAATGAGAGGACACAGAAAGAGGCGCTCCGCTCCAATAAGCAAGACTGCACATTTACATTCAAACTGCCTACTTGGACTCACCTAAATGAAGTTATAATGTATTCAAGCTCCTGAAGCTCTGCATCCTCACTGCTGACACCTTTTGCTTTAGCTCTGGGGAGCCCTTGATTGAGCAGCTACAGCCATACTGCCTTTTGTCTTGGGCCCAGAGGCTTGCTGCCTCGCTGATGTAATAACCTTCTTTCCTCCTCCAGCCTAGAGCGTAAGCAACAACCAAAGCGCCATTCAGGCAGCTTCATTTACTTCTGACCTCTCACTGATCAGCCTCTAAATATTAACTAACAGAAAAGTTAGCAGGGCATTTACTAACCCACTGCTTAAACAAGAGTATTTGCTACTGGATCTCAAATCCCCTAAACTGGTCTCTAAGGGCCCTTGTCTTTTCTCTTGCAGGAAGCCACATTTCTGTCAGTATCACATCCATGTTGCCAAAACTGTCAAAAATTGTAAAGGGTCTAGGATGTTAACCTATTTACAAGCTATGAAAATAGCCTGTTTCTGTCATGGATGCTGGCAGAAGACATAAGATGCCAGGGTCAGAGGCAAAGGACTTTATTACCCTTGACACAGCAAGTGGTATGAGGATCACATCACTGACACTTCACCTTCCCCTCCAAGTCCCCTTGGCAGAAGCACCTAAGTGGATACTCTACATACAGTCAGTTTGCCTCACAGCTGAGGAACACTAAGCTTGGGAAATTTACCACTTTTATAAAAATCAGAAGCAAGTCTGCTCTTTGTCTGAGGAGTGATAACTGCGTCCCTCAAGAATGGCAGCTTCAAATACAACCCTGAGAAATCGACCCGATAAAGAGTAATCAGGTCTTCATTCCTGGCATACCCAGCAGGACCCAGCGTGACCTAGGACATTCAGAGATGTTCAGGGCCCATGGCGGCCTGCTTCTGCCAACACACTCTTTATCAAATCTGATACAAAACGCACTAGGCAGTGCAATAAGGTAAGGGAAGACATAAAAGTCACATATGGTTCAAGAAGAAGTAAACTGTCTCTATTTGCAAATGACACTGTATATAGAAAATACCACGGAATTCATTTAAAAAGTTCCTAAGACTAATCTGTGATTTTGGTAAAGTTGCAGGATATGAGGTCAATACACAAAAAACATTGTACTCCTGTGTACCAAAAATTGATAATTTTAATTTGTTTTAAAAAATACAAAAATTCTCAATCATAACATAAGCTGGTCACAGGGATGGCAGTACAGCAGGGAGAATTTAGCCAAGGATTCTGTAAGATATTCCTATGTTGACAAATAGTAACTGTACTAGTGAGGCTGAGAATTTAATTATGTGGGTAACAGGTGAACCACTGTGCTATATACTTGAAACCATATAAGAATATATATCAACTATACTTCAGTAAAAAAAAATTAGGCACTATTTCAACACCACCATAGAAATGACATAATTACGTACATATCTAACAAAATAGATGCAGGATCAATAAGCTAAGTACTATAAAGCACTGATAAAAAAAATCAAAGAAGACCTAAAGATAACAAAGATACCATGCTCATAAACTGGAAGACTCAATTGTTAATTATTCCCAAATTGATGTCTAAATCCTCTCAGTACCAACAGAAATCACTGCAAGACTTTCTGTAGATAGTATATCCCTAAATGAGAACTAGAAAGTGACAGTAACTGAAGATATTTTGCTCTTTTTTCCTACCAGCAAGTCAACCAGTGAGCACAGTCTTTAGCTATTATCAGTAAACTCTTAAAATGCATCCATTTTTCCAAATGGATTCCCCAATTATACTATGAAAATTACTGAGTCTACAAGGGAACTCTACCATTCTTCAGTTCTGAACACAAAGATGGCAGCATTCTATGTGTCTAACAGTTTCATTAACAGACCACCGGTTCATAAACCGCTTTTGAGCTCCATCTCCCACTAGAGCACAGGACTTGTAACAGCACAGTGGAGGGGATGTGCCATACCTTTCTTAAATACATAATCTGGTTCATCAAACTGACTTGTTTTCAGGACACAGATTTAATTCGATTCTGCATACTAACCTACAATAAGAGAATTGTGTGGAGAGAATGAAGCAACAAAAAAGAAACCAATGTGGGAAAAAGGCACAAACATGACTGCTTGTATAATTCTTTGATAGAAATATAAGAAAAACATCATCAAATCCAATATATTTAAGGTGGCAAAAAGGGATATAAATCACTCAAAAGAGAAGCCAAAAAACTGGGGGCAAGGGATATAATAATTTGGATAAGGTCCCAAAGACAACAGGCCAACAGTAGGATAACATACAGAGATTAAAAAGTAGTAACAGTCCAAAAATCTAGGTTTGGATGAGAAAATGGAAAGCAGTATCATTTTTTTTTATAATATATATGATGATGGCAAATGATTTACAAATACATAGTATGAAAAATACAAATGAAAACATTTAAAGCTCAACTTAGGTGAGGTAGAGAAGAATGGAGAAAAATGCTTTGTGGAGTTTTCTGTGAAGAGTATACAGTTCCAGTGCATGTACTTTATACAATTATAATCATTTTCAAGTATTCTCTTACAGATAATGAATTGCCAATGTTGTTGACTCTCTAGTACCTTGGCTACTCCCTACTTGATGGAGGTTTCAGCAGATGGTCCATTTCTAATTTTCTGGTAAAACATTTGTTTAAAGAAATTTGAAGTCGAGAAGTCAAATGAAATTTTTGATTTGACTTTAAACTGAAATAAACCTTTCTTCCTTGGGCTCCAGTAGCAGAGAGAATTGAGAGTTAGTTACAATATTAAGTATTAATTGAAAGAATACCCTTGAAGCAATAAAAAGTGATTTTTCAGCGACAAGAAACTGCTTTAGTATATGTACTTTGCAAAAAGGTTCAAAGCACTTTCAGTTGTGGTCAATTCCAACATTTCACAAAGTTGAGTTTTTTTACTTACAAACTCAGAGAATCATCAAAAATGTAGAAACAGAACTAGACACAAGCCAGATCTGATACAAAGACCTGATATAATTAGTACAGTGTAAATGCCAGCGATAAATTACTTTCTCATATTATTCACAGTTGTCCAAAGGGAAGGGGACAAATGAATAAAATTTAAAAGGACTCCCATATCAGAAATTTTAAGAATTAAAATTCTTATGCAATCAAAATGCAACAAGAAAGAAAAATACAACTTGTGAAAAATGATATTAATAGAGATATTTGGGGTTTAGATTCCTATCTGTTGCTTAGTTATCGCTAGAAAAGCTTTCCAGGTTAATAATTAACTAAAAATTAATCTATAAAGTTACTTATAACAAAAAATTTGGTTTTAAATAATCAATTGTAGCATTTTTCAAATTTAGTGTATTATATGAATACAAAATGTATTAGGTGCACAAGTGTGGGAATCTGTTATTATGGAAATAAGAATCTATAAATTCTGACATAATTTGATACTAATATTTTTCATGAAAATAATTTGATTTTCAATCCAGTGGCTGAGATATTTTTTTCATCTTTGTTAAAAACTAAGTAAGTTAGGCTTATCCAACAAAGATATCAGAAAGCCTTGTAATCACCAAACCAATTTGTAGTTTTTTTGTTTTTTTTAACTTTTAAAATTTTATATTAGGGAAAATTTTAAACATACACCAAAGTAAAGAGAATAATATAATGAACCCCATGTACTCAGCAATTATCGTTTCATGGCCAATCTTATTGT
Source organism: Manis javanica (assembly GCF_040802235.1). Taxonomy (NCBI): domain Eukaryota; kingdom Metazoa; phylum Chordata; class Mammalia; order Pholidota; family Manidae; genus Manis; species Manis javanica. The sequence continues at coordinate 90,919,532 of NC_133161.1, forward strand.
ATCTGTATTCATACCAACTTCTCCCTTCCCCCAGATTTTTTAAGTAAATCCTAGATATAATTCCATCCATAAATATTTCAGTATGTATGTTTAAAAAATTAAGATTTGTTATACATGCCAAAAGATTATCATTTCAATTTTTTTTTGTATCAATCTACAATTACATGAGGAACATTATGTTTACTAGGCTCCCCCCTTCACCAAATCCCCCCCACAAACCCCAGTACAGTCACTGTCACAATTTGTAGTTTTTAAAAAGAAAACTATACTAAGCATTGTACGCAATAAAAAATACTGTAGTTGGTGGTATCTTGTGTATTCTGAACTACAAGTCACTTGCACAGGGAATCAAAAGCAATGTCCAGACCTGAACCATTCCTGGCATGATTTTTTACAAAGATCCCAGAATTTGTTTCTTCAATATAGTCTGAATATAACTTAGAAATACTGTCTCATAGAGAGTTAAAGTACAGAAATGTATACTTCAACAACAACAATAAAATCAAAACTCTATTCTGGACCCAGAGAAAACTTGAGCTGCAAAAAGTCATATAACTATTAAGTAGTAACTGAACTCAGGTCACCCAATTCTAAGTCCCAAATACCTTCATATGTTTCCAAAGACAGGGGGCCAACTATAGGAAAAGGGTAGTTTGCAGAGTTCTAACAATAGCTCTACTAACTTACCTAAGTTGTTTTCAACTCATTAAACAACTCTGTGCCTTAGTTTCCTCTACTTCATAGGGATATTCTGACAACAAATATAGACAAAAAAAAACTTGAACTCTTGGCAGAGAAGCACCATATGTATTTCACTAGGGTGATAATTTCTCATCCCCACAAGTTTCAACTCATGTTATTTTCTCTGGTTTAATTTTAAGCTTAAAATAGCATTGTGTGCGTGTGCGTGTGTGTGTGTGTGTGCGCGCACAAGCACATACTACCCACAAACATGGCTAGCATTCTAACAAGATCCTTTTCTCCAACTTTCAAAATGCATGAGAAGTTACACAATACTTTAATTTTTAACATTACCAAAACCTCACCACCACAGCTATACAGAAAATTTTTGAAACTCCCAACTATATTTTCTACTACACTACTCCCACCTTCTATAGAAGTACAATCAAAACTTACAGTCTACTCAGCTAGCCCCTGTGAAGCTTAAACACTACCAGTGGAAGATGATAAAAATGCATACTGCTTTTCACAATTATAAAAGATTAATTCCAACTACAAATTAAAAATTTGGTACACATTTTTTTAAATGAAGGTCACTAATATTCCCAGAATAATGGAAATAGGTGATGATTATATTTCTAATAATTCAGTCATCTGCAACATGTCTTCTACTTTGTCAACAGATATATAATCTAGCCACTGTCTAAAAAAAAATTCCTCAATATTGAGAATAGAAAATTACTTACAGGTAAGCAAAGTTAATAAAAATTTAAAGCAATATTTTAAGTTAATTACTGATACCATTGTTTTTATTCTTTTGACAGATCTATCTTAAAATAATTTAACTTTATATCTTAGGAAACCATGTAACTAACTTCCTTTGTCCTTTACCAATATATTTGCCCAATAACATTAGCTTATAGCCACATACAACATTTCAGGCATAGCAATCCATTAGAAGTGCCCAGGTTAAAAACAGAAATAGCCAGCTGACATAATATATTACGACAAATGATCAGTATATACACACTGAATGAAAGGTTTACCTAAGGTAAAGACTAAGTAATAATCTTAAAAGTAATGCATGTGATTAAATCTTTACAAACTGAGACTATGCCAACAGCAATAGAGTTTCAAAAAAATATTTTAGGGTATAATCACCTTAGATCAATCTGATTAATGTTTTGAATGAATGAATGAATGAATGACTTCCTGAATGAATGAATACTGCAGTCATAACAATGTTTAACACCTTGAGATGTTCACAACAATTTGAAATACACAAAGAAGATGACTTGAATACAAACAAACTAGTTGAAATTCAATGTGGTTCACAGTGAAGATGCAGTCGCTTTCTATTTGTAGAACAAAGAATCTCAACTAAAAACATATATATGACTAAAATATTCTCAAGTGCTATTTATTATCCAGGCTTTAAAGAGAATATGTACTTTTTACTATGTAATTCTTGCAAGACCCTCCATATCCCTGCATTTTTTAATATTTGGCATACATGAGCAACAAACCAGAATAGACACATTGTTAAAAGACTGATTTACTCATATTCTATTTAAAAGCAACATACAACCACTTATAAATACAGCCTTTTAAAAAAGTATCCTTATATAAAACAGTGGGGAGGGGGGGAATCCCTGCTATACATATCAAGCAGTTTAAGCCCAATACAACTGACCAATCAAGATTAGTGAATGCACTGCATCTCTCTGCAGTGGAGAGAAGCGACAAGGTAGGCTGTCATTCTGCAAAAGCTGCCCAGACCAGGCTTTCCTCTGAAAAGCAGTGGTGCCGGTTCCTTTTTAGAAAGACTGAATCTAAATGTCGTCTCTGGAGACAAGAAGCCTTCAGAATGTTAAATTACTTTCATTATGTTTTTTCAGATGCTTATTGATTCCACAGTAGGAAGAGTGAAAGACTGCAGCAGCCTCTAAGCAGCACTACATGTTCCACACACTAGCAGTACTGCTGAAACAATGGCACAGTACAGACACATATTTTCATTAAGGTCTTTTCCGAAGAGATGTTTATGACCCTCATCCCCCAGTCCTCTACTAACAAGTGAACAAAATGAATCAATCAAAACTGGAAACGCTTCAACTACATCAAGATTTTATCAAATCTTTAGCGGAGGTAAGACACGTTCCTTATTACAGCTGCTTTTGAACCGGCATGGTGGGGTAAAATTACTTTGAAAATTTCAGCCTAAATTTTAAGAGTTTAATTTTACTTACTGCTAACATGTATTTGTAAGCTCTTTATCTTTTAAGACCTGATATATTTTAAATGTAATTTTTAAAGATGCATTGTTAAATACCAAGAATATTCTTTGTTGACTCACTAATGAAGACATCAGTTTTTAAGTCACTTCAGACAGACTAAATATTCTTAATGTCATCAGGGAACAGTTCTTCTCAAGTCTTAAAAAAAATGCTTGTGTTTCTTAAAAGAATTAGATTTACTATTTAGTTCTTATTTATCACTCAGTTTTAGGTTAACTTTATTATTGGGCTTTTTCATTGAAAATTTAATTTGCAGTTAACATTTTGCTTTACCTTTTACATTTTAACCACATGAACAATTCATCAATGGAGATTTATAGTATCTTATCATGGAATCTGTTTTATTAGTTAAAATTCAAACCATGTGCTAATAAGCAAGCTACAGTATTTTACAGCAGGAAATACTGCTGAATTTATTTTAAAGACAAAAAGGGATGACAGTATGTTTAGTGTATGCTAATTGCTCATGATCTCTGAAAAACAGGTTAGCTGTAAAATGAGAGCAGAAATTAGTTTTAAAAATGCAGCTTTTCTTTCATGGTTACATTTGTACTGTTACCTCTGTTATCAAATAATATTTATGACCTTTGTTAGGAAAAGAGAATCTCTTATTTAAAGAAATCCAATTTATGCATAAGCTGTGGCTGTAATACTACAATTTGCTTATTCTGATAACAAATACCATATATGGTGTTAAACAAAAGTAACTTTCAATTAACTGGAAATTATTAGGAACCTTATTTCTTAACCATTTTTTTTTTCACAAGGGCCCACGACAGCTAATTCAATATTTACAACTGACAATATGAAGAACCCATCTGACCGAGCATCTCCTTAGCTGTCTGAACCACGAACTGCAGGATATTCTTGTAACACATGATTTTAAGGCATTAAGGAGTTAAAAGCAGAGAACACAGGTCTACATTACTGCTGGGATGTAATACATCAACAATAATCATTTTAAGAAGATGCTATATAAAATAGCCACAAAAAGAAAAATAATATAACTGTAAAAGCCTGACAACAAAATGGTGAGCATTTTTAATGGGGGAGCTTATACTTTAACATATCAGAATTGTGGATTCTTGAAGAAACAATGAAACCTGGATTGCCAGAAGAAGAATATCATATACTACCAGCAAGCTAAATGAAGCTTTAGCAAGTGTTTTCTGCACTAAATATTCAGATATTCATATCAATTAATATTACTAAAAGATTTTTCCATCTAAGTTTTATCAGCAAGTATGTATCTTCTTCTAATGAAAACAAACCAAATTAAATAGCTGATGGTTTTCATCAAACACGGACTGGATTTATAATATAAAGCAAGTTATGTGATCAAGAAATTAAGGACTGCTATAGAAACAGACTTACATTTGTTAACAAAAGGATGTCTAAATACATTCTAGAAGCTAGAAACCTTATGTTTCCATTTTTGTTTTCAAATGTTCTGGGAAACAGACACTTTCATATATTCCCTCAAAGGGAAATGTAACTCCTATCATTTGAGGAAGTTTCTCTTGGTTGACTTTTTAAGACAAAACAAACACAAATATTTTGTACTGGTCTTTAGAAATCCACCAGCCAACTAACTCTCATAATTCATACAGTTGAAGTACTGGAGAGAAAAAAAAGAATTCCTACAAGACATGAAATAAAACACAGCTACTTCACTGTTGTCGGGTAAAAATTCATGTCAAAATCTGCCAATGACACCATGTATCAATTTGTGAAAAACTGCTATAGTGAGCCAAAAGGCCCATAGGCAACAGCAAACAGGTAGGTCAGAGGATGCATGTACCCCACCACACTATTTAACATTTACAGAAGAAAAGAACCTTACTCTAGAAAAGATGCATTTTTCTTAATTATCTAACTTGACATTTCTGCTTTATTTAGTTATAAATCTAACCGATGTGACAAAAGACATGATGTTTAATCTGTCAGTCCAGAAAATTTGGTACACTTAAAATTTTCCATTTTTATACGATTTGAATGTGGGCTAAGACCTTCACTTACTCGAATATATGCCTCTAATATTTTATGCCAAGCATAAAAGAAATTAATAATTATCATTTGTTTCTGAAATATTCCCTAAGATAATATGCATAAATAAAACTGTACTCTAAAACTTGTCACAGTTACATCAAGTGAAAGAAGTTAACATGAGATCTGAAAATTTTTAGTTTTTAGTATTTGTTTATGATTTTACAGTCAAATGCTGTACTTAAAATGTAAAATATAGTTGGTTGTATTTTATATTTTAACTGAATATACTGATTACTGACATTTTAGCCCAGAAAACCAGATATTTTTATAGATTACTCTAAACCTCTATATATTAAAATATAGATTTGCATGAATTAGCAAAAGAGTTTTTTTTTTTATTTTCCTCAAATATATGTACAGTGGGTGATTTATATAAAAGGTTTCACAGGGAATGTGTAACTTTAAAGAGATTCCTCAGGAAATGGGCTTCAGATATTCTTTTCCCTAAAATTTCATTTTTATTTTAAAATGTTTAAACAAATAAAATCAACTGATACATTATTTTAAACCACTTCAAAAATGGTTATTTCTTAATATATTAAATTTCAATTTTCTCCTTCTACAAGGTACGAGAGGGTGTGGTCACAAAATAAATCATTCATAGGAGTGATTTAGTGCTCTTTTATAAATCTTTGTGACATTGTACCTTAACATAATGTCCTTTTCCCCCAATGTTTATATCGTAAGTGCACCCATTATAAAGTTCAGTGTGAACATTTTCACTGCGAAATAAGATGTTTATCATTAGCTTATGTCTTTGAGAAATAACTACAAATATCCCCAAACACACTGTTGATTACTGAATATGGATTTCAGTCAAGAACATGGACAAAATGGTTTAAAACAGTTTAAAACTAGTGCTCTGTGCCACTTACATTTTAAATGAACACTTGTCCTGTTTATTTGAAATCTTAAGGGAATAATTACACCTACACTAATTATGCTAGAACATATTAAAATAGCATTTATTTCCCACCTTCTCACAACATTTTAAAATGAAACCTTAAAACACTGAGCTAAAATTACTTTTGCATACTGGATAGTTTCATTGTATAAAAATATACTTTATCTCAAATAATATCCTTGAAAAATCCAAATGAGGAAAATCTTTTTTAGTATACTAAATAATTCTGAACTATATATTGAATATTCCCATATAGTTATTTCTTCAAAGGGAGGACCCTATTTCCTCTTATATCAAAATAATACAACCATGATGCTTCCTTAATTCTATTTCTCATTAATAGTTTACAAACTTTAAGAACACACGAGTTTTTACAAAGAACACATGTTTTATACGTCATTTAAATTGCCAAATATCAAATAGTTTATTCTATTTCACTTTCTAGGGAAAACACCAACTGCTCCAAAAGAATGTGTTTTTCTCCCATTCTGGAAATCAACATGCAGTCTGAATCTAACATTACAGTGCGAGATGACATTGATGACATCAACACCAATATGTACCAACCACTATCATATCCATTAAGCTTTCAAGTGTCTCTCACCGGATTTCTTATGTTAGAAATTGTGCTGGGACTTGGCAGTAACCTCACCGTACTGATACTTTACTGCATGAAATCCAACTTAATCAACTCTGTCAGTAACATTATTACAATGAATCTTCATGTACTTGATGTAATAATTTGTGTGGGATGTATTCCTCTGACTATAGTTATCCTTCTGCTTTCACTGGAGAGTAACACTGCTCTCATTTGCTGTTTCCATGAGGCCTGTGTATCTTTTGCAAGTGTCTCAACAGCAATCAACATTTTTGCTATCACTCTGGACAGATACGACATCTCTGTAAAACCTGCAAACCGAATTCTGACAATGGGCAGAGCTGTAATGCTCATGATATCCATTTGGATTTTTTCATTTTTCTCTTTCATGATTCCCTTTATGGAGGTAAATTTTTTCAGTCTTCAAAGTGGAAATACATGGGAAAACAAGACACTTTTGTGTGTCAGTATAAATGAATACTACACTGAACTGGGAATGTATTACCACTTGCTAGTACAGATCCCAATATTCTTTTTCACTGTCATAGTAATGTTAATCACATACACCAAAATACTTCAGGCTCTTAATATTCGAATAGGCACAAGATTTTCAACAGGGCAGAAGAAGAAAGCAAGAAAGAAAAAGACAATTTCTCTAACCACACAACATGAGACTACAGACATGTCACAAAGCAGTGGTGGGAGAAATGTAGTCTTTGGTGTAAGAACTTCAGTCTCTGTAATAATTGCACTCCGGCGAGCCGTGAAACGACACCGTGAACGAAGAGAAAGGCAAAAAAGAGTCTTCAGAATGTCTTTATTGATTATTTCTACATTTCTTCTCTGCTGGACACCAATTTCTGTTTTAAATACGACCATTTTATGTTTAGGCCCAAGTGACCTTTTAGTAAAATTAAGGTTGTGTTTTCTAGTCATGGCTTATGGAACTACTATATTTCACCCTCTACTATATGCATTCACTAGACAAAAATTTCAAAAGGTCTTGAAAAGTAAAATGAAAAAGCGAGTTGTTTCCATAGTGGAAGCCGACCCCATGCCTAATAATGCTGTAATACACAACTCTTGGATAGATCCTAAAAGAAACAAAAAACTTTGCTTTGAAGATAGTGAAATAAGAGAAAAATGCTTAGTACCTCAGGTCGTCACAGACTAAGGAAAAGACTAAGGTTCACCAAACCCACATTCAGAAGTTCTCAATTAAAATGTAAAAAATGGAATTACTGCCAAATATGAGGAAAAACACTTTAAGTATTAGTTATGGGTTGTAAATTTTCAATGTAAATGTCAAGATTAGATTAGGTCATATATATTCAATTTCTTCATTACTTAATGTATTTGTTGCATGGCAGTTTGTTAAAATAATATTGTGTATATTTTGTCAATATTATGTCTGTCCATCAGAAGATACTCATGTAAGTCATATTTTTTAAAGAATAAATACATAGCCTTAAAACAGTGTACAACTTTAAAACATAACTGACACAGATATCCTTGCTTTTTTTTAATATAAAGTATATTGTTTCTAAGCCACAAACTATATATATATTTATATGATGACAACTGATACAGCATTTTAACATAAGAATAAAAATTACGGGCTCCAAACAATCAAAACAATCCAGGATTTTCTGTATCCTGTACTGTTTTCTGGTGTTGTCTACTTGCTGTAATACTAAATGCATCAAAAATTATGAGCTATGCATAAAACTTTATCCTCTTTTTTAAATGTAGAAATTGTAGGATTTATCAGGATTTTAAAATTCAAGAACCAAAAAACAGTCCTCTGTATGCACACCAAGCTACAGAAACTTTGAAATTCAAGTTTATTATGAAAAACACATTGAATTTCTAAGATCAAGGGCACTATGCCTAAAATATACAAATGAACTGATAATAAAGAGAAGGAAGAAAATTAAAGCACTAGCCTCTTTCTTCCTTTCTCACTTTGCTTGAGTCTAAGCCAAATGCTCTGGATTCATACAGTACATTGGTAAAAACCAGTGCATTAAAATAAGCTGACTTCCTTACTTTACTCAAGTCAGGCTTTTTGTATAATAGAAGTTAACTAATAAAATCTGAATACAAGGAAGAAAAAAACTTTATATAACATTGTAGAAAAGTTTAACAAAAGTAACTATTTCTAATTTTAGATATACAGGAACTTCAGCCTAACACAATTTACACAATGTTCCCACATAACCATGTTTCAAAATACAGTAGTTCTATTTCCACTCGGAAAATCACTAAAGCAAAAATAAATCTTGTCGTTTTGTTTTATTCTACATGACTTAATTTAACTTTCAGCATTTTATCTCCCATCTTCAATTCATGTTGGAATACTTCTTTGCTATGAGATTGTGAATCCTAACTACAGATATGAGGTTTGGGAATCTCAAAGCCAACAAATATTTTCCAGTTGCTATAATCTAATAATCTATTGATGAGTGCTAATTATCATTGTATTAAAAAACAGCAAAAAGCTACTTAAAGTAGGCAAATACTTGCCACCTTGTAATTGGTTAATGGGTCAATATTGTTTTTTAACAGTGTATTCACTAAATCAAGTAGCAACTCATTTTTAAGTAAAAAAATTTTGTCTAACAATAATAAATCACTTTTTTGTAAATAAATGAGATTTATCCAATATAGTTAGTGAATACCTCAATCCTTGGGGAAATGAGCACCGTGCAATAGCTTGAATTCACTGAAGTTATATGGCAAATTTAACAGTGATTTATTTGTTAAAATAATGTCAAATCTTGACAAAGGCAGCTTCTTTCTGCCTTTTTTTCCTACTCTTTTATGGAATTAAAGAAATGGTTCAATTTGACAAAATGTGGCATATGCAAGTAAGACTTATATTTTGAAACCATAAAAAGAAATTAAGACTTCATAAAAATATTAACATTTTTTCATTTGATAAATGTTTGACACAGTATATCTAATATATTCATTAAAATTTTTTAAACTAATTTTATGCTTAGACTTCTGAGCATAAACTTAAATTATCATATTTAATTTTATAAGCTTAATAGAAATTAGACTATTTTTAGAGTTTTCATATTGAGAGAAAACCCTTTGTATTTTAAATATTTTTAATCTTCAAGTCTATAAACTTGCCAAAGAACTCAGTAAAAAAAGTTTTCTAATATATTTGCCTAAACTGCTTTCATGCCCTCATTCTCTGTAATAAAAAATCTAAAAAAATAAGAAATAAATGGCAAATATTATAACACTGCCCTCTAAACTGTTATTATTTCTACACTTGACACTGGAACAATTACAAAGCATTTTTGCACACCTGTAATGATCTTTCAGGTATACAACAACCCACACTGATTTACAACAAAGAAAATTCATATTTACCAGACAATTTCTAATAGCTTTTTAAATGTTAAATGCTACATAATATATAAACCGATATTTACGTTAAAAAGCTCAGCTTTTAAAGACAAGTCACAAATATGTTTGCAATTACTGACTTCAGTTTAAATGAGAGAATGAGAAGTTTAGACAATCATTTTTATTAAATGTTTGTTCTATGAAAAGGTGAAATATTTTTATTCTCCTCTTGACAACTTTCACTACAACACATAAACTTTCCACTTCATTTCAAATAATTATACCAGAATAAGCATTAATGCCAATTTTTCATGTTAGAATGAAAATTTTAAATGCAAAAACAACAGAGGTAACAGTAACTCAATATAGGATCCTTCTTAAAATCTTATTTTTCTAACCATGCCATAAATTATACACACAGATATAATTTCTATATAGTCAAACAGGTTAGTTCTTCAAAACAATAGAAATAAGAACTCTTATTTTAAAAACTAACCAAAAATGAACTCAACAAAATTTGGAACTTTTTGTTTTACTTGCTAATATAAGAAGATTATTATTTTATCAAGTAGTAACTCAACAGATGTTCAAACCTATTATGAAAATGATTTACAATTATGTATTGTTTTTTTTTAATGACACTCATAATAACTCTGTACTTCTCAGTCAAGGTAAGTGAATTTTTAGGTATGTGGCCTATTTTTTAATCACCCAAATAAAATTATAGCAAAATCTCAATTCTCTGGGCATTAAAAATTAAATTCCTCATTTAAATGAGATTAGACTAAAAGTAAAAAACAAAAGTATAAGAGACAGGGGCTCAGTAGGCCTTTATTCAACATAGTGATTTAAGACTACTTACCAAAGTCAATAGAACTTTTGGTTTTATTATATTTTATGACTGTACATTTAAGTAAACTTTGTAATTCAACTAATATTTGAATTATTACAATGTAGAAGGCATTGTTGCAGATATTCATATTCATTTGAATAGTGTCATTACCTTTGCAGCTTAAAATCTAGAATCAAGATAGTAAAAAGTAAGGTAATACCTATTAAAAAAGGCAGAATGTGGTAAATACTATTTTTAAAAAAGAGCAAAGTTCCTATTAATAGACTAAAAAGGGAATTAAATTGGATTTCAGAACAGTATAAACAAAAGCACTGTTGAGGAAAGGTATTGAAGCATATTCTGGAAACAGTACATTGCTCTCTCTAGAAGAAAAGTACTATAGTAGCAAGAAGTTGATCTGGTAAGTTAAATTGGGGCCAAAAGAGAGGTCTTAAATGCCAGCTGAGAAATCTGAGCAAGGGAATCATATAATGAGAAACAAGCTACAAAAAATAATGATAATAAAACTGCAATATGTAAAAAGAGTCGATCGGGTAAGACACAGGAATGGCAAAGTGAGAAACCAAACTGTCAGTTGGGTAAGACACAGAAGATGGGAAGCTGCTGCTATCACCTTGGTAGGTAATAAAAAGCCTGGCAAGAAGTGCCAGCAGTAGCTCTGCAAAGGAGCGTAGAGATGTGACAGGCAATGCAAAGGCAGAATCAACAGGCATGCAAGTGGATAAGATAGACAACTGGTATAAGAGATTTAAGAATTAAAATGATGGCCATAAAAAGGACGATAAGAAACTATTATCCTCAACAATCTACAACTTTTAAATTATGCTTATGTGAAAGTAAACGAATACCAAGGACAAAAACAAAAAGGATTTATGGCAGAGTAGAAAATTCAATCAGGTTAACTAAATAACATTCAAGAAACTATTCAAAATGAAAATTCCAAGTTGATGCTTTAAATTATCTACTTTATATTTTGCATATTGGTTTATTCAGCTTTTCCATTAAACACATATTTTCTTCTTCAGTAACTTTTTAATTACAAAAAATTGTAAACAGTTAATGGAAAATTACCAAGGTATATAAAGTAAAAAATGTAAATATCATCCTTTGCTTTTTTCCCTAAAAATTTATTGTGACTACCCATCCAACCCATTATATTTATTTCCTTCATTCTTTGCTAATGATGCGTAAAAATAATTTTAAAAAATTAAAAAACAGTAATATTTCTAAAAAACATTGATAATATATCAAATACTTTAGCCTTTTTCTATTATAATTAAATAGCTTCAAGCTACATTTCAAGATCATCTTGAAAAAGCTAAAAAAAGGTTATCTGGCAAACTGGAAAGCAGGTTATTCTAAGTAGAGGGGTAAGCAAGGGAAGAACCATAAAATAATATATTTATTTTCTTCACTTAAATAAGATGAGAAATAAAAAAAAAACTGAAGGAACCTTTGGAGCCTATTTTCTTTACATCTCAGAGACGGATTTGTACATACTCCTTCTGAATGTAAGCTCCCAACGGAACTGCAGTGAACACGAACAAAGCTAAACATGAGATGGCTAATAATAAATGCTAGGGTACAAAGGAGCTCACATTATATTATAAAAGAGAAAAACAGAGATAATTAAACTTAGATAAGGCAGGAAAATACTCAGATGCTCAGCTCTTACAGCAGTACAAAGAGAATATAGAGATAATAATTTGAAGACTTTTTCTACAAGCATTCAAGACAGTGACAGGAACTTTAAAAAAAAAAGAAATACCAATTGACTGGACATATTACTAATGTAACAATATATACTGCATCATACCAAGCAAAATAAACATTAGATATTACAATAATTCACAAACACTTAGAACAGAATGGTGTTGAGGTGTGGAAGCAAATGGAAAATCAGGCTCATCACTAATATGAAAGCTACCACCTTTTAAAGAATATTCATTTTTACAGAAGAGCTGAGAAACTTAAAAAACAGTATTTCTTTCCTTGCTCATGATAAAATAACATGTGGAAATAATCCTAAGCATCTCTACCCTTCTATTCACACATTTTTAACAGACCTCTATAAGCTGATTCAATGGCTTTCAAGCATGACAACTGTATTTCCACCAGCAAGTGGCAAAAAGTGCTGTCATGCCTGTCACTGCCACCAGTATCAACTCCTACCACAATCAAACCCTGAAGCATCAAGTAAGATAAAGGAAGAAAGCTGAGCCTATATGGGATTGAGGTCATTTTCCTCACCCTGCTTCCACGAAAGCAGTATGTCATATATTTCTGAGAGACATTAATCAAGGCAGACTACCAAAGCACATCCATCCAAGAAGGGTAAGACTTACTTCTGAAACAAATTTGCAGTGAAAATACTAAAAAACTGTACTGTGTACCTTTTGATTAAGTGTCACTCAAGTTAGGTAGATGGTGTCAGTCAGTTTTCCTTTGCTATCATAATTTGTGCCATCAACACAATATAGGGAATAGGAATATTTAGCCACTCTTTGATAATTTATAACAACTTTAATTTCCTATTTTATTTTATAATAGTTTAAGTAACACTAATACTCCATAAATACTTCGAATGGTATTTCATACTTAAAATGTTATTGCAGAAATACCCTGGGAACATTTCTTATCAACCTTTTCATAGAGAATTTCTTCCAACAACATTGATATTATCTTATGTTATAACTTCTGCTCTTTAGCATTTTCATAGATTAAATCATAGAACAAACCCGTAACAAGTTACTATTTTTGAAAATGAGCTGTGAGAGGTGACAGTGGGAGCAGAAAGAAAGGGGGGGGGTGCTGCTAGTGAATATAATTTAAATACATAAAGACAAGAGTTCAGGTGATTGGATATAATCACCTTACAAGAAAACATCTGCTAAATAATATGTTCCAGGTAAACAATGACTTTGGTATGGAGTTTCCAACTCACGTGAGTCCTTTGAAACTGTGTGTAAAATCTGATGGGTACATGTATGTGTGCTTTTTCTCTGGAGCAAATAACTACGAATTCAGTAAGATCCTAAAAAGAGTGTGTATACAAAACTAATACAAATCTATGGTTAATGTTAGGAAGAAAGTAGGAAAGCAAAACTGATAATACTATGCAGTTGACCCTTGAACAATATAGTTTTGAACAGCGCAGGTCCACTTATATGTGTGTTTTTTTCAATAAATATTACTGGAAATTTTTCTGGAGATTTTTGACAATTTGAAAAAAATTTTCTTTCTCTAGCTTAGTTTATTGTAAGAATATAGTATATAACAAGTATGACACACAAAGTATGTGTTAATCGACTGATTATATTATCAGTAAGGCTTCCAATCTACAGTAAGTTATTAGTAGTTAAGTTTGGGGGGAATCGAAGGTTGTATGTGGATATCTGACTGGTGGTGGGGGGTGGGGGTTGTCAGAGGCCCTAATTCCTTTACTGTTCAAGGGCCAACTGTAAATAATTTATTTATATCTACCTTATTCTAAGGAGACTATAAGACAACTTTAAAAAACGTACAATTTTAGATACAATTAAATGAGAAAATTAGTAATAAAACCAGAGCAAGGATGAAAAAAATGAAAAAAAAAAGTTAAAATTAACCCTAGTATAAAATGAAAACAGAAAATATTTATCATTAAGGCCTTATCATTTTTGCAAGAAGTGAGTCAAAAAATTATCTCTGTGCTTTCTATCAGGTCATAGGAAAAGAGAAAAGCGGTTGATTACATGATCCTTAACACTGGTAAAATAAAAATCCTCTAGCTATCCAACAGAAGAACAACGTTTTCTTAAAACTGAGACAGACAGCATCCACCTGTCAAAGACCTTCTCTGAAATACGTAATATGTAAACAATGTTTCTACAACAACTTTAAAGACAAAGTCTTACATGGTTGTTTCTAATGTCCCTCAATGTACAAAAATGATCACAAGTTTACAGAAAGGCAACAGAAGTCTCACAAAGCTGATGACTATAATTTTCCTCAATGTACAAGGATGGCATCAAACTAAAGGGAAATTCAGCAAAAAGAATTATGTGGGAATGAATAACATAATGTTGTCCAGGTACAAAACCCTCTATAATTCAGATTTCATCAAGAATGGATTCTAGAGTATTAAAGCAGTGATTTCACCATATTCTATACATCTAATGAATCAATGTGACTGTTTTGAAGAGAGATGTGGCACTTACAACTGAAAAAATGACAGATCTTAAAACACACAAAAAAAGCCTGCCCAGGTTATTTCTGATGTACTTACTCCTCTCCTCCCCCAACTCCTCAAACTTCAGAGATTCATTAATTAAGAAAAATGGATGGACTAATAGTTAACTTTCAGAAAAATCTTCCTTAAATATTAACTCTCAACAAAATTCTGGAAAAAATAATTGGCAGAGAAATGGTGAAGGGCAAAACCATAAACTTGAATAGCCACCTGAGCTGAGGGAAAGACTAACATCCAGAGAATGACATCTCATCCTTGACCAGAAGAGGCTAAAAGTAAATTCTAAAATTGTAAGTTAAAGTACTGAATTTCTATCAACCAATCTTAAGATAAATCAGTTTTGCCTGAAATTTCTGATCCTTATTAAAACATCTTCCTCCTACAAATCAAAGATACAGTAAGAAGATATAATAAGAGCTAAAAGAACTGTGCTTTCAACTACATGATTAAAGAAACCATATAAATATTCTATCACCATTATTAAACCCAAGAAATAAGGTATGAGAAGCTTTTACTTTTAAATGTAGTATATTATTCTATTAGTACTATATATATTGACAAATTTGCTTACTGGTTCTAGACCACAACTTCTGAAACTACTTAAATGTTTCTAAAAAGTTAACAAGTAACATAATAATAGGATCTTGTAGGCAGATTCACAAAACACCCAAATGAAATTATCAAGGAGCAACAACCATAAAATCCTAGTTACTAAGATAAACAAGTCTGTTATCTTATAAGCATTAAAAAAAAAAAAATTCAAAGCCCATTGTACTTAATGGCACTAGCCCTCACTTGCCCAAATTTGAACACTTCATAAAAGGTCTGGTTTGTATGCACATACAAAAGTAACAGCAATGAGATAAATATGTCACAAGACATCAATATCACAAGACAAAATATAACTACAATAAGAGCACAAAGAGCAATGGGAATCAAAGAAAAAGAGACAAATGCACACTGGTCCCCCTTTATCCATGGTTTTGCCTTCCACCGTTTCAATTACCTGCAGTGTCCAGAAGCAGGTAACTCTACTTCTGATGTACTGTCATTCATCCCCCTTCATCTCATCATGTAGGCATTTTATCATTTCACAGCATCAAACAGAAGGGTGAGTACAGTACAATTAAGGTATTTTAGAGAGAATACATTCATATAACTTTTATTGCATATTGTTATAATAATTCTATTTTAACATTAGTTACTGTTGTTAATCTCTTACTGTGCCTAATTTATAAGTCAAACTTTATCATCTACGTATCTATAGCAAAAAAAATCATCTATATATAGGTTCAATACTATCTGCAGTTTCAGGCATCCAGAGCAGCAGGGAGAGGGGGTCTTGGAATGTATCCATCCCAGATAAGGGGGGACTACTATACCTTTAAAAAGCTGCAGAAAGGAAATGGCAATTCAAAGACAGGCTGATGGCATCTGGGCAACAATGGCCTATCACACAAAGACACAAGCAGGAGCAAGTCCACAAAAGCAAGACAATGAAGAAGCCAGACCAGGGAACAATTCAATTTGGCTAGTGCATAGACTTTGAATATGTAAGCATGGAGAGATAAAATTAGAAAATGGGCTATAATCATGTTGTGTCAGGTGGAAAGAAAATTTCTTTTAAACTCAAAGTCCAGTGAAAGTCTTTCTAGATAAGACAGTGTGTAGGACATCTAAAATACATATAGTTACACAGTTTCTATTTCTATCATTATAGTTTAGGCCCTTAATACTTAGGCCACTGTGTTAGCCTCTAACCTGGCCTACACTTTAATATCTTATGATTTCCATTTTCCAAGTATAAATTCTGCTTATTTCCATCCCCTGATCACAGATCTGCCATCAGATACTCTTCACTCAGACTTAAAATATAACAAAATATCTAGCAGAAAATAATTAAAATACAAATATTGTGGTAACATCTAAGTATTTTTCAAATGTAGGATTAGAGATATTCCACAAAGAGCCTTGAAAAAATGTCTGTGAAAAATGCTTATGGCCATAAACATGAGTGACTTCTTCATGAACATATCTCCCCAGGCAAGGGAAACAAAAGCAAAAATGAACAAGTGGGACTATATCAAGCTGAAAAGCCTCTGTACAGCAAAGAACACCATTAATAGAACAAAAAGGTACCCTACAGTATGGGAAAATATATTCATAAATGACAGATACGATAAAGGGTTGACATCCAAAATATATAAAGAGCTCACGCACCTCAACAAACAAAAAGTAAATAATCCAATAAAAAATGGGCAGTGGAGATGAACAGACAGTTCTCCAAAGAAGAAATTCAGATGCCCAGCAGACACATGAAAAGATGCTCCACATCGCTAGTCATCAGAGAAATGCAAATTAAAACCACGATGAGACATCACCTCATACCAGTAAGGATCGCCACCATCCAAAAGACAAACAACAAATGTTGGCGAGGTTGTGGAGAAAGGGGAACCCTCCTACACTGCTGGTGGGAATGTAAATTAGTTCAACCATTGTGGAAAGCAATACAGAGATTCCTCAAAAAGCTCAAAATAGAAATACCATTTGACCCAGGAATTCCACTCCCAGGAATTTACCCTAAGAATACAGCAGCCCAGTTTGAATAAGACAGATGCACCCCTATGTTTATCGCAGCACTATTTACAATAGCCAAGAATTGGAAGCAACCTAAGTGTCCATCAACAGATGAATGGATAAAGAAGATGTGGTGCATATACAGAATGGAATATTATTCAGCCATAAGAAGAAAACAAATCCTACCATTTGCAACAACATGGATGGAGCTAGAGGGTATTATGCTCAGTGAAATAAGCCAGGTGGAGAAAGACAAGTACCAAATGATTTCACTCATATGTGGAGTATAAGAACAAAGAAAAACTGAAGGAACAAAACAGCAGCAGACTCACAGAACCCAAGAATGGACTAACAGTTACCAAAGGGAAAGAGACTGGAGAGGATGGGTGGGAAGGGACGGATAAAGGGGGGAAAAAAAGGAGGCATTACAATTAGCATGCATAATCTTGGGGGGAGGCACGGGGAGGGCTGTGCATTACAGAGAAGACAAGTAGTGACTCTACAGTATCCTAATATGCTGACAGACAGTGACTGTAATGGGGTTTGTGGGGGGGACTTGGTTAAGGGGGGAGCCTAGTAAACATAATGTTCCTCGTGTAACTGTAAATTAATGATACAAAAAAAATGCTTATGTCCACTTCTATTTAAGAACTATTAAAAATAAGACCCACTGGAAAAACTTATCTGTAAACAGCAGTAAGTAAAAGTGAATTAAATGTAACAACAACAAAAAAACTTAACTCTCAAGATTTAAAAAAGAAAAATAAAAATAGACAAATGAAATATAATAGAAAGACCATAAGAGACGCAAGCAAATAAAAGACTGCATGGACTAATGGACTATTTCACATGGGTGATGAAATGATGGGCTGTTCATTAAATGGTTTGGGGGAAATAACTAAATACTGGAAAAATGAAGTTAAATGCTGACTTATTCCCACGGTCAGTGAGTTGCAAATTTCAGGAGGTACAGTTCACATATTCATGTGATAGTAAATGATGCTGCCTGGAATTGTAAGATATGGTGGTTATGTGTCTAAGTTATTCTAAAATAAAAGGCAAATGGATGAAGATTAAAATATAAATATATTTGAAAAGTATGGAGGTAACTATTTTTATAATGTACTGAGGAACTTAAGTAATCCATTAAGGAAAAGATTAACAAGTGAACTGTAAAACTGTAAAAACTTTAAAAAACTATGCATCAAAAAATCAAAGAATAAAACAGCTGGGAAATATACTTACAGTCTATATATATAGTAAAGCAAATGTACATCTACTGTGTAAAGAATACTTTAAAACAAACACAGCAAGAGAGTAGGACAAAAATACAAATATGTAACTCAACAATGAAAAATAAATGTCAAACACAAACTGTTTAACCACAGGCAGCAAAAAGAAATGCAAATTAATTTATATAAGAAATTAACATACCATTTTTCACATATGTGACTGGCAAATAATTTTTAAATGCTAATGTCTAATAATTACGACAAAGTTGTAGGTATGCTCTTTCACATTCATACTGGAAGTAAATTTCATTTTGAAATATTAAGCAAAATCTTAAACATAACCTGTGACCAAGAAATTCAACTTCTAAAATTTATCCTAAGGAAACAATTGAACAATTGTGCAAAAATGTATATTCAAGCATGTCCATCAAAAGATACAAGTGAAAAAATATAAATGACAAAATAGTTAATAATAGTGGATTATTTACATAAATTATTGGAAAGTTTCCGACTGAATATTATCCATCCATTAAAATAATAAAGATTTATGTTTATTAAAATGGAAGGATGTCCATAATGAAGTATTAAATATAAAATAGGTACAAAAATATAGTAATGTACAGGCAAAACAGAAAGTTAGTTTCCCAAAATAAATCTCTATGTTGTATATATTTACATTTTCAAGTTTTCAGCAATTAACATATTCCTGAATTTTCTAGTTTTCACAATGAACATATATTAGTATAATTTTACAAATTAAAGAAATTATTTAAAAAACCATTGATAGTAGTCTGATAGTAGTATTTAATTTTTAAAATAACAGAATTGAGCTAATTGGTTAACTGAACCTATTTATTAAAAATTAAAAAAATACAGCAGGTGGAAGGCTTTATAATTACTTCCTCAGCTGCATTTAGGATCTTAATAATAGTCTGCAAACATAAATGTAAAACCATGTTATTAAAAGAAACTTATACAAGTAAATTTGACCCTCTTAAAGTCAAATTAACTGGTCACTTTGATATATTTAAAACAGACATTTTCCTCACAAAGGTATTGTCCAGGTAGAAACTAATCTGTCAATATCCAAGTCTCATTTCTCTTTAGTTTTATATTATCTTTTACTTATGATCATACTGTATATAATACTCATTCATCTTACATATTTTGCAGAGATTAAAAAAATATAAAAACACATCATAGTTATCTAATTTGTTTCAAACCAAAAGAATAATAGCATTTTCTCATTTCTCCCTTCTGCATTCAAAACTATGTATCTCCCCAAAGTTAAAATGTCAAATATATATGAAATTTACTATTTTTCATTTTAAAATCCCTGACCAATACCATAAAAACATTCATTGTGATTTATCTAATCTTTAGAATGCTCCTTCAATAAAAGTTTTCCTTTGTTATTTTGTATTTTTAATTAAGCCAAACCATCAAAATTGCAGGGGTGAAAATTTTAAGCTGTACCCTGGCAGTATGTGCACATTCTTTATACTTCAAAAAAGGTTAAAAATAAAACTGCAGGGGCTATTTAAATAATGCCTGTTTCATGTCCTTAAATGTTCTCTAGAACACATTTAAGTAACGAGCAGCAAAATACAAACCCTTGACTAAGCTGAATTTTAATTTTCTTGTAATACTCATAAGGAACACATTTAAATCCCAAACCAATCTCATATCTCAGCTGGGATAACTGTTGATTCAAAAGAAAAATATGGGCAGCATAAATGGAGAAGACGAGGCACCATTAAATTAAATTTACAGACAAAGTATTTTAAGTTGTATAGGCCATTCAACTTCTACTGACAAGTAATACTGTCTTGCCCCTACTGAAAATTTGCAAAAGTCCCAAATTCACAAAATACTTTTATCTCACAGAACTTTTGTTATTAGCACTTCCACCAGAGTACAAATGGTGGGAAATAACCAATAGAAGTAGAAATCCTTTTCTTACTAGCTGTATGATCCTGGGAATGTTACTTAATCTCATCCAGACTCTGTTCACCATCTGTACAATGATAGCATCTACCTCAGAGAGCTGTTGTGAAGATTCAACAGATAAAACAAAAAGAATGTTTAGCACAGAGCTTGTCAATAGCAGTCAATGACAGCTTTTATCACTTCTCTGAAATTTTATATTTTATTTTTATTTTTTCATTTTTTAATTTTATTTTGGTATCATAAATCTACAATTACATGAGCAACATTATGTTTACTAGACTTCCCCCCACATACCCCATTACAGTCACTGCCCATCAGCATAGTAAGATGCTATAGAATCACTACTTGTCTTCTCTGTGTTGTACTGTACAGCCCTCCCTGTGTTCCCCCCTCCATTATGGCTGCTAATAGTAATGCTTCCCCCCTTTTTTTTCACCCTTATCCCTCCCTTCCCACTCATCCTCCCAAATCCCTTTCCCTTTGGTAACTATTAGTCCATTCTCTGGTTCTGTGAGTCTGCTGCTGTTTTGTTTCTTCAGTTTTTTCTTTGTTCTTATACTCCACATATGAGTGAAATCATTTGATACTTGTCTTTTTCTGTCTGGCTTATTCCACTGAGTATAATACCCTCTAGCTCCATCCATGTTGTTGCAAATGGTAGGATTTGTTTTCTTCTTATGGCTGAATAATATTCCATTGTGTATATGTACCACATCTTCTTTATCCATTTACCTACTAATGGACACTTAGGTTGCTTCCATTTCTTGGCTATTGTAAATAGTGCTGCAATAAACATAGGGGTGCGTATATCTTTTTCAAACTGGGCTGCTGCATTCTTAGGGTAAATTCCTATAAGTGGAATTCCTGGGTCAAATGGTATTTCTATTTTGAGTTTTTTGAGGAAACTCCATACTGCTTTCCACAATGGTTAACTAATTTACATTCCCACCAGCGGTGTAGGAGGGTTCCCCTTTCTCCACATCCTGGCCAACATTTGTTGTTTGTCTTTTGGATGGTGGCCATCCTTACTGGTGTGAGGTGATATCTCACTGTGGTTTTAATTTACATGAAATTTTTTTTTAATTAGCAAATCTATTTTCAGTTCAATTATGTGATGTAGTTATAAAAAGGGGATCACCATAAACTGATTACTCTAGTTCTTCAAAGAAGTACAACTCTTTCTTGTTTTCCATAGAATCTGAGACTTGATATGCACTTTTCTTAAATGTTTTTTATTCTCCTCCAGTACCCTTCTTTAACTTGACTTTTGTTTTTTGAAGATGTTGAGTTTTTTATTAAACTGTTATTTTCCTGCAAAGCTGTTGCCTCTCTATCTACAAATAGCACCAGCAAACACAGTATATTGCAAAATTAAGGTAGTATTGTTCTTCATCTGACAATATACAACAAAAATTTTTCTTCACTGCAAGGTATTACCAGTGGAAAGATCACTAAGTATTTTGACACAAATTCAGGGATGGATATAAGCAAGTTACATTACTTAAGCCTTAAGATAACAATGTTATCCTTGAACTACATACATTTTATACCTAGTTTTTACACAGAGACTTTTAGCAACTCTGAATACTCTAACTGTAGCCTAGCATAAAAGTCATAGGGTGTTGTGAAAAAGATGCATATTGTGTTCATCTGCAATCATTAGAAAGTTAAGGGGTATTTTCTTCCAGGAGCATTGTTGCAAGTAGTTTCCTTTTCCATTGGTACTGCTAAAAGCTATTTAAATTTTTCTATCCACCACTAATTTAAGGCAACTATGCTAATTAAGTGGTTTCATAATGGTTTATTTAAGGGTTTCACTTTCACTCAGTAGATTTTATGCATTTCTCATATGCCTCTTCACTCATCAGTTCACCTAGTTTTGAAGGATTACTCAGTGTCATCTCTATCAGCCAACCATCTTCATAACAAGATGTGTTGACAAGTCCTGCATTTCCTGCCTAGAGTTTCATTAATTTCGGTTATTTTCCTGACAGAGAATAGAATTCACTAGCAGCCTTCACATTTTCCAAAGCTCCAAACTCATCTTGTTAGTTCAATTTTGTCCCAACTTCAGGCAGACTACAGTAAACATCTCCCAAAGCTTCCTGTGCAAAATTGCTGATTCTCACTGTTCCAGTACCATTTGTGTTGTTATCCATTCATGTTTTGTCTGTGAATTTATGCAGGGAGAGCAGAGTAAGGCCTGTGCACAGCATCCAGATGGTGCCCTCCCTCAGCCCCAGGTCCCCAACAGGTACCAAGGTAGCAAGCAGTCTGCAAACTGCTGCCCAGATGCTCCACACTGCTCACAGGCCATGTTTGTGGGCTTTAACTTGAAACTCTTTATAGTATACTTCAATATCTTGTCACCAGAAAAAATGCATGAGAAATGTACAGTATATGATGTGATTAAAAAAAATAGATGGCATTTTTACAAACATAAGAGTAGAACCTACAACCAGATTGTTATATATATTCAGTGTGAACTTCAAAACACCATATAAATTTGTTCTTCTAAAGACAGAAGGATAAGAGCAAAGCAATATTTGAGGAATCTATTACATGCTAGACAAAGGACAAAGGCAATGTACAAACTTTACCTCATTAAATCTACCTAACAGTCCTTTGAACCTAAGAAGTTAACATGCTGAAATTTACACAGTTACCAAGAGGGATGGAAATGGGGATTTAAAACCAAGGTCTGGATGGTTTCAAAGCCTAAGTTCTCCTGTCTCTTAATTAAAAATTACATATCAGGAACAATTATGATATTTTATGGCAGAATTTTATGATGCTTTGAAATCTCTAAAGTGTTAGTAAAGTGAATATTACTTTGATGAAAGGAAAGTTTATGAACACTGTATTGTTCACTTTATCACATTAAAATAACTAGCCTCTGTGTACTCATTCAACAATATTTATTCATAAGTCATCTACCCTCAATAGAAGTCGTTCCAACTACTCCTTTTCAGTTTTCAGTTTCGTTACTACAGTTAACATATAAATTTCTTTACTTAATTTTAGATGGAAAGTATTAGGTAGTTATTCTTAAGTATCACCAAACCTTACCAAAAAACAAGAAACAAAATACCTTTTCTCTAACATTTACACTCTTGTCAAGCAATTACCACAGTTCAGTACTTATGGAGAAAACCAAGCAGAGGTTCCTTCTCTCCTTTATCTTCCAAAGAGGAAAATACCATCCTAGGTAGACTTCCATTCCTTAAGATTGATTGGTTCAAACTGGAGGATGCAGGTCACCAAATAGCATAATCCAGTAAAACACCATTTTATCCCATTAACACTTTTGCTCCTAAACTGTTGACACATATTGTAGCCATTTATATGTTGCAAGATGTAATTCTTCCTCAAGTCTTTTCCCATGTGAAGGCTTGGATTCCGCAGCTAACTTAATGATCTACTACAATATCAGGAAATAATATGACTTCTATTTTCAAACTTCCTGTAGTAATATAACATTTTCTTTACAAATATTTCACCAAATCCAAATTCCATAATGAGATAAAAGCAGATAATTCTCAATGACATAAATGAGAGACCAGAGTTAAGTAAAACAGAATTCCCTTTATCCAAATAACTAGGATTCTCTTTATCCAAATAACTAGGACTCCTCAGAAGTTTGACACAAATATTTTCAACTACTAACTTTAATAGGAAACTGTATAAGAAATTTTCCGCTTACTGTATTGAGAAACTGACTGAATATTATTATTTCTGTTATAAATTAAGTACCTATATCTCATAACCAGACTCCACTACATGCCTGTAACCAGATCTGGGAAAACATACTACAAGTGTCCTGAAGACCAAGAATGGACTTTATGAATCTACCTAACTCTAAAACAGTCTTAGAGATTGCACACAGTAAGGTTTGAAAACAAATCTATCAACATAGAATTGAATATGTAAATCTGGTTAGACTAAAAAGTATTTTTAACTCCTAAATTATTTACCTCTAAGAATCTTTAAAGTGGAGGGATGAAAGATGGCAGCATGAGAGGAGAGAGAGGCTTCCTCCTAAAATCATATACAATTAGAAAATATAGTTGGTGCAACTAATCCTGAGAGAGCAACAGGAAAGAGGGCTGCGCCAGACTGCACACACCGGGAGAAAAGAGCAGACCTCACGGAACACAGCACCAATACCGCTCTCCTGTGACCCCCGACATTGCTTCAGGAGCTGAGCAGCTCCAGAAAGCAGAGCTTCTGGACACTAGAGGGCGCCATATACAAATATGAAATGCCAAAGGAACCCAGTACAGAGTAAAATTAATATAACTCCAGACAAAGATTTAAATGACATGGACCTCATGACTCTTTCTGAAAGGGAGTTCAAAATAAAAATCATCAACATGCTAATGGAGCTATGGAAAGACATCCAAGAACTCAGGAATGAATTCTGGATGGAGATCCAATCGTTGAAGAGCACGATGGAGGGTATTAAAAGCAGGTTGGATACAGCAGAGGAGATGATAAATGAAATAGAAACTAGAGAAGAGGAATACAAAGAAGCTGAGGCACAGAGAGAAAAAAGGATCTCTAAGAATGAAAGAATATTAAGAGAACTGTGTGACCAATCCAAATGGAACAATATTCTCACTATAGGGATACCAGAAGAAAAAGAGAGACAGAAAGGGATAGAAAGTGTCTTTGAGGAGGTAACTGCTGAAAACTTCCCTGATCAGGGGAAAGAGATAGTCTCTCAGGCCATGAAGATCCACAGATCTCCCAACACAAGGGACCCAAGGAAGATAACACCAAGACATATAGTAATAAAACTGGAAAAGATCAAGGATAAAGACAGACTATTAAAAGCAGCCAGAGAGAGAAATAAGATCACATACAAAGGAAAGCCCATCAGGCTAACATCAGACTTCTCAGCAGAAACCTTACAGGCCAGAAGGGAGTGGCATGATGTATTTAATGTAATGAAGCAGAAGGGCCTGGAACCAAGATTACTTTATCCAGCAAGATTATCATTTAAATTTGAAGGAGGGATTAAACAATTTTCAGATAAGCAAAAACTGAGAGAATTTACCTCCCACAAACCATCTCTACAGTCTATTTTGGAGGGACTGCTAGAGATGGAAGTGTTTCTAAGGTTTAATATCTGTCACCAGAGGTAATAAAACCACAGTAAAGAAAGTAGAACAGCTAATTACTAAGCAAATGCAAAATTAAATTAACTATCTCCAAAGTCAATCAAGGGATAGACAAAGAATACAGAATATGATACATATATATATATAAAGAATCATGAGGAGAAAAAGAAAAGAATCTTTAATGTGGTCTGAGGCCACTATTTGTTTAAGAGCAACAGGGGGGAAAAAAGTATAATTAAAGTACAGAGCAGAAATAAATTAAACAGAAACTGGAAAAAAACAAAAACAAAATAACAATGAAATTGAGAGCTGCTTTTTTAAAAAAATAAAATTAATAAATCTTTAGCTAGACTCATCAAAACAAAAGAGAGACTCAAGTAATATCAGAAATGAAAAAGGAGAGGTTACAACTGACATCACAAAGAAATACAAAGGACTAGAAGAGACTGCTATGAAAAATTATATGCCAGTGAACTGGACATACTAAAATAAATGAATTCCTAGAAACATGTAATCTTCCAAAACTAAACCAGGAAGAAATAGGATAATCTGAGCAGAATGATCACGAGTAACAAAATTGAATCAGTAATCAAAAAACTTACAACAAACAGTCCAGCACCAGATGGCTTCACAGGTGACTTCTTCCAAACATTTAAAGAAGAATTAGTATCTATCCTTATCAAATAATTCTGAAATATTGAAAAGAAATGCTTCCAAATTCATTCTATGAGGCCAGCATCAACCTGATGCCAAAACCAAACAAAGAGACTATCAAAAATAAAGATAGAGATTACAGACCAATATCCTTGATGAACATAGATGCAAATATCCTCAAAAAAATATTAGTAAATTGAATTCAACAACACATTAAAAGGAGCATTCACCATGACCAAGTGGTATTTATTCCAGGGATGCAATGGTAGTTTAATATCCACAAATCAACAAATACAATATACCACATTAAAAAAAAGGAAGCATAAAACCATATAATCATCTCAAGAGATGCTGAAAAAGCATTTAACAAAATTCAACATCCATTCATAGTAAAAACTCTCAACAACAATGTGGGTATAAAGGGGACATATCTCAACATAATGAACATTATATACAACAAAGCCACAGCTAAAAGCGTACTCCATAGCAAAAAGCTTAAGTCTTTTCCTGTATGATCAAGAATAAGACAAGGATGACCACTCTCACCACTTTTACTCAACAAAGTACTGGAAGTCCAGGCCACAGCAATCAGACAAGAAAGAGAAATAAAAGGCATCTAAATTGGTAAGGAAGGAGTAAAACTCACTATCTGCAGATGACATAATGCTATACATAGAAAACCCCAAAGATTCCACCAAAAAACTGTTAGAACTATTTAATGAATTCAGTAAAGTAACAGGATGCAAAATCAATATATAGAATCTGCTGTTTCTATATACTAATAAAGTACTAGTAAAAAGAGAAATCAAGAAAACAATCCCATTTACAATTGCATAAAAAAAAAATACCAAGGAATAAATCTAACCAAGGAAGTGAAACCTGTACTATGAAAACTATAAAGCACTGATGAAGGAAACTGAAGATGACACAAGTAATTGGAAAGATATTCCATACTCATGTACAGGAAAAATTTATATTGTTAAAAGGGCCATACTACTCACAGCAATCAACAGATTCAGTGCAATCTCTGTCAAAATATCAATGACACTTTTTATAGAATAGAAAACCCATGCTAAAATTTATATGGAATTTCAAGGGATCTTGAATAGCCAAAACAATTTTGACAAAGAACAAAGAGGACTCATCTTCCCAATTTCAAAAGTTACTACAAAGCTACAGATATCAAACAGTATGATTCTGGCAAAATATAGACCCAAACACTAACAGAATAAAACAAAGAGCACAGAAATAAACCTTCACACAAATGGTCAATTAAGGGTATCAAGTCCATTCAATCGGGAAAAGATAATGCATGAAACTAGATATACACACGTAAAAGCATGAAGCTACATCCCACCTTATACCACATAGTAAAATTAACTCAAAATGGATCCAAGATCTAAACTGAAGAGCTAGAACTATAAAACTCTTAAGCAAACACAGGGGGAAATCATGTCCTGGATTTGGCAATGGTTTCTACAAAAGCAGTGGGTACAAAAGAAAAAAATAGTTAAGTTGGACTTCATCAAAATAAAAACCTCTGCATCAAGTATACCATCCAGAGAGTGGAAAGACAACACACAGAATAGGAGAAAATATTTGTTAATCATATATCTGATAAGGAACTAGTATATTTAGAACTTAACCACAGAAAACAAACCACCCAATTTAAAAAACAGGCAAAGGACTTAAAAAGACATTTCTCTAAATAAGATATACAAATGTCCAATAAGCATGTGAAAATATGCTCAAAATCATCAGTCATTAGGGAAATGCAAATCAACAGAGATACTATGTGAGGAAACACACTTTACACCCACTAGGGTGACAATTATCAAAAAAAAACAGGAAATGACATATGTTGATGAGGATGTGGAGAACTTGGAACCCTAGTGCATTGTTGGTGGGGATGTAAAGTGGACAGCTGTTATGGCAAAAAGTTTGGCAAATTCTCAAAATGCTAAATACAGAATTACCATATGACACAGCAGTTCCACACCTAGGTATATATCCAAAAGAACTATAAACCAGGGACTCAAATAGATACTTGTAAACCAATATTCATAGCAGCATTATTTACAACAGCCAAAAGGTGGAAAAAACCCAAGCATCCATTAACAAATAAACAAAATATGGTATATATATACAATGCAATATTACTCAACCATAAAAATGCAATGAAGTTCTGAAACATACACAGATGAACCCTAAAAACATTATGTTCCATGAAATGAGTGAGACATAAAGGGAAAAATACTGTATGATTCCACTTATATGAAGTATCTAGAATAGGCAAATTCATAGAGACAAAAAGTAGAACAGACGTTACCAAGGAATGGGGTGAGGGGAAAGTGGAGCGTGACTGCTTAATGAGTATAGAGTTTCTGCTTGGGATAGTGAAAAAGTTCTGGAAATAAGTAGTGTTGAAAAGGAATAAAAAAGCAAAACCCCAAAATATTTCTGTCTACAAGAAATACACTTCAAATAAAAATTCAAAAATAGAGTAATCAAAATATAAAGATATGTGACATAAGGATACACACAGAGATGAATGGAACAGAATACACACAAGAGAATAGATCCAAAAATACACCTATACATATATGGTCAATTGATTTTCTGCAAAAGCCCCAAGGTAATCTGATAGAGACAGGAAGGTCTTTTAAACAAATGGTACATTATGTCAACACTTCCCTTGACATGGATCATAGACCTTAATGTAAAAACTAAAACTATAAAATTTCTAGATGAAAATGAAGAAGAAACTTTGCAACCACAGGATAAGATTGCTTTACATAGGGCTCCAGAAGCACAAACTACAAAACAAAACAAGATACACAGGGCTTCATCAAAATTAAGATTTCTGCTCAAGTAACACAACTAAGAATATTAAAAGCAAACAGTATATTGGAAAAAAAAATTCACAATATATTTATTTGATGAAAGACTTGTATCAGAATATATAAAGACCTCCTATAGCTCAGTAAGAAGACACCTTGTTTAAAACAAGAGCAAAAGATCTAGATAGACACTTCATAAAATAAGATAAACCAAAAGGAAATAAACACACAAAAACAAGTTCAACATTATTAGTAATCAAATAAAGGCAAATTACAATCACAAAGATATTTCATTACACGTCTATTACACTGGCTAAAATTAAAACAACTCACAATGCCAACAAAGCACTGAAGGATGTAAAGTAAATGGGACTCCCATGCATTGCTAGTGGGAAAGTAAGAATGGTACAACCATTTGGAAAGTGGTGCAGAAAATCTTAAGAACTTAATCAGAACACTTACAGATGACCCAGGAATTCCACTCCTAAATATTTACTCAAGACCACTGAAAATAAATATTCACAGCAGCTTTATTCAGGATAGTTAAAAGACAAAAACTGTCCAAATATGCATCAAAAGCTGAATAGATAAACATATGGTGGCATATGCATAAATGGAATACTACTCATAAAGCAGTATATATTATTGTATGACTACAAATATATGAAATTCAAGAAAGGGCAAAATGAAATCTCTAGTAACTAAAAGTGAGTGTTGGAGGTGGAGAGAATGACTCAAAGATGCATAAGACAACTTTTTAGGAGTGATAGACATGTTCTATTATCTTGACTGTGGTGGTGATTACACCAGTGTATCCACATATGTCAAATCTCATCATAGTATATATACTTTAGATGGATGCATTTTATTGTATATAAATTATATGTGAATAAAGTTAATTTTTTATAAACGACTTTAAGTCAATCTGTTTCTTAAAAGTTCACAAATAAGGAAGCCCACCCCACTCTCAAACTAAGTCTGGTGCCCAAGTTCTTTCAAATCCATCATTAGTCAAGCCTCATTTGGGAAGTAAGGGACTATGTCCCAGTACAATAGAAATGTACTTTAAAAAAAAAAAAGGAAGAAAGGAAGGAAGAAAAAGGAATGGATGGGGGAGACTGGAAAGAAGATAAAGACAAGGAAAGGTGGAAAGTAGAAGGGGCTAGGGGATATGAAAAGAGAGATTATAAGAGAAGAAAAGAGAAATGAAAGAAAGGAGATATCTGACAAAATTGTGAGAAAATACTTTCATAAATTATAAAGACCATACCAAATTTTAACATCCAGAAAAGTTCTTTTTTTAAGTACATGAAATCAAGAAAATGAGAACACCAAAGGAAATGGTAAAGAGATCTGGTTTGTACTGCAACTTCAAAGTTTAGAAATAGGGAGTGGATGAATGGGTGAAATAGGTGAAAGAGGGAAAAAAAATTGAGAGAATGTTTGATATCTTGATCTGGGTGATGATTATATGAGTACAAAAACATGTCAAAATTCATCTAATTGTACACTAAGATTTGTGAGTTTTATTGTGTGCACCTCAATTTTTTTAAAAAGTTTAGAAATAGGAGGAATATCTATATCTACTCGCCACCTCTAGTTTCTCCTTTCCACCTGCATTTATTTGCAAAGAAAACCTTTCCAAAACTTTGGAAATAACTACATAATTTCCACAAGTCTCCTTAAGTCCAAATGAGGTCATGTCCACATCTAAACAATTACAGAAAAGAATGAAACTAGCAAGACCAATCATGATTTAAGCCCTGGAGGAGATGAGTGGCCCCTTCCCTGAGCCCAGAGTTGGTAAGAAGATAAAAACTCAATAAATCTTGTACTCTGCCAGAAAGGAAGAATGGGGGAGAAAGGAATTGGGAAGTCAATCAATAATGTATGTTATACTGATTGAGGAGATTCATATGCTCTGGAAATCAAATTAAAATGTAAGAGTTGAAAATCTGTTTCGAAAAACAAAGATCCTATCCAATTGTTCTTTACTGGAATATATGAAGGAGGTCTTCAGGAACAGTTGTTGACAAATTCAGCATTTTCCTCAAGAAGCAGCCCTGCACAAACTGGAGAAGTGAATAACTGAATCTCTGGAGATGTAGTCCGTATAATAGATACAGAGATTTTTGCAAAGCAGATGTTACCAATCCCTCTAACTACTATAAAAGATCTTCACAAATCTCTATGTACCATCTCATTCTGAGCATTATGCCTTCTTAATGTACCCTCTGGAATAAGCTAGCCATAAGATATACCCCTGCATAATTAATGGCCATTTTTAATTATATGGTATAAGCTGATTGGATTTGAGAGAATGGTTTCCCAGGTATATGACTTCAGAACTATTTCATTTTTAATATAATAATATGGAAATAATATAGATCACCACCACTCACCACTGACTATATTCCCTGTTGTGATAATAACTGGAACAATATCATCAGCATTACCTTCATTTGGATATGGTAAAAAAAAAAATTTCTGACTCTCTGAAATGGATTTCAAGTCCCTACCACAGAAATTAAATTGTTTTATAACACATCTCTCAGAAGATCATGCCTACCTACCTGGACTGCTGTTTACATGGTATTAAAATGCAGAATTTTCTGAGTATACCTATAACCATAAATTCACATTGAACCCTTTTAACTTAGCCTATAGCTAATTTCAATTTACAAAACCAAGACAGATAGAAATTGTTTCATACAGTTCTAGCCTTTTTATACATAGAGTAATGCAATTAAAGTAGAACAGCCCACCTCCTCCTTCCATAAAATATCTGACTTGGAGATGCAAAGCTGCAGTGCTCTAAGAAGAGGCTGACACCATTTTTAAGGAACAGTCAGTAAATTAAGTTTGTATATCTGAGGCACAGCTTATATTCATTACGATACACTTCAGTTTTTAAAATTTAACATCAATGGTTAGGTATACTTGAGAACTTTTGGCTTAAGAGTCCAAATGGAAAGCAAATCTTTTGGAACCAAGAAATGGAAAAATATGATACATTACTAGTTTTGAAAAACCTTCCACTAATTTGTTCTCAAACACTGATAAATGTTCCAACAAGAAGTGACAAATAGTAAGGTAAAATACAGAGTCCCATAAGCATTAACTGACCCTTTGGGATAAATCATACCTAGAAATGCTACTGTAACTTTGAAATGTATGAAAGCAATATAAAATTTACAAAAGCTAAGCTGCTTGATTTTGTTTTGATGTTATCCTGGTTTTTTGACATGTGATGAAAGATAAAACCAATAAAACAGAATCATAAATACTATGTGGGTATCACCTGTTAAATATATATTTTAGTAGTAACATTAAAGTCAATTAGTTAAAAAGAAAAAGGGTTTATGTGTGTGTGTGATTTTAATATATTTACCTCTGCATCAGGCAAATCCATACCTAAGCATAAACCCATTATTCTGAACATTTGAATATGAACACAGCATCACCCCCACCTGGTGGTAGCTGAATCCACTCACATATGCTAAGCAATTTAAAGGTCATCTAAATCAAAACTACTTACTGAAAATGTTTTTCATCATATGATGATTAAAAATTCATATTGAATTCCCTATGTTAAATTTGTCACAAAAAACCTATGTATGTATTAAATACATTTAAGAAATCACCTCAGACCTAATTAAATACTGGAAAATGTTATAAGGCATATTTACAGTTTGAATAAGCTTGAAATAATAAACACTTCTAAAATTTGCACCAACATCATCTTGCAGACATCTCAAAAAGTATTCAGTAATACTAATGCTCAGTAATTATCAGTCACCTATTATGTGGTTAATGTTATATAAGTCTTGCTTTCTCTCACACATAGATCAGAAATGTTTGCCTGAAGTAGTATTGTTTCATCAGATTGAGAAAATACCAGTTACAGAAAGAACATTAGTGGATGAAAGAAATTTATTCTACCCTTTCCTTCTACAATAAATATCTCATAAAATGTTTCTATCATAAATTTGGTGCTAAGAATATTTTTTCATGATAAATGATATTAATTACCACTAACAAACAAACAAGTTTGCTTTAGCAAGTGGAATTAGTAGAAAATCCTTCTAAAATTCAAGAAACTAAATACATGACTGAAATTTAGAGAACATTCAAAATTCCAATTCACATCTGGAATATAAATATAGTCAGCATTGATATAACTTTTATTGGAAGCAGAAACCTAATCGATTTTATTGCATCTTAATTGGAGAGAACTTTGTTAACATGAAGCATAAAAGGATGAAATAAAAACTTAAGAGTCAAGGGATTGGCAGTAACCAGAGGGCTCCCTATGATCCAAGACCATTATTCAGCACTCCAGGTAAAGTACGCATCTTATTAATGAGAAGATGTAATAAGCATCTGGCTAATCAGTTTGTGCCAAACATCTGAATCATATAATAAGCTTTCCTTCATCTAACTCAAATTTTACCATAGAAGTTCCTGTTTACAAATTTCTTTTTCCATTTAATCATATTAACGACCAAAGAGAAAATTATATGCTCTCAGTCCAAAGAACAGCATATACCTCATTGCAAATTAATGGATTAGTGTTCTGGATTATATAAACCAGTATCTTGTGAACTTGTTTAATATGAAAAAAAATGAGCCATTAATGTAGATCTGCAGAATAGAGAAATTTCAGAAGACTGAGTTGTCATTAAAATTTGTGAGAGATTCAATCACCCCTACTCATGTATGAATTGCATATTTAACTTTATCCCAAAAGAAGTGAAAACAATGCCTGTAAGTAGGAAGATCAGTAATCATGAATCCTCACTGCATCAACTGAAGACTTTTTAACAAAAAGCTGTACTACTCAAGAAATCACCTACAGATCATCTCTTTTTTACTTCTGTTGCTAGTCTGATTTGTTTTAGTTCTTAGTATATATTCTTGTAAGTCAAATTAATGCCTTCTCTAGAAAAATCAGGCAATACAAATATCCATAAACAATTATTAATTCTATTCTCACTGTTAGCAGAAGTTTCTAAGTCAGAAAAAGTGAGAAATAGACCCTGAATTGTGATAAATTCACCAAAGTAAATATTGCTCCTTTGCAATCACGACTTTCAAAAATGTCTGATAAATTTTAAGATAATAATGAGAGCCATGTTTCAAGAAAAAAAGCTTCTTTCAAAAGTAAAAGTCACTTCTAATGTAAATAAGGAGAAATAAAATGGAAGGAATTAAAATAAAATCACAGGAAGAGAGGAACTAGGTTCAGTTTCCCCACAAGCCCAAGGAAACTAGTATAGCAGAACGATCTAACTAAATTCTAAGTAGTACAGATTTACATCTTCCATGTTCTCTCTCCACTTGAGTATTCTAATCCAATAATATTCAGCATAATTTTATCATTTGATAACACTGAAGCAAAGAGTACACTAAATTCCTCACCAATGACTGTGTGATAAGGGGGGGTCAAGGGACCTATCTTAAGGGTAGAATACCTGAATATGTTCCATATGAGAAACTAGGGCTAATGTGATAATGGAAACACAGCACTTTCTGGTTTCACCATTGAAGTTTCACTTTAAGAGGGAAAAAGCACAAATGCATTCCATGGAATAAGCAAGCATGATTCAACCTGATACAGAAATACTGACATTAAGAGAACATTTTCGATATTTCTAATCCTGTTTCTAGCTTTCAGACACTAATTCAATTTAAAAAGAGCTGCTCCCTATGGTTCACAATGACAGCTTAATGAGCTGTTTAAAGCATTTTGAAAAATATCAAATATATGATTTATGTAGGGATCCTACATAGAGAGGGCTAACAATAATTTTAAAAGGAAGGTGGTAACACCATCAAAAAAATACATTTTTACATACATTATCTTACTAACATTTATAAAATATTACCAGTTTATAGTTAAGGTCCACTTAAATTTTCACCCAGTCTCCAGACTCTTCTTGAAAAAGAAGCCATAAATCAATGTGAGATAATTTAATACAGAAATCTACATTAGGTAGTTTTAATCACTACATAATACTTTAATCATTACATATTTTAATCGTTATATAATAATCCACATGGAAAATTACAATGAGAAAGTCTGCACTAAAATAATTCTGCTTATTCTCTATTGGTAAGACACAGTATGATTTTAATTATTTTTTATTAAGGTTTCATTGATAAACACTCTTATGAATGTTTCACAAGAAAAACAATGTGGTTACTACATTCACCCATATTATCGAGTCCCCCCCCATACCCAACTGCGGTCACTGTCCATCAGTGTAGTAAGATGCCACAGTCACTGCTTGTCTCCTCTGTGCTACACTGTCTTCCCTGTGACCTCTCCCACACCATGTGTACTAATCGTAATACCCTTCAATCCCCTTCTCCCTCCCTCCCCACCCACCCTGCCCCACCCCTCCCCTTTGGTAACCACTGGTCCCTTCTTGGAGTTGGTGAGTCTGCTGTTTTGTTCCTTCAGTTTTACTTTGTTGTTATACTCCACAAATGAGGGAAATCATTTGGTATTTGTCTTTCTCTACCTGAGTTATTTCACTGAGTATAATACCCTCTAGCTCCATCATGTTGTTGCAAATGGTAGGATTTGTTTATTTCTTATGGCTGAATACTATTCCATTGTGTTTATGTACCAGACCTTCTTCATCCATTCATCTACTGATGGACACTTAGGTTGCCTCCATATCTTGGCTATTGTAAATAGTGCTGTGATAAACATAGGGGTGCATATGTCTTTGTGAATCTGAGAATTGTTTTCTTTGGATAAATTCCTAGGAGTGGAATTCGTGGGTCAAATGGCATTTCTATTTTTAGTTTTTTGAGGAACCTCCATATTGCTTTCCACAATGATTGAACTAGTTTACATTTCCACCAGCAGTGTAGGAGGGTTCCCCTTGATTTTAATTTTTATTTCCTTAATGCATAATGATACTGAGCAACTTATATGCATATTTGCCATCCACATTATGTTCTTTGGATAAGTGTCTGCCCAATTCTTTTGCCTATTTATCAGTCAGGTTGTGTTCTTACCAAGGTCAAGGAGTTTCTTACACATTCTAGACAAAAGCCCTTCATCAAATACATACTTATCAAATATTTTCTGTCTATGGCTTGTCTTTTCATTCTTTTAACAATACCACTTAAAGAACAGAACTTTTCAATTTTGATGAAGTCTAATTTACCAATTTGTGTGTAATTCAGACTATAACTGTGTTGAATATGTACATTCACATACATCAACTTAGGAAGAATGAACATCTTATAAACAATACTACATCTTTCTTCTCACAGACCAAGATTTATTTATCAATTTAGATCTTTAATTGTACTCAATGATGTCCTATAGCTTTCAGCATACACACCCTGTATTATCTTCTATTAAATTCAACCTTAAGTATTTCATATTTTTGATGCTATTATAAGTGGTATTTTTTAATTTCAATTTCCAACTGCCTGTTAATAGCAGAGAATATGGAAATTCAACTAATTTTTGTATATTGATCTTATATCCTGAAATCTTGCTAACTCCTTTATTAGTTTTAGTAACTTTTTTTTGTAAACTCAGAACAACATACTAACACCTATTAAAATGGCTAAAATTAAGAAGACTGACTATAACAAGTGTTGACAAGAAGTAGAGCAAGTGTAGTTTTCATACACTACTGGTAGGAATGTAAATTGCTACAACTACTTTGAAAAACACCATGGCAATTTCTTAAAAAGGTAAACATAGATCTACCACATGATCAACCCATTTCCAAGCCTACCTGTTTATCAAAGAGAAATGAAAGTAAATGTCCATACAAAGACTTGTCATGAATGTTTATAGCAGTGTGCTTTATAATGGCCAAAAACTAGGAACTCAAACATCCATCAACCGGTGAATGGATAAAAATACAGTGCGATATACATACAATAGAACAGTACATAGCAAAAATGAAAAATAAGGGAATAAGCTATTGATACATACAATATGGATGAATCTCAAAATAATTTAGCTGACTAAAAGAAGCTAAACAAAAACACATACAAATTATATGATTCCATTTATATAAAATTCTTTAAAGTGACAAGTAATCTACAGTGACACAAAGCACTTCAGTAAATGATGAGGGATTACCAAGGGGCATGAGGAAACTTTTGAGGGTGACAGTTATGTTCACTATCTAATATTGGATTGGCAATGGTTTCATGTCAAAGGTTACCAAACTGTGCATTTTCAATATACGTAGCTTACTATATGGCATTTAGAACTCAATTTTTAAAAAAGTACCAGTATGAGATAACTGTTATTAGATACTAGACCTACTTTTATAACAGACATATAATTTACATACCATAAAATTCAACCTTCTAAAATGTACAATTCAGTGGCTTTTTGTATATTGACAAGAATGGGCAACAGTACCACTAATAGATTCCAGAACATTTTCATCACCCCAATGAGAAATCTGCACCCATTTGGAATCACTCCACGTTCCCCGCCACCCAGTCCCTCGAATGTTTTTACTTTCTACACAATGTATTTCATCTGATTAATGCAATTCAAGCCTCAAGACCTTTCAAATTTAAGAGACTGGCTTTAAGTTCATTTCAAGGGCCTGTGGAGCAAACACTGCTGCTCTTCATCATTTTACTCTTTCTACTGAGAACCAGAACCATGCTGATATAGACACTGACAATTTCAGAGATGTTCCAATCATAGAAATATCATACAGTATACATGTGTAATTATAATAGTGATTACTGAGGATTCAAGATGGCGGCATGAGAGGTAAGACTGAGACCTCCTCCTAAAACCACATATAATACTAAAATATAGTTAATACAACTAATCCTAAAAGAGCAACAGGAAAGAAGGCTGCACCAGACAGCATACCCCTGGAGAACAGAGCAGACCTCAGAAAACATGGTAACATACCAAAGCCTTGATCCAGGGAACCCAATCCCTTCCCTCACCCCAGCTCACAGGATGGAGGAAGAGAAATGGAGTGGGGAGTGGGTAGAAGCCTAGAACTGCTGAACACCCAGACTTGGAGATCTGCTTTGGAAGCACAAACCTACATTGCATGGTGTTCTGGAGATTAGTGGGGTTGGAAAGCTAAGACAGGCAGAATACATGGAGAGACTGAAATTCCAGCCGTCCATGGAAAACAGGGATCCACATCCGGCTGCTAAGGAAAAAAGAAAGGCGGGCAGTCTGACAGGCTACCTAACAGCAAGAGACCTGCTAAAGGGGCAAGGATTGCACAGAGCTTGCTCCTCAGAAGAAAGGACAGGTGGACAAAATTGTCTGGGTGCACTCTGCCCAGTAGATTGGGAAATTTCAGGAGCTTCAGGTGCTCCCTCCCTCTGGCTGGCTACTCAGCTCTGAGGCCCACCACCGTGATACACAGCCAGCTGAGCCTTCCTCCTGGCCAGCCGGCACCAGCTCACAAACCGGCAGTCCCTTCCATGGCATGAGGCCAGCCAGAGGGAGGACCCACTATGGCAGCTACAGATACAAAGCACAGAGGCTTACAGCTGAGTGCTCAGCCCACTGATTCTGAAAGCGGAAACAGGCACTGCAGCTGGGAAGCAGGAAACAGCACTTTCCTCCCCCTAGGCACCAGCGCCACTAACCTGCGCCCCCCAACATCACTCCAGTGGCTGAGTAGCTTCACAGACTAGAGCTCTGGGTGCTAGAGGGCGCCACATACAAATATGAAACATTAAGGAAACTGGTTTAAACAAAAACCTCACAAACACCAGAAAAAATGCCAAATGAAACTGAACTTCCAATATTCCTGAGAGCTCAAAATAAAAATCATACACATGCTCATGAAGATACAGAAAAAATATTCAATAACTCAGAGATGAATTCAAGACTGAGATTCAACTGTTAAGGAATTCAATATCAGAAATTAAAAATACAATGGAGGGACTTAGAACACATTAGATGCAGTACAGGAAACAGTAAATGGAAAAGAAATTAGAAAAGAGAAATACAAAGAAGCTGAGGCACAGAGAGAAAAAAGGATCTCCAGGAACAAAGGACAACTGAGGGAACTGTGTGACCTACCCAAATGGAACAATATTCGCATTATAGGGGTACCAGAAGAAGTGAGAGAGAGAAATAGGGTTAGAAAGGGTCTTTGATGAGGTAATTGCTGAGAATGTCCCCAATCTGGAGAGGAGATAGTCTCTCAAACCATGGAGGTGCACAAATCTGACAACACAACTGACCCAAGGAAGACAACATCAAGTTATATAATAATTAAGATTGCAAAGATCAAGGATAAGGACAGACTTTTAAAAGCAGCTAGAAAGAGAAAAAAAATCACGTACAAAGGAAAACACATCAGGCTATCATTAGACTTCTCAACAGAAACATTACAGGCCAGAGGGAATGACATGATATATTTAATGCAAAGAAGCAGAAGGGCCTCAAACCAAGAATACTCTAACCGGCAACATTATCATTTAAATTTGGAGGACGGAATAAACAATTTTCAGATAAGCAAAAGCAGAGAAAATCTGCCTACCACAAACTGTCTCTACACGATATTTTGGAGGGACTGCTATAGAGGGAAGTATTCCTAAGACTAAATAGCTGTCACGATGGTAAATAAAACCACAGCAAAGAAAGCAGAAGTTAATTACTAAGCAGATGTAAAACCAAATCAACTACCCCGAAAGTCAATTAACAAATAGACAGAGTACAGAATATGATACCTAATATATAAAGAATGGAGGAGGAAGAAAAAGGAGGGAAAAAAAAGAACCTTTTGTTTGTGTTCTTTTTTAGCAAGGTTGTGTTTTTTAGCTAGGTTGTGTTTGTAATAGCATAGAATGTTAGATACTAAGGGAATTAGCCTTGAACCTTTGGTAACCACGAATCTAAAGCCTGCAAGGGCAAAAAGCACACAACTATCAATAACCACCTTAAATGTAAATCGTCTGAATGCACCAATCAGAAGACATGGAGCCACTGAATGGATAAAAAAACAATACCCGTCTATATGTTGCCTACAAGAGACTCACTTCAAACCCAAAGACATACACAGGCTGAAAACAAATGGATGGAAAAAGATATTTCATGCAACTAATAGGGAGAAAAAAGCAGGAAGTGCAGTACTTGTATAAGACAAAATAGAACACAGAACAAAGAAAGTAACAAGAGACAAAGGACATTACATAATGAAAAAGAGGTCACTCCAACAAGAGGATATAAGAATCATGAATACCTATGCAACACAGGTTCACCTATATATATAAAACAAACACGAACAGAATTAAAGAGGAAAACAGCATGCAATACATTCATTTTAGACTTCAACACACCACTCCCTCCAAAGCGCAGATCAAACAGACAGCAAATAAGTAAGGAGTCAGAGGCACGAAGCAATGTATTAGAACAGATGGACCTAATGGACATCTACAGAACACTGCATCCAAACGGAAGAAGACACACATTCTTCTCAAGTACACATGAAACGATTTCAAGAATAGATCATATACCAGGCCACAAAAAGAGCTTCAGTATATTAAAAAAGAGTGGAAGTGTAACAAGCTTCTCAGATCACAAAGGTATGAAACTAGAAATAAATTACACAACTAAAATGAAAAAGCCCACAAACCCACAGAGCCTTAATAACATGTTCCTAAATGATCAAAGGATCAATAAACAAATAAAAACAGAGGTCAAGCCAATTTGATACTGGCACAAGAACAGACTAATAGACCAATGGAACAGAATATCGAGCCCTGATATAAACCCAACCATATATAGTCAAATAATATACAATAAAGGAGCCAAGGATATACAATGGGGAAATGACAGCCTCTTCAACAGCTGCTGTTGGCAAAACTGGACAGCAACATGCAAGAGAAAGAAACTGGATTATTGTTTAATCCCATAGACAAAAGTAAACTTGAAATGGACCAAAGAGTTGAATGTACGTCATGAAGCCATAAAACTCTTAGAAGACAACACAGGCAAACATCTCCTGAATATAAGCACGAGCAACCTCTTCCTGAATGCATCTTCTTGAGCAAGGGAAACAAAAGCAAAAATGAACTCACAGGAATACATGAAACTAAAGTTTCTGTACAACAAAGGACACTATCAACAGAACAAAAAGGCATCTTATAATATGGGAGAATATATTTGTAAGTTACATATCCAACAAGGGGTTAACATCCAAAATATATAAAGAACTCACAAGCTTCCACATCCAAAAGCAAATAACCAGATTAAAAATGGGCAGAGGATATGAACACACAGTTCTCCAAAGAAGAAATTCAAATGGCCAACAGACACATGAAAAGATGCTTCACATCACTAATCATCAGGGAAATACAAATTAAAATCACAATGAGATATCAGCTCACACCAGTAAGGATGGCCAGCATCAAAAAGACTAAGAACAACAAATGCTGGCAAGGATGTGGAGAAATGGGAACCCTCTTACACTGCTGGTGGGAATGTAAGCTAGTTCAACCATTGTGGAAAGCACTATGGAGGTTCCTCAAAAAACTCAAAATAGAAATACCATTTAACCCGGGAATCCCACTCCTTAGTATTTACCAAAAGAATACAACTTCTCAGATTCAAAAAGACATACATAGAAAAATGGCACTTAGGGAGGGGCAAAGATAGCGGCATGTGTAGGGCAGTGGAAATATCCTCCCAAAACCATACATATTTTTGAAAATACAACAATTACAACTATTCCTAAAAGAGAGACCAGCAGATACAGTACAACAGCGAGGCTACATCTACATCTGAGAGAACTCAGCACCTCACGAACAGAGTAAGATATAAGCCGCGGCCCGGCAGGACACGAGCGCTCCCCTCACCCCATGCTACCTGGCGGGAGAAGCAGAGTTGCAGTGGGGACGGAGTGAATGCCCAGGACTGTTAAACAACCAATTCTAGCAATTCACACCAGGAGCGCAGAAACACAGGCATGATGTGCTAGATATTAGAGAAACGGAAAAGGAAAATGTGCCCGTGGGTCCCCGCAAGCAGGTCCCCCAGGACAAAAGAAA
Organism: Manis javanica; assembly: GCF_040802235.1. NCBI lineage: Eukaryota > Metazoa > Chordata > Mammalia > Pholidota > Manidae > Manis > Manis javanica. Next base: position 90,961,919 of record NC_133161.1, read on the forward strand.
AACAAGTGCATTTTGAAAGTCTTAAAGGAACAGGGGCCTAACAGCTGAATGGACATGGACTGGCACACTCAGCACACTAGGCTGGGAATAAGGAGGTACATAAGGCACCCCAGTCACCTAGGTGGCAACAGAGCCCTGAAGCCCTTCACGGTAATAAGCAGCCTCTGGTCATTCCCCCAGTCGGTGCGGCCCCCAACACAGCGGCCCAATAACTGGAGAGCGGCCGCGGAGCAGCACGGGAGTGGCCGTGCACGCATGCAGAGGCAGCAGAGCAGGTGGGGAGCGCACAAGAGCGCCCATAGCGGTGGCGGAGCACCCCAGGAGTGGAGGTGACCCGAGCAGCTGCCTAGAATATCCTCCCGAAAGGCCGTCGCCCTGGCCTGACACAGAGGCTGCTGCAGGCGCATTGCTGCCCAGCACAGGCAGAAGAAACAGGAGTAAGGCAGGAATGGGTGCCACTCTCGCAGGAGAGCACACCCAGTGCACCTGTCACTCACCACAGGGCTCTGGGCTACCCTGACAGTGACCCTGCCCACAGCAGCGTAGGGGATTAATCCAGAGGCTGCTAAAGGAGTGCAGGTAACTGACACAGGAAGCGAAGAAGGGCAAGGTGACCAGCAAACAGGAAAGGTATTTGTTCTCCCAGCTGACACATGCACTACCTGCCTACAGCTACCTCTATCGCCATGAAAAGGCAGGAGAATTTGGTCCAGTCCAGAATTACTCAGACAACCCCCTGGGGGCCTGGGGAGATATATTTAACCAATCTTCCTGAAAAAGAATTCAAAATAAAGATCATAGCTATGCTGATGGACCTGCAGAGAAATATGCAAGAGCTAAAGGAGCAAGTATGGACAGAGAATACAAAAATACAACAATCTCAGGAAGGACGTAACAGTAGACTGGATGAGAGGAAAGAGGCCATTAATGGAATAGAAATCAGAGAACAGGAATATAGAGAAGCTGAGGCAGAGAGAGATAAAAGGATCTTCAGGAATGAAACAATATTAAGAGAACTGTGTGACAAATCCAAACAGAATAATATTTCATTATAGGAGTACCAGGAGAATAAGAGACAGAAAAAGGGAGAGAAAGTGTCCTTGAAGAAACAATTCCTGTAAACTTCCCCAAACAGGGTGAGGAAATAGTCTCTCAGACCATGGAAGCCCACAGAACTTCCAACACAAGGGATCCAAGGAGGTCAATACGAAGACATACAATAATTAAAATAGCAAAGACCAAAGACAAGGACAGAGTATTAAAGGCAGCCAGAGAGAAAAAAAGGTCACCTACAAAGGAAAACCCATCAGGCTATCATCACACTTCTCAACAGAAACCTTCCAGGCCAGAGAGAATGGCATGATATATTTAAAGCAATGAAACAGAACGGCCTTGAACCAAGAATACTGTATCCAGCACAATTATCATTTAAATATGAAGTAGGGATTAAACAATTCACAGACAAGCAAAAGTTGAGGGAATTTGTCTCCCACAAACCACCTCTACAGGATATTTTAAAGAGATTGCTCTAGATGGAAGCACTCTTAAGGCAAAATAAATGTCAACAGAGAAAATAATATCACAACAAAAAAAGCAGAACAACCAAATACTACCTAAAGGGAAAAATAAAATCAACTACTCACAAAAGCAGTCAAAGGAAGCCAAAAAGACTACAGAATAAAACACCTAACACATAAAGAATGGAGCAGGAGGAATAAGAAAGGAGAGAAATAAAGAATCGTCAGACAGTGTGTATAATAGCTTAATAAGAGACTTAATTTAGACTGTTAGATAGTAAAGAAGCTACCATTGAACCTTTGATAACCACAAATCTAAAGCCTGCAATGGCAATAAGTACATATCTTTCAATAATCACCCTAAATGTAAATGGACTGAATGCACCAATCAAAACACAAAGAGTAACAGAATGGGTAAAAAAGTAAGACCCATCTATATGCTGCTTACAAGAGACTCACCTCAAACCCAAATACATACCAGACTAAAAGTCAAGGGATGGAAAAAGATATTTCATGTAAACAACAGGGAGAAAAACGCAGGTGTTGCAGTACTAGTATCAGACAAAATGGACTTCAAAACAAAGAAAGTCACAAGAGATAAAGAAGGACATTACATAATGGTAAAGGGCTCAGTCCAACAAGAGGATATAACCATTATAAATATATATGCAACCAATACAGGAGCACCAACATATGTGAAACAAATACTAACAGAATTAAAGGAGGAAACAGAATGCAATACATTCATTCTAGGAGACTTCAACACACCACTCACTACAAAGGACAGAGGCAACCAAAAGAAAACAAGGACACAGAGGCAGTGAACAACACACTAGAACAGATGGTCCTAATAGACATCTACAGAACTCTACACCCAAAAGCAGCAGGATACACATTCTTCTCAACTGCACATGGAACATTTTCCAGAATAAACCACATACTACACCACAAAAACAGCCTCGGTATATTCAAAAAGACTGAAATTATACCAACCAACTTCTCAGACCACAAAGGCATGAAAACAGAAATAAATTGGACAAAGTAAACAAGAACGCAAACAAACACATGGAGGCTTAAAATCATAGTCCTAAATAAGCAATGGATCAATGACCAAATTAAAACAGAAATCAAGAAATATTTGGAGAAAAATGACAACAATAGCATAAAGCCCAACTTCTGTGGGATGCAGAGAAGGCAGTTCTAAGAGGGAAAGTATATAGCAATCCAGGCCTATTTAAACAAGAAAGAACAATCTCTAAAGAAGTCTAAAGTCACAATTATTGAAACTGGACAAAGAAGAACAAATGAGGCCCAAAGTCAGCAGACGGAGGGACATAATAAAGATCAGAGAAGAAATTTAAAAAATTGAGAATAATAAAACAATAGAAAAAAATCAATGAAACCAAAATATGGTTCTTTGAAACAATAACCAAAATACATAAGCCCCTAGTCACACTTATTAAGAGAAAAAGAGAATCTACACACATCAACAGAATCAGAAATGAGAAAGGAAAAATCAGTACAGACCCCCAAAGAAATACAAAAAATTACTACAGAATCTAAATACTCAGAGCCAGGATGGCAGCGTGAGTAGAGCTGCGGAAATCTCCTCCCAAAACCACATATATCTATGAAAATATAACAAAGACAACTCTTCCTAAAATAGGGACCAGAGGACACAGGACAACATCCAGACCACATCCACACCTGCAAGACCCCAGCGCCTAATAAAGGGGGTAAGATACAAGCCCCGGTCCGGTGGGTCCCGAGCAACCCTCCCCCAAGCTCCCAGCGGTAGGAGAGAGGTCTGAGCAGAAGGGAGAAGGAGCCCAGGACTGCTGAACACCCAGCCCCAGCCATCCGGACCAGAGCACAGACACAGTGCATGCACGGGGCCCTGGATACTAGGGAAAGAGGGCAGCAAGAACGGTGAGCAGGTACCGGGGGCCAGCGCTAGAGGAAGAAAAGCAAGCAGCCATCATATTTCTTGTTGTTGTTGTTGTTGTTGTTGTTGTTGTTTTCTTCGGTGAGTGCTTTTTGGAAGTCTTAAAGGGACAGGGACGCCAATACTAGGGAAACAGGGCAGCAAGACCGGCGAGTGGGTATCGGACATGGGCGTCAGAGAAAAAAAGAAACGCGAGCAGCCATTTTTTTTCCTTTTTTTTTTTTTGTTGTTTTGTTTTTGTGAGTGCGTTTTGGAAGTCTTAAAGGGATAGAGACCCCAATACTAGGGAAACACGGCAGCAAGACCAGTGAGCGGGTGCCCGAGGATGGCGCCAGAGAAAAAAGAAAAACAAGCGGTCATTTTTTTTTTTTTTGGGGGTCGTTATTTTGTTTTGACGGGTGCTTTTTGGAAGTCTTAAAGGGCTAGGGAAGGACACTTGGTCCAGAGGTAGGGAATCCAGGGATCTCTGGGCACTCTAATTCCCTGGGCTGCAGGGAACACGGAGGCCACATACGGAAATAAATAGCCTCCCGGCTGCTCCCCCTCCAACGCAACTCCACCACTTTGTAGCCGCAGCCAAGCCAGACCATGGCTACAGCAACACTGGAGATAAACTCCATAGCAGCTGGGCAGGAAGCAGAGGCCCTGTCTGCACGCAGCTACCCAGCACAAGCCACTAGAGGTCGCTATTCTCCCAGGAGAGGAAGGCCACAAACCAACAAGAAGGGAAGTTCGTCCAGCCGTCACTAGTCCCAGCTCTGCAAACTAATCCTACCACCATAATAAGACAAAATTACAGGCAAACCAAGATCACAGAGACACCAGAGAAGGAGATAGACCTAACCAGTCTTCCTGACAAAGAATTCAGAATAAAAATCATAAACATGCTGACAGAGATGGAGAGAAATATGCAAGAGAAATGGGATGAAGTCCGGAGGGAGATCACAGATGCCAGAAAGGAGATCACAGAAATGAAACAAACTCTGGAAAGATTTATAAGCAGAATGGATAAGATGCAAGAGGCCATGGATGGAATTGAAACCAGAGAACAGGAACACATAGAAACTGACATAGAGAGAGATAAAAGGATCTTCAGGAATGAAACAACATTAAGAGAACTGTATCACCAATCCAAAAGGAACAATATGGGTATTATAGGGGTACCAGAAGAAGAAGAGAGAAGAATAGAGACGGAAAGCATCTTGGAAGAAATAATTGCTGAAAACTTCCCCAAACTGGGGGAGGAAATAATCAAACAGACCACAGAAATACACAGAACACCCAACAGAAAGGATACAAGGAGGACAACACCAAGACACATAATAATTAAAATGGCAAAGATAAAGGACAAGGAAAGAGTTTTAAAGGCAGCTAGAGAGATAAAGTTCACCTATAAAGGAAAACCCATCAGGCTAACATCAGACTTCTTGACGGAAACCCTACAGGCCAGAAGAGAATGGCATGATATATTTAATGCAATGAAACAGAAGGGCCTTGAACCAAGGATACTGTAGCCAGCACGACTATCATTTAAATACGATGGTGGAAAAAAACAATTCCAAGACAAGCAAAAGCTGAGGGAATTTGCTTCCCACAAACCACCTCTACAGGGCATCTTACAGGGAATGCTCTAAATGGGAGCACTCCTAGAAAGAGCACAGAACAAAACACCCAACATATGAAGAAGGGAGGAGGAGGAATAAGAAGGGAGAGGAGAAAAGAATCTCCAGACAGTGTATATAAAAGCTCAATAAGTGAGCTAAGTTAGGCGGTAAGATACTAAAGAGGCTAACCTTGAATCTTTGGTAACCACGAATTTACAGCCTGCAATGGCAATAAGTACATATCTTTCAATAGTCACCCTAAATGTAAATGGACTGAATGCACCAATAAAAAGACACAGAGTAATAGAATGGATAAAAAAAGTGAGACCCATCCATATGCTGCTTACAAGAAACTCACCTCAAACCCAAAGACATGCACAGAATAAAAGTCAAGGGATGGAAAAACATATTTCAGGCAAACAACAGCAAGAAGAAGCAGGTGTTGCAATACTAATATCAGACAAAATAGACTTCAAAACAAAGAAAGTAACCAGAGATAAAGAAGGACACTACATAATGATAAAAGCTCAGTCCAACAAGAGGATATAACCATTCTAAATATATATGCACCCAACACAGGAGCACCAGCATATGTGAGACAAATACTAACAGAACTAAAGGGGGAAATAGACTGCAATGCATTCATTTTAGGAGACTTCAACACACCACTCACCCCAAAAGATAGATCCACCGGGAAGAAAATAAGTGAGGACACGGAAGCACTGAAAAACAAACTAGAACAGATGGAACTAATAGACATTTATAGAACTCTACATCCAAAAGCAACATGATACACATTCTTCGCAAGTGCACATGGAACATTCTCCAGAATAGACCACATACAACCCCACAAACACAGACTCAGCAAAATCCAAAATACAGAAATTCTACCAACCAATTTTTCAGACCACAAAGGTATAAAACTAGAAATAAATTCTACAAAGAAAACAAAAAGGCTCAGAAACACATGGAGGCTTAACAACGTGCTCCTAAATAATCAATGGATCAAGGAACAAATTAAAATAGAGATCAAGGAATATATAGAAACAAATGACAACAACAAAACAAAGCCGCAACTTCTGTGGGACGCAGCGAAAACAGTCCTAAGAGGCACACTTGAAGAAGGAAGAACAATTCGAAATGAATAGTCTAACATCACAATTATTGAAATTGGAAAAAGAAGAACAAATGAGGACTAAAGTCAGCAGAAGGAGGGACATAATAAAGATAAGAGAAGAAATAAACAAAATTGAGAAGAATAAAACAAAAGCAAAAATCAATGAAACCAAGAGCTGGTTCTTTGAGAAAATAAACAAAATAGATAAGCCTCTAGCCAAACTTATTAAGAGAAAAAGAGAATCAACACAAATCAACAGAATCAGAAATGAGAATGGAAAAATCACGACAGACTCCACAGAAATACAAAGAATTATTAAAGACTATTATGAAAACCTATATGTCAACAAGCTGGAAAACATAGAAGAAATGGACAACTTCCTAGAAAAATACAATCTTCCAAGACTGACCAAGGAAGAAACACAAAAGTTAAACAAACCAATTACGAGCAAAGAAATTGAAACAGTACTCAAAAAACTACCCAAGAACAAAGCACCCTGGCCGGACGGATTTACCTCGGAATTTTATCAGACACACAGAGAAGACATAATACCCATTCTCCTTAAAGTTTTCCAAAAAATAGAAGAGGAGGGAATACTCCCAAACTCATTCTATGAAGTCAACATCACCCTAATACCAAAACCAGGCAAAGACCCCACCTAAAAAGAAAATTACAGACCAATATCCCTCATGAATGTAGATGAAAAAATACTTAATAGAATATTAGCAAACAGAATTCAAAAGTATATCAAAAGGATCATATACCATGACCGAGTGTGATTCATCCCAGGGATGCAAGGATGGTACAACATTCAAAAATCCTTCAACATCATCCACCACATCAACAAAAAGACAGACAAAAACCACATGATCATCTCCATAGATGCTGAAAAAGCATTTGACAAAATTCAACATCCATTCATGATAAAACCTCTCAGCAAAATGGGAATAGAGGGCAAGTACCTCAACATAATAAAGCCCACATATCTTAAACCCACAGTCAACATTATACTGAACAGCGAGAAGCTGAAAGGTTTTCCTCTGAGATCAGGAACTAGACAGGGATGCCCACTCTCCCCACTGCTATTTAACATAGTACTGGAGGTCCTAGCCACGGCAATTAGACAAAACAAAGAAATACAAGGAATCCAGATTGGTAAAGAAGAAGTTAAACTGTCACTATTTGCAGATGACATGATATTGTACATAAAAACCCTAAAGACTCCACTCCAAAACTACTAGAACTGATATTGGAATACAGCAAAGTTGCAGGATACAAAATTAACACACAGAAATATGTGGCTTTCCTATACACTACCAATGAACCACTAGAAAGAGAAATCAGGAAAACAATTCCATTCACAATTCCACCAAAAAGAATAAAATACCTAGGAATAAATCTAACCAAAGAAGTGAATGACGTATACCCTGAAAACTACAAGTCACTCTCAAGAGAAATTAAAGGGGACACTAACAGATGGAAACTCATCCCATGCTTGTGGCTAGGAAGAATCAATATTGTCAAAATGGCCATCCTGCCCAAAGCAATATACAGATTTGATGCAATCCCTATCAAATTACCAGCAAGAATCTTCAACGAACTGGAAAAAATAGTTCAAAATGTCGTATGGAAACACCAAAGACCCCAAAGAGCGAAAGCAATCCTGAGAAAGAAAAATAAAGTGGTGGGGATCTCACTCCCCAACTTCAAGCTCTACTATAAAGCCATAGTAATCAAGACAATTTGATACTGGCACAAGAACAGAGCCACAGATCAGTCGAACAGACTAGAGACTCCAGACATTAACCCAAACATACATGGTCAATTAATATTTGATAAAGGAGCCATGGACATACAATGGCAAAATGACAGTCTCTTCAACAGATGGTGCTGGCAAAACTGGACAGCTACATGTAGGAGAATGAAACTGCACCATTGTCTAACCCCATATACAAAAGTAAATTCAAAATGGATCAAAGACCTGAATCTAAGTCATGAAACCATTAAACTCGTGGAAAAAAACATAGGCAAAAATCTCTTAGACATAAACATGAGTGACCTCTTCTTGAACATATCTCCCCGGGCAAGGAAAACAACAGCAAAAATGAACAAGTGGAACTATATTAAGCTGAAAAGCTTCTGTACAGCAAAAGACACCATCAACAGAACAAAAAGGGACCCTACAGTATGGGAGAATATATTTGAAAATGACAGATCCGATAAAGGCTTGACGTCCAGAATACATAAAGAGCACACACGCCTCAACAAACAAAAGACAAATAACCCAATTAAAAAATGGGCTGAGAAACTGAACAGACAGTTCTCCAAAAAAGAAATACAGATGGCCAACAGACACATGAAAAGATGTTCCACAAGGCTAATTATCAGAGAAATACAAATTAAAACTACAATGAGGTACCTCACACCAGTAAGGATGGCTACCATCCAAAAGACAAGCAACAACAAATGTTGGTGAGGCTGTGGAGAAAGGGGAACCCTCCTACACTGCTGGTGGGAATGCAAATTAGTTCAACCATTGTGAAAGCAGTATGGAGGTTCATCAAAATGCTCAAAACAGACTTACCATTTGACCCGGGAATTCCACTCCTAGGAATTTAGCCTAAGAACGCAGCAATCAAGTTTGAGAAAGACAGATACACCCCTATGTTTATCGCAGCACTATTTACAATAGCCAAGAATTGGAAACAACCTAAATGTCCATCGGTAGATGAATGGATTAAGAAGATGTGGTACATATACACAATGGAATACTACTCAGCCATAAGAAGAGGGCAAATCCTACCATTTGCAGCAACATGGATGGACCTGGAGGGTATTATGCTCAGTGAAATAAGCCAGGCAGAGAAAGACAAGTACCAAATGATTTCACTCATCTGTGGAGTATAAGAACAAAGGAAAAACTGAAGGAACAAAACAGCAGCGGAATCACAGAACCCAAGAATGGACTAACAGGTACCAAAGGGAAAGGGACTGGGGAGGATGGGTGGGTTGGGAGGGATAAGGGGGAGAAGAAGAAGAGGGATATTAAGATTAGCATGCATGGCGGGGTAGGAGAAAGGGGAGGGCTGTACAAAACAGAGAAGACAAGTAGTGATTCTACAACATTTTGCTATGCTGATGGACAGTGACTGTATAGGGATTAATAGGGGAGACCGGGTATAGGGGAGAGCCCAGTAAACATAATATTCTTCATGTAAGTGTAGATTAAGGATAACAAAAAAAAAAAGGAAAGAAAGAGAAGGGAGATTACTCCCTGATAGGATAAAACTAACTGTAAATCAACAATTAATGTATAATTTAAATATCCTTAATTTTGATCACTTAAAGGGTGTCAGATGATCGGCTTTGGATGTACACTTTTCTGATAATATTCCTTTCTCTACACAATGGTATAAAGGGCATATCAAAGTGTGGGCAAAAGGCTGTTTGTGTTTACACACAGGATCAAAGCCTGATTTGGCTACCAAGAAAATGAACTTAGGTACGATATGAAGAAGAACTTCCAACATCAGCACTCTCTGGAAGAGATATACCAGAAGATGATCATCAAAAAACCTCAACAAAGATCCAGGCAATGCTGCAGTTGTAGTTGCATCCATCCCACTGGTTCCCTCGACTTGCCACTGGAATGAAGGAGATATCTAAGCTGGCCTGTGCATACAGTAAAACAACAAATTTGACTGGATCTATACTGTTGGAACTCAACCAAGAATTAGGAGAATTGCAAGTTGTAGCGCTCCAAAATCTTACAACTACAGACTATCTACTGTTAAAAGAACATATGGGATGTGAACAGTTTCCAGGAATGGGTTGTTTTAATTTATCTGATTTCTCTCAGACTGTTCAAGTACAGTTGGAGAATATCCATTATATCATAGACAAATTTTCACAAATGCCTGGGGTGCCTAATTGGTTTTCTTGGCTTCACTGGAGATAGGTGGTAATTATAGATCTGCTTTGGTTATGTTAACTGTATTCCTATTATGTTAATGTTTGTGCGCAATTTAATTAGTAGTTTAAAACCTATACATGCTTAAGTTACTCTACAAGAAGATACGTCAAAGAAATAATCAATCTTACTATGTTTTCTTCCATCTGCTACCTCTATAGCTTTTCTTCTTCCTTCCTAATTACAACCCTTAAATAGAATTCGTGCCTCGTATCGAATTCACCGAGTATCATAACTCCTCCAAGTGGTAAAGATATCTCAAAACAAATGCTGGGCATAGAAGCCACAGGGCATAAATCTGCAAAGAAGTAAAAAGCTAAGCTCTTCAAACAATATGGCTTCTCTCTCACTTACCAACTTTACATTTCCCTGTATGGCCCCAGAAGATGACTGGTTAGCCAGAGACGGGTAAGATTCCTCAAGGGAGGAACAACCTAAGACAGGCACAGTCACAGGGGGGCCATCAGGTGAGAAATTGGGGATCAACAGAGGTGAGGCTTAGAACCTCACCCCCCTTCTTTTGAGAGAAATCTTCTGCATCCGTGGATGTATTATTGCCCTTGTCTAGCTTGGATTAACACATAGTCTACAGGCACACACCTGATCATCTCCATTTGCTCTCTTACAACACTAAACTATGTTTTCTACCTTTATCTTGCATCTACCTACCACTTCAGCATTTTATTAAAAAAAAAATAATAATAATAATAATAATAAAGGGAGAAATGTGGGATTCACATAAATCAAGTATAAAAATCAAACGAATATTCATATTTGACCTGATTGTTTATAGTTCATAATGAGTGATCAAAACCGATAGTTTTTGTGATGACTGTCCTTGTAGTGTTCACCATGTAAGAACTTATTCACTATGTAAGAATTTGTTCATCATGTAAGAATTTGTTCGTTATGCTTCAGAATATTGGAGACTGACGAGAATTAGGCTGGGGGGGATTAATGATTGTGCATTGAGCATTGACTCCCCTACACAGAATTTTATTGTTCTTAACAACCATCTGATCAATAAATATGAGAGATGCCCTCTCAAAAAATAAATTCATTCATTCATTCATTCATTACTAAAAAAAAGACAATCTAAATAATCAGTTTGAGGAAGATGCATTATGAAAAAATAAAATTATTACAGAATACTATGAAAATCTTTATGCAAACAAGCTGGAAAACATAGAAGAAATGGACAAATTCCTAGAAAAATACAACCTTCCAAGACTGACCACGGAAGAAATAGAAAATCTACACAGACCAATTACCAGCAAAGATATTTAATCATTAATCAAAAAACTACCCAAGAACAAAACCCCTGGATGAGAGGGATTCACCGCTGAATTTTATCAGACATATAGAGAAGACATAATACCCATTCTCCTTAAAGTTTTCCAAAAAAATAGAAGAAGAGGGAATACTTCCAAACTCATTCTAAGAGACCAGTAACACTCTAATAACAAAATCAGGCAAAGAATCCACCAAATAAGAAACTTACAGACCAATATCCCTGATGAACATACATGCAAAAATGCTCAATAAAACATTAGCTACCAAATTCAAATATATACATCAAGAGGATCATACACCATGATCAAGTGGGATTCATCTCAGGGATGCAAGGATGGTACAACATTCAAAAATCCAACATCATCATCCACCACATCAACAGAAAGGACAGAAACCACATGATCATTTCCATAGATGCTGAAAAAGCATAAGACAAAATTCAACATCCATTCATGATAAAAATTCTCAATAAAATGGGTATACAGTGCAAGTACTTCAACATAATAAAGGCCACAAACCCACAGCCAGCATCATACTTAACAGCGAGAAGCTGAAAACTTTCTTCTAAGATCAGGAACATGACAAGGATGCCCACTCTTCCCACTGTTACTCAACATAGTACTGGAGGTCGTAGCCACGGCAATCAGACAAAACAAAGAAATACATGGCATCCAGATTGGTAAAGAAGTCAAACTGTCACTATTTGCAGATGATATGATATTACATAAAAAACCATAAAGATTCCATTCCAAAAGTACTAAAATATCTGAATTCAGCAAAGTTGCAGGATACAAAATTACTATGCAGAAATCTGTCACATTCCTATACACTAACAATGAACTAGCAGAAAGAGAAATCAGGAAACCAATTCCATTTCCAATTGCATCAAAACAATAAAATACCTAGGAATACAACTAAACAAGAAAGTGAAAGACCTATACCCTGAAAACTACAAGACACTCTTAAGAGACATTAAAGAGGACACCAACAAATAGAAACTCATCCCATGCTCTTGGCTAGGAAGAATTAATATTGTCAAAATGGCCATCCGGCCTAAAGCAATCTAGAGATTCAATGCAATTCCTGTCAAAATACGAAAAGAATTCTTCAACAAACTGGAACAAATAGTTTAAGAATTCATATGGAACCATAAAAGACCCTGAACGGCCAAAGCAAATCTGAGAAGGAAGAATAAATGAGGGGTGATCTCACTTCCCAACTTCTAGCTCTACTACAAAGCCACAGTAATCAAGACAATTTGGTACTGACAAAAGAACAGACCTACAGACCAGTGGAACAGAATAGAGAGTCCAGACATTAACCCAAACATATATGGTCAATTAATATATGATAAAGGAGCCATGGATATACAGTAGGGAAATGACAGCCTCTTCAACAACTGGTGTTGGCAAAATTGGACAGCTACATGTGAGAGAATGAAACTGGATCATTGTCTAACCTCATAAACAAAAGTAAATTCGAAATGAATCAAAGACCTGAATGTAAGTCATGAAACCATAAAACTCCTAGAAAAAAAAAACAAGGCAAAAATCTCTTGGACATAAACATAAACAACTTCTTCATGAATATATCTCCCTGGGCAAGGGAAATAAAAGGAAAAATGAACAAGTGGGACTACTTCAAACTGAAAAGCTTCTGTACAGCAAAGGACACAACCAATAAAACAAAAAGGCATCCTCCAGTATAGGAGAATATATTCATAAATGACAGATCCGATAAAGGGTTGACACCCAAAATATATAGAGAGCTCATGCACCTCAAAAAATAAAAAGCAAACAATCCAATTAAAACCTGGGCAGAGGAGCTGAACAGACAGTTCTCCAAAGAAGAAATTCAGATGGCCAACAGACACGTGAAAAGATGCTCCACATCGCTAGTCATCAGAGAAATGCAAATTAAAACCACAATGAGATATCACCTCACACCAGTAAGGATCACCACCATCCAAAAGACAAACAACAAATGTTGGCGATGATGTGGTGAAAGGGGAACCCTCCTACACTGCGGATGGGAATGTAAATTACTTCAACCATTGTGGAAAGCAGTATGGAGGTTCCACACAAAGCTCAAAACAGAAAGACCATTTGACCCAAGAATTCCCCTCCTAGGAATTTACCCTAAGAATGCAGGATCCCAGTTCCAAAAAGACATAGACACTCCTAAGTTTATAGTAGCACTATTTACAATAGCCAAGAAATGGAAGCAACCTAAGTGTCCATCAGTAGTTGAATGGATAAAGAAGATGTGGTACATATACACAATGGAATATTATTCAGCCATAAGAAAACAAATCCTACCATTTGCAACAACATGGATGGAGCTACAGGGTATTATGCTCAGTGAAATAAGCCAGGCAGAGAAAGCCAAGTATCAAATGATTTCACTCATCTGTGGAGTATAAGAAAACAGAATAAACTGAAGGAGCGAAACAGCAGCAGACTCACAGAACCCAAGAATGGACTAACAGTTACCAAAGGGAAAGGTACCAGGGAGGATGGGGGGGAAGGGAGGGATAAGGGGTGGGGGGAGAAAGGGGGCATAACAATTAGCATGCATAATGTGGGGGGGGCACGGGAGGGTTGTACAGCACTGAGAGGACAGGTAGTGATTCTACAGCATCTTACTATGCTGATGGACAGTGACTGCAATGGGGTATGTGGGGGTATCTTGGTGAAGGCGGGAGTCTAGTAAACGTGATGTTCCTCATGTAATTGTAGATTAATGACACTAAAAGTTAAAAATTCTTTTTTTAATTTCAGAAAAATTAAAAAAAAAAGACACATGCACCCCTATGTTTATCACAGCACTTTTTACAATAGCCAAGATATGGAAGAAACCTAACTGTTCATCAGTAGATAAACGTATAAAGAAGATGTGGTACATATACACAATGGAATACTATTCGGCCATAAGAAAGACACAAATCTTACCATTTGCAACAACATGAATGGTTCTGGAGGACATTATGCTCAGTGAAATTAGCCAGGTGGAGAAAGCCAAAAGCCAAATGATTTCCCTCATTTGTGGAGTATAACAATGAAGCAAAACTGAGGGAACAAAATAGTAGCAGACTCAGAGACTCCAAGAATGAACTAGTGGTTACCAAAGGGGTGGACTGTGGGAGGACGGGTGGGGAGGGAGGGAGAAGGGGATTGTGGGGTATCATGATTGGTGCACATGGTGTGTGTGGGGTCACAGGGAAGGCAGTGTAGGTCAGAGAAGACAAATAGTGACACTGTGGCATCTTACTACACTGATGGGACAGTGACTACAGTGGGGTATGAGGTGGGGGGTACTCGATAATAAGGGTAAGTGTAATAACCACACTGTTTTTCTTGTGAAACCTTCATAAGAGTGTATATCAATGATACCTTAATAAAAAAAATAAAATGCAAAAAAATAGTTATTACTGAATTACTACTTCATTAAATATTAATTACAGATGTAGAAACTTTATCTTCCTCCTGATTACTCCTCATTATCAATGTCTGGACTAGCCAAGAATGAACCACAGTGAATGAGGAATAGATGATGCTTTGCAAGTTTTGAATAGCACATAAACTCCAAAGCTTTAATATTTTAAATTAATAAAATCCATTTTGAGATAATTCCATCATGAACTACACTTTATCAACATCTTGCATCATTTAAAATTCATTATAAGGTAAAGCAAACCTTCACTGGAAGGATAACAGGTTTATACTCTGCAGTGTTCTAACTCAGAACATTTTGACTGATATATTTATCTGTGTTTTAAAAAAGAGGACATCATCACTGCATCTGTTGTTTCTATAAGAGATGATAATCAAAATCTAGCAATTTTTGATTATGGAAGAGTGTCAATGGGGAAAAATACACATAATAAATTTTGGAATAATTTCTGTTTTTAATGATTCTATTATCCTACAGATTACTTGCAGAGTATAGAAATTAAATGTGATGAAACAAAATTAACAGCTGATACTAGGATTTTCACACTCCTATACTTAGCACATACTGTGAAAAATACACTCAAGCATTACTCACTGCTTAAATATAATTAACTTTCTATACAATATATTCCAAGCATACTAAATCACAACTTAGATATATTCTCAATGATGTGCCTAAGCAATGTACTTGAGCATTATCAATTGAAATGTTGAAGCATGACTTAAGGATATTACATTTTCTTAGTAAAAAATATGGAATATGCATTATAGCATGACTATGTAATTGAAATATCAAAGATAGGAAAATTCAAAAAGTACATGTAATGCACATTTGCTGATATTATTTTTGGCATAACTACTTCCAAAGCACATCACCAAGATTAAGCAGACTCTTGATATTTGAGATGGATACAATCAAAGACCTTCTGAACCTAAAAAAGTACAAATACCACCAAATACATTTACTTCAGGAAAATTACTGGTTACCTAATAAAAGAATAAAACCACAGAGCCTCATGAAAATACAGTTATTAAGTAGTTTTATGTGCACTCAGTAGCTGTTCAAAAATTTGCCTAAAAAATTGTCAACCTGCTTTATCATGGACCCTGTACCTTGTTAACTGTCAACCATCAATGTTTCAACCCTTGAATGTCAGAGCTGGCTCTAAATGTTTCAGAAAGCATGAACAAACTAAGAAATGCATCCAATAAATCTTCAAGGCATAATGTCAACATTGTATTTGTCACCTAAAACACAGCATTTCTCCTGGATATTTCACCTAGAGAAATGAAAACTAGTTCATATAAAAACCTGTACACAAATATTTGTATTAGCTCTATTAATAATCACAAAAAACTGGAAACAATACAAATTTCCCTTAACCAGTGAATCAATGAACAAACTGTGGTACAACCATGCAAGGTATACCAGCAAACACAAAGTAACAATCTATGATATGTACCAAAATTTGGATAAATCTCAGTGGTATTATGCTGAGAGCCTCAAAAGGTTATATACTTTATGATTCCATTTATGACATTCTCCAAATGTAAAATTACAGTGATGGAGAACTAATCAGTGGTTGGCAAGATTAGAGGTAGGGGGGTTAGATGTCATTATTAAGTGATAGCATGGGGGATTTTGGGGGATGAGGGAACTATTCTGTGTCATGGCAGTTCAGGAATCTATACATGTGCTAAAATTCACAGGCCTGCATACCAAAAAAAGGCCAATTTCACAAAACAATAATTTAAAAATAAACAGCATTTCTAAAATACCAGCTAATTTTATTCAACCATTTTGAAAAGTGAAAGTGTTCTATACAGCCAATTATTGCATAAATTAACTTATTTGAATTATGACAAAAGTCAACAAGTGACTGAAAATTTTTAACTCCACTAACTTTTTAACCAAAAAAGGACTTACCAAGTTCATTGAGACTCTGAGCGGCTTTTGTTATCTCTCTGCTTCCCCCCTGTAGTTGTCCCTGGAGTCTCTTACTGAGATGCAAGATGCGAATTATTCTCCGAAGCAAATCACAGGCAACCTGTGCAAACATCACATTAAAAAAGTACAGTCAATCCATGAAGTTTTATTATTATTATGTGAATCTGTCCATTCCTTTCAGATGCTAAAGATTATTCATATCTTGTTTTCTCCCAATCAGGAACCTAAATAATCACATATTTTAAAAGGCATCATTTTACCACAGACCCCAATTTACTGCAAATGGAAAGAATTTGGTTTTGAGGTGCTGTGAAACCCAGGTACTCTTCTCCTCAGTTTTAGACCAGTTTTCTTCTCTAGGCCAGTAGTTCTCAGTCTTGACTTCATATTAAATCCAAATGGCAGGTTTAAAAAGTTCCAGCACCCAGACCATAGCCCTAGCCAATTAAATCGGAATCTCAAGGGGTGGGAACAAAGCATCAGTTTTGTTTTTTTTTTTAATATCCTCAGGTTATGCCAATGTGCAACCAAGGCTGACAACACTGGGCTAGGGCTGCCTAGATACCTACCACTGCCTCCTACTGCTCCCAAACCGGTTTCTCTTTTCCAAGTCTCTAGTGGAAGAGACTTAAAACTTCTCCCAATTTCACCATGCCTTAAAGAATAAGCATGCTCTATTTGAATTTTCCTAATGTTTTTTTTATCACTCACTACAAATTATAAAAGAAAAAGTTATTATAACAAGAAAAATGTTACATATATATTAGCTCCTGTTCCCTTTTTGTTACCTGATCATACTGGGTCTTTAATACAGAAAGACACATGTATTTCAGGATACTTTATTACAAAAGCTGGATCCAGAACAATTGCCTGAGGGAAAGTGAGGAGAAAGGTAACAGATGGAATAAAGATATACAGTGACCTTCAGCTTCAGTAATGATAATGAAGAAAAAAGAGAAGAGTTTATGCTACTGCATCACCACCACCATTGAATGGCCTGAACCTGGCTGAGAAGCAAGAACATCTCCCTTCTGAGGAGTAAATCCTAACTAGTGGCAATAAAGCCAGAAAGCACTGGAAAACACTAGAAAGCACTGGAAAGACATGGCTCCTGAGGTTTCAGCTATAAACATTTTTTTCTGAGTGAAACATGAACATATACATGAGAGCCACTCCCACCCACACTCATGCACCCACAAGTCACAACATGCATACACACATACACACAAACATAAACATATAATCAAATGTACAAAGTTTACAAACATATGTAAGTCAAAGGCAGCCAACTACTGTATTAAACATACTTACCTGACTGCTTTCCTGAGTAACTATAGTATGGGGTACTTAAAATAAAGAATGCCAAACAAGAACTTCCCCCTGGAAATTGGAAGGTTTGGACATTTTTATCTTTCAATTAAATTTTCTTTCTTTTTTGACTAGTCAATATAAGCACATGATTCAAAAATCAAAAAATTAAAAAAGATAAAAAGTCACCCTCATCTCTCCACATCTCAACTCTGTGCTTTCCAAAAACCACCAGTTACCAGTTTCTTGCTTGTCAGAATAGCATTTTGAGACGAAGCATTTGGAATGCAGACTCCCTAGAAACCATTCATCTGGGATTATAAATACATCATGAGAAGAAATACCATACCTTACATTAGTGTAATCACCAAGAATTGGTCTCCTAAAATTTCCTAGTACCTACCCAATAAAGGATAATGCCCTCAACTTGAAATCTTTGAGTTTATTTCTAATGCTTCTATTTTTAACCATACTACATCTGTCACCCAATCTTCTTTTTCTATTATGGTATCATTGCTATACAATCTTATGAAGGTTTCACATGAGCAACATTGTGGTTACTACATTCACCCATATTATCAAGTCTTCCCCATATCTCATTGTAGTCACTGTCCATCAGCATAGTAAGATGCTATAGAGTCACTACTTGTCTTCTCTGTGCTATATAGCCTTCCCGGTGACCCCTTCTACCTGCCCTTTAATCCCCTCCTCCCTCCCTCCCCAACCCCTTCCCTTTGGTAACTGCTAGTCTCTTCTTGGAGTCTGTGAAACTACTGCTGTTTTGTTCCTTCAGTTTTGCTTTGCTGTTATACTCCACAAATGAGTGAAATAATTTGGTACTTGTCTTTCTCGGCCTGGCTTATTTCACTGAACATAATACCCTCTAGCTCTATCCATGTTGTTGCAAATGGTAGGATTTGTTTATTTCTTATAGCTGAATAATATTCCATTGTGTATATGTACCACCTCTTCTTTATCCATTCACCTACTGATGGACACTTAGGTTGCTTCCATATTTTGGCTATTGTAAATAGTGCCACAATAAACATAGGGGTGCATATGTCTCTTTAAATCTGGGATCTTGTTTCCTTTGGGTAAATTCCTAGGAGTGGAATTCCTGGGTCAAATGGTGTTTCTATTTTTAGTTTTTTGAGGAACCTCCATATTGCTTTCCACAATGGTTGAATTAATTTACATTCCCACCAACAGTGTAGAAAGGTTCCCCTTCCTCTGCATCCTTACCAGCATTTGTTGTTCCTTGTCTTTTGGATGTTGGCCATCCTAACTGGTGTGAGTCCAGCCCCCTCTTTAATAAACTTCAGTGGCTCTCTACTAACATTATGTTGTCTCCTCAGAATAGCACTTAACAAAATCCTCAGTCAACAAGTCTTAGATAATCTATAAGGTATCAACTCTCACCATTTCCTAATTCAGCTGCCTCCACTCCAATCAATGTCCTTTCCTTCCTTTACTTAGACCTTTATTATCAAATATAATACATATTATTCAGCACTAAAAAAAAATAAGCTATCAAGTCATACAAAACATAACTTAAATGCATATTAGTAGGTGAAAGAAGCCAATCTGAAAAGAGTACATACTGTGTGATTCCAACAATATGACATTCTGTGAAAAGGAAAACTATGTAGACAGTAAAAAGGTCAGTGGTTGCCAGGGGTTAGGGATATGAATAGGCAGAGCAGAGGACTTTTGGGGCACTGAAAACACTCTGTATGAAGTTACAATGATGGGTATATGTCACTGCACATTTGTCTAAACCCATAAAACATACACCAAGAGTGAACCTTATGGGACTTTGAGTGAATGATGTGTCAGTGAGGTCCATCATTGGTAACAAGCGTACCATCTGGTGGGGGATATTGATTAAAGGGAAGGACATACATGTGTGGGGGCAAAGGGGATACAGGAAAACCCTGTAGCTTCCCCTAATTTTGCTACGGACCTAAAACTGTTCTAAAAAGCTAAGTTTTAAAAATATAGAGTTTTTTTTTAAAAGCACATACAGAAATTATAGCCAAATTAACTCAGAACCACCATAGAGATCAAGAAACAGAACCATGTCAGCCAATACAGAAGCCCTCCACATTTGCTCTCCCAATCGTGACCCCATCTAACTATCGCATTTCCCCCAACCCAACAAAAAGAAGCCACTATTTTGGCTTTTGTGGGAATCACTTCCTTACTTTTATTTATGGTTTTATTACTGAAGTGTATATACCTAAATTCTATTGTTTAAATTTGCTGCCTTTAAATATTACCAATTCCTTTGCCATCTCTTTTTCTTTCTTTGCAGCCTATTGAATATAGAATCATCTGTCTTATGGTTCCCACAGACTGGGTTTCACTGACTCCATTCCTGTAGTGCAGTTTAACATGTTTCTCTGTCTTCTGTATTTCCTGTACTCTAGCAATTGATGTAGGCAGCTTCATCAGATTCAGGTTTAATATTTTTGGCAAGATTATTCACTAGGTGGTGGTGTTATTTAAAACACACATATGATCTTCTCTTTTTGTGCTGTTACCAGCCACTGATGATGTCCAAATCCATTAAAATATAATGATTGCAAAATGGTGAGAGCCAATTCTATCACTTTGACTTTATTTGCTAGCATATAAAATTTTTCTATAAAAAACTTTACCTCATGTACTATTTGCTTATGGAGTGGTACTGTTAATACAGAAAAGTTAGAATAAATACTTGATTCTTTCCTTGGTTGATCAGTTTTCAAAAGACTGCTTTCCTAGTATCCACCAAAGATGTAGTAGGTTTTTTATTCTGGTTATAATTAACTCATAGATTTAAATATAATAAAGAATGCCAATCCATTGAAGTTTTTATCCTTATAGATACTCACATCATCTCATTTTTGGCCAATGGGAGCCTCTGAGGGTGATCAGATATACTAGCTGGCCTGAGACTAAGAGGTTTCCCAGGACACAGGACTTCCAGTGCTAAAATTAGGACAGTCAGTCACCCCAGAGCCTCTTCAAGTTAGCTCCTAAGTTCTTTTGTCATACTCTAGTTAGTGGTGGTTGATAGCTTCCCTGGTATATGGTATAAAAATATCCCCAGATCACTGTACACATTTCATGCCCCAGACCTAGGATCAAAGATCTATTAAAGAAGCCTGGTTTCTTCTAGAAGTCAACAGCATTTCAAGACCACATTCTGGAAACTAGGTTTGCTCATTTCTGGGAGTTTTCAGCAGATACAGCCAGGAAATGTCAAAATTAAAACATCACTCAGAAATTAATTTTCTTTTTTCCACAATACACATAAAACATTCTCAGACTAACATTTTACATATGTACAAAAATATATACATATATAATGTATATACCATTTTAAGATAAAATTAAATATTTCATGAGTTCATACTGATACTTCCTATTAAAAATCAGGAGCACAGCATGTTTACTTCATCTTCTAACTTAATCTGTATTTATTTCTTCTACACAGAGACTCCTAGCTCTCAAAGACATAACAGAATTAGAATAAAATTATTAATTCACTTTGCTGTACACTACACAGAAAACAATATTCTGTATATGAAACCAACAAAATGATGTTATTTCTCACAACTCTGTGGGTCAGGAATTTAGGCAAAGTTCAACTGCTCCATGTGTGACCACCTGGTGTTATTCACTCTGCAGCACTTGGCTAACAGTACAAGAAGCCTTCACTTATACATCTGCTGCCTCAGTGCTTCAACCTGTCATCTCCACTCAGTTAGCTTGGGTTTCCTCATAGCATGGTAGTCTCAAGGTAATTGGACTTCTTGCATGGACAGTGGCTTTCCCCAGAGCAGAAACAAAAGCCACTGTGCCCCTTGAAGGCACGCCCAAAACTAGCACAGCATCACTTTGGTTTTGACAAACCAGTTGCTGAATATGTGTTTCTAGTGTCTGAGGATATGGGCATCATATGCTTCTGTTATCTTCCCTCTTCCTTCTTTCATGCTACATGCACTATCTTGATGGATAATCATAAAGCCAGTAATATAAGTCATCATTCAATACAGTAATGTAGACAGAACTATTTGACATCTTAGCAACTGGAAACAGAAATGACTGCACAAAAGTATATGATGAAAACCATGTGCATTATAAAACATGAATGTATTAAAGAAGAAAAGACTTTATGGATGATTTTCTCTAATTCCAACATTCTCTCAAACTTTCTTACTTAATTTCCAACTTAAATTTAAAATTTTAATTGAAAAACATACATGTGTATGACTTTGAAAAGTAAAATGATAAAACTTTTAAAAATAACTTAAAAAGAATTTTAAAAACTTTTATGATAGATGTGAATTATATCTCAAGGCAGCTGTTATGGATTTTTTAATTAATATGATTCAAACTGTTAAAACTTGTAAGACTGGAAAGTTAAACACTTCATATTTTTTAGTTTTTCTTACATAATTTTAAAGTTAAAAAATTTAAATACACTATGGAAGAGATAATAAGCTCTTCAAAATATCTTTCTGAAAACCTCAGAGGCAGTCCATCATAAGCACACAATGTTACTAAAATGAGCTAACATAAAGATGATTCTTGGGGTGATAATTAAATTCAACTCATGTATTCATGTATATAGATGAAATCAGAAGCTTCTACTTCAAGAAAAGGCTTTCCAAAAAGAGTAGAATGATGATAAAAAGCAAAAAGAACTAAGTATAAAAAAAGCAGTTTCTTCTAATTGATGGTATAATCATAGGGATTTTATAGTCTATGTAAAAACAGCTTCATAGTTGTTTTCTTGCTTTCTTGTACCACAGGCATTTAAATGAATTAGAAGCTCAAAGAATAAAAAGATTAAATGGGAGCATTAAGATTTCCCCAATTCTCAAAATGGAAATGGCTAAACAAAGTGAACAAAATAAAAATAATTAAAACATAAATAAACTTACAAAGAGTCCTTAGACTTCACAACAGTTTAAAAGCAACAAATTTCTAAGATGAATTTCCTTCCTAAAATAAAACTGTGTATGAGCTGACCCAGGAAAAATGAAATACTGGAGCTAAAGATACCAAAATATACTTCGGCATATTTCATTTTCTTTTCTCTCTTTTCCTCTCTTTCTTCCTTTATAATAATTTGACCAAAGTTACTCAAGTTAATTGTCCCTAAAGTGTAATAGTTCTCACAGTAAGAGTGTAGGAAATTAGGGCTAATATTTATTAACAATAATAAAAGTAAAAACTCTTTATCCTAACACAAACAATCCTGACCTCTCATGCTTGCATAACCATAAAATATAAAAACATTTGTAAAAAACACTATCACAGCTTCATACAATTACATATTTTGGAGGTGGAAAAGAATTCACAGGTCAAGTCCAAACTTTCATTGTAAAAACACACTACACCACCACCATCACCACCACAATAAAAATGGTAATTATGTGACGTGAAGGATGTGTTAACCAACGTTATTGTAGTAATCAGCTCACAATATATACATGCATTAATACATCTTCATCTGTACTTCATAAACCTAGATTTGATATTTTTAACCTATACAAGCTCCTGAAAAATGGGAACTATATTTTCTTTTTGACATATTCCACAGACTCAAAAGCAAAGAATATTACATTTGGAAAAAGAAATCTAGTCTTAACACCATTGTACACTGGCAGTATGCTTTCAGCAGGTAACTTTCAGAACCTTGGTTTTCTCACCCATAAAATGATCAAATGTGTAACTTCTAAACATAATTATTATAAAAAGTGAATGACACAGACTACTAGAAATTTCTCATCCATTATAAAGTCCTGCATAAACATGATGTTTTTTCAATCATTAATAGCTAGCTAGTTAGGTGGCAAAAATAAATAAAATTCTTGAAATGTACTGTTAAAAGATTGCACTGAACAAAGGGGAAGAAAAGAAATGCGTGCTTCTGACATGTTTAAGATCTGGAGTTGAAAGCAAAGTGAACTGAAATTAAAATTTTAATTTAATAAATTATATTTTAATTCATTGCCAAAAGACAAATAATAATTTATAGTCAAAACAACGTTGCATGATGCACATGAAGACTAATGGTCCTAGATAGTTCTGATAATAAAAACACTCCTGTGTCTTCACATATAAAATCTTTTAAAGTTTGCTAAAAGTTAAATTCCATATTCTTAGTTAACCATACCATCCTTACATGTTACTCTATTCTTCTGTAAGAAAAAGAATTCCAGTAAAGAAACTGGACCCTTATCTTACACCATAAACAAAAATTAGTTCAAAATTAATTAAAGCCCTAAATGTAAAACCTAAAATTATGAAACTCCTTAAGGAAAACAGAGGAAAAGCTTTATGATATTGGATATGGCACTGATTTCATGTACACGACATCAAATCCCTGGCAACAAAGGCAAAAATAGGCAAGTGGGACTACATGAAATATCAATACTTATTTGTGACAAAGGAAACAACAGTGTGGAAAGGCAAAGTACAGAATGGGAGGAAAAGTAGAGAATGGGAGAAAATACTTCCATGCCACATATCTGATAAGGGACTGATGTCCAGAATATATGAAGATCTCTTACACTCAATCACAAGAAAAAATGAATAATTCAATTTAGAAATGTGTAAAGGACAGGGGAAGGTAGTAGAGCATGAAGAAGACAAGTAATGACTCTACAGCATCTTACTACACTGACAGACAATGACCGCAATGTGGTGGAAGGAGACATGATAATACGGGTGAATGTTGAAATCAATGTTACTCATGTGAAACCTTCATAAGATTGTTTATCAATGATACTTAATTTAAAAAAATGTATTTCCCAGACTGGAAAAAAAAATGTGTGAAAGACTTGAGTAAAAATTCTTCAAATAAAATTATACAAATGGTCAACAAGCATATGAAAAGATGCTTAACATTATAAGGGAAGTGCAATCAAAACCACTAAGATATTATGTCACACCTATTAAGATAGTCAGAATCAGAAAAACAGAAAATAACAAATGTTGACGAAGATGCAAAGAAGTTGGAACTCCTATGCACTATTGGTGGGAATGTAAAAGGGTACAGCCACTATTGAAAATAGTATGGAGGTTCCACAAAAGAATTAAAAATCGTTACCATATGAACAGGGTATATATCTGAAAGGATTTAAAGCAGGATGGACCTCAAAAGATATTGTACATCCACATTCATTCCAGCATTATGCACAATAGCCAAGAAGTGGAAGCAATCCTAATGTCCATCAATAGATGAATGGATAAGGAAAATGTGGTATATACATACAGTTAAATATTATACAGTTTTAAAGGAGGAAAGCCTATCACATGCTAAAACATGGGTGAACCTCAAGGACATTATGCTACATGAAATCAGCCAGCACAAAAGGACAAATACTGTATGATTCCACTCATATGAAATATCTACTCAAAATCATAGGAACTGAAAGTAGAATGCTGGTTATCAAGAGGGAAAAAGGAGGAGGAAGGGAAATTAAGTGTTAGGGAGATACAGAGTTTCAGTTTTACAAGATGAAAAAGTTCTAGAGAGCAGATGTACAACAGTGTGCAAAGAATTAACACTATACTTAAAAATGACAACAATGTGCTCACTTTGGCAGCACATACACTAAAATTAAAATGATAGAGAAAATATTAACAATGCCCCTGCACAGGATGACATGCAAATTCATAAAGCATTCATAATTATCTTCATTTTTATATATTTTCATATATTTTTATTTTTAAGATGATAAGCTTAGTATTAAGTTTTTTTCACCATAATAACAAACACTAATGCGAATTAGTGAGTATTAAAAAAAATAACTTCTCCTAGTTATGCCACAAAAAGTTGCTAACAACAAAATCACTTCTGCACATGATCGATTTTGTGGCCCAATTTTGCTTTATAACATTATTATTCACTAAAAGGAAGCAAGATGCCTTAGAGGACAGTTAATGCCATTTCTTCCAGCAGGAAGCATCACCATTTGACTAGAACATTCCATCGCAGCAGGAAAACAAATATACCTTCAAAAATGGCAGAGGCACACTGAAAAACAAAGGATCCAACAGATTAAAAACAGCAGTGTGAGAGGTGAGAGAGGCCTCCTCCCAAAATGAACATATAATACAAAAATATAGTTAATACAACTAATTCTGAAAGAACAACAGGAAAGAAGGCTGCACAAGACTGCATACACCTGAAGAAAAGAATAGACCTCACAGAACAGGGTAATGTGCCAAAACCATGATTCAGCAGGACCCAGGCCCTTCCCCCAACCCAGGTCACCAGCAGGAGGAGAAGAGAAACAGAGCAGAGAGGGGATGGAGGCCTAAGACTAGTGAACACCCAGCTCTCGAGATCCATTCTGGGAGCACAAACCTATATTGAATGGTGCTCTGGAGATTAGTGGGTTGAGTAAGCTAAGACAGACAAAATACTTAGAGAGACTGAGATTCAAGCTGCTTGTGAAAACAGGGATCCACATCAGGCTGCTCTGGGACAAAAGAAAGGTGGGCACTTTGAGAGATTCCTAACAAGAGGGCTGCTAGAGGGGCAAGGATTGCACATAGCATGCTGCTCAGGAGAAAGGACAGGTGGACAAAACTGTCCAGGCGCACACAGCCAACAAGCTTGGGAGCTTTCAGGAGCTTCAGGCACTCCATCCCCCTGGCTGGCTACTCAGCTCCAACGCCCACCACCATGATATACAGCCTGCTAAACCTTCCTACCACCGGCAATGGTGCACAAACTGGCAGGCCCTGTCCGGGTGTGAGGCCAGGCAGAAGGAAGCTGCACCTACAGCTGCTACAAATGCAAAGGAAAGAGGCTTATACCTGTGCACTCACTGGGCCCACTGGTTCTGGCAGTGGAGACAGGCAACACAGCAGGGAAGCAGGAAAAAGCTCTTTCCGCCCCTAAGGCAACAGCGCAGTTCCCCCGCAACCACGAACACCCCTCCAGAGACACAGCAGCTCCAGATAGCAGAGCTTCTTGGCACAAAACAGCAGCACATACAAATATAAAGCGTCAAATGAAACAGGTTCAAACCAAAATCCCACAAACACTGGAAAAATGACAAAGTAAAACTGAACTCATCAATCTTCCTAAAAGAGATTTCAAAATAAAAATCATGAACATGCTCATGGAGGTACAGAAAAAATATTCAAGAACTCAGGGATGAATTCAGGACTGTGATTCAATCATTAAGGAATTCAATATCTGAAATGAAAAATACAATGAAGGGATTTAAAAGCAGATTAGATGTAGGAGAACAGACGTTAAATAGAATAGAAATTAGAGAAGAGGAATACAAAGAAGCTAAGGCACAGAGAGAAAAAAGTATCTCTAGGAACAAAAGAGTGTTGAGAGAATTGTGGGACAAATCCAAAAGGAACAATATTTGCATTATAGCGGTACCAGAAGAAGAAAAAGGAGAAAAAGGTACAGAAAGTGTCTTTGAGGAGGTAGTGGTTGAGAACTTCCCCAATCTGGGGAAGGAGATAGTCTCTCAAGCCATGAAGGTGCACAGATCTCCCAACACAAATGACCCAAGGAAAACAACACCAAGACATATAAAAATTAAAATGACAAGGATCAACGATAGGGTAGAATTTTAAAAGCAGCCAGAGAGAGAGAAAAGATCACATACAAAGGAAAACCCATCAGGCTATCATCAGACCTCTCAACAGAAACCTTAAAGGCCAGAAGGGAATGGCATAATATATTTAATTCAATGAAGCAGAAGGACCTTGAACCAAGAATACTCTATCTGGCAAGATTACCATTCAGATTTGAAAGAGCAATTAAAAAACTTCCAGATAAGCAAAAGCTGAGGGAATATACAGCCCACAGCCCATCTCTACAGTGAATTTTGGAGGGACTACTGTAGATGGAAGTGTTCCTAATGCTAAATACCTATAAACAGAAGAAATAAAACCACAGTAAAGAAAGTAAAACAATTAATTACTAAGGCAGTGCAAAATTAAATCAACTACCCAAAAAGTCAGTCCAAGGATAGATAAAGAGTACAGAATATGATACCAAATATATAAAGAATGGAGGAGGAAGAAATAGGAGGGGAAAAAAAAGTAACCTTTAGATTGGGTTTGTAACACCATACTGAGTTAAATTAGACTGAAAGATAGTAAGGAAGGTACCGTTGAACCTTTGGTAACCACAAATCTAAAGCCTGCAATGGCAATAAGCACATACCTATCTATAATTACCCTAAATGTAAATGGTCTGAATGCACCAGTCAAAAGACATAGTCACTGAATGCGTAAAAAAAAAAGACCTGTCTAAGTGCTGCCTAAAATAGACTCACTTCAAACCCAAAGACATACACAGACTAAATGTGAAGGGATGGAAAAAGATATTCCATGCAACTAATAGGTAGAAAAAAAGCAGATGATGCAGTACTTGTATCCGACAAAATACACTTTAAAACAAAGAAAATCACAAGAGACAAAGAAGGACATTATATAATGATAAAGGGATCAATTCAAAAAGAGGATATAAAGGATATAACCATTATAAATATATATGCACCCAACACAGGAGCACCCAAGATGTGAAACAAATACTAACAGAATTAAAGGGGGTAATAGAATGCAATGCATTCATTTTAGTAGACTTCAACACAACACTCACTAAAAGGACAGATCAACAAGACAGAAAATAAAAGACAGAGGAACTGAACAACACATTAGAACAGATGGACCTAACAGACATCTACAGAACTCTACACCCAAAACCAGTCAGATACACATTCTTCTCAAGTGCACGTGGAACATTTTCCAGAATAGATCATATACTAGGGCACAAAAAGAGCCTGAGTGAATTCAAAAAGATTGAATTTGTACCAACCAGCTTCTCACACCAAAAAAAGATGAAACTAGAAAAAAATTACACAAAGAGAACAAAAAAGCCTACAAACACATGGAGGATTAACAACATGCTCCAAAATAATCAATGAATCAATGACCAAATAAAAATAGAGATAAAGCAATATATGGAAACAAATCACAACAATAACTCAACACCGCAAAATCTGTGAGATGCAGCAAAGGTGATGATAAGAGGGAAGCATATTGCAATACAGGACTACCTACCTCAGTAAAGAAGAATAATCCCATAAGAATAGTCTAAACTCACAATTAATGAAACTAGAAAAAGAAGAACAAATGAGACTCAAAAAGTCAGTAGAAGAAGGGATATAATAAAAATCACAGCAGAAATAAATGAAATCGAGAAAAATAAAATAGAAAGAATCAATGAAAGCAGGAGCTTGTTTTTCGAGAAAATAGACAAAATAGACAAACCCCTAGCCAGACTTATCAAGAAAAAAAGAAAGTCTAAACACATAAACAGAATCAGAAATGAGAAAGGAAAAATCACTATGGACACCACAGAAATACAAAGAATTATGAGAGAATACTAAGAAAAATTATATGCTAACAAATTGGATAACCTAGAAGAAATGGATTTTTTAGAAAAACACAAATTAACAAGGCTGACCCATGAAGAAACAGACAGGCCAGTTACCAACAAGGAAATTGAACTGGTAATCAAAAAACTACCTAAGACAAAACTCCTGGACCGGACAGCTTCACTGCTGAATTTTATCAAACATTTAGTGAAGACCTAATACTCATCCTCATTAAAGTTTTCCAAAAAGTAGAAGAGGGAATACTTCCAAACTCACACTACAAGGCCAGTATCACACTAATACCAAAACCAGGCATTTCCAAAAAGTAGAAGAGGGAATACTTCCAAACTCACACTACAAGGCCAGTATCACACTAATACCAAAACCAGGCAAAGACACCACAAAAAAAGAAAATTACAGACCAATATCCCTGATGAACATAGATGCAAAAATACTGAAAAAATATTAGCAAACCAAATTCAAAAATACAACAAAAAGATCATCCATCATGATCAAGTAGGATTTATTCCAGGGATGCAAGGATGATACAATATTAGGAAATCTATTAACACCATTTACCACATCAAAAAAAAGAAGGACAAAAACTACATGATCATCTCCATAGATGCTGAAAAAGCATTCGATAAAATTCAACATCCATTCATGATAAAAACTCTCAACATAATGGATTTAGAGGGCAAGTACCTCAACATAATAAAGGCCATATTTGACAAACCCACAGCCAACATCATACTTAACAGCGAGAAGCTGAAAGCTTTTCCTCTAAGATAGGGAACAAGACAGGGATGCCCACTCTCCCCACTTTTGTTCAACATAGTTCTGGAGGTCCTAGCCACAGCAATCAGACAACACAAAGGAACACAAGACATCCAGACTGGTAAAGAAGTTAAACTGTCACTGCTTGCAGATGATACAATATTGTACATACTACTACATCTAACATCTGAATTCAGCAAAGTTGCAGGATACAAAATTAATACACAGAAATCTGTTGCATTCCTATACACTAATAATGAACTAGTAGAAAGAGAAATCAGGAAAACAATTCCATTCACAACTGCATCAAAAAGAATAAAATACCTAGGAAAAAACCTAACCAAGGAAGTGTAAGACCTATACCCTTAAAACTACAAGATATTCATGACAGAAATTAAAGAAACCAATAAATGGAAATACAGCCCATGCTCATGGATAAGAAGAATTAATTGTCAAAGTGGCAATCCTGCCTACAGCAATCTACAGATTCAAAACAATCCCTATCAAAATACCAACAGCATTCCTCAACAAATTAGAGCAAATAGTTCTAAAACACATATAGAACAACAAAAGACCCTGAATTGCCAAAGAAATCCTGAGAAGGAAAAATAAAGCTGGGGGGATATGCTCTGCCACTTCAAGCTCTACTACAGAGCCACAGTAATCAAGACAATTTGGTACTGGCACAAGAACAGACCCATAGACCAGTGGAACAGACTAGAAAGCCCAGATATAAACCCAAACATATATGGTCAATTAATATACGATAAAGGAGCCATGGACATACAAAGGGGACAGGCTCTTCAACAACTGGGCTTAGCAAAACTGGACAGCTACATGCAAGAGAATGAAACTGGATTACTGTCTAACTCCATACACAAAAGAAAACTCGAAATGGATCAAAGACATGAATGTAAGTCATGAAACCATAAAACTCTTAGAAGACAACATAGGCAAAACTCTCCTGAAAATAAGAATGGGCAACTTCTTCCTGAACGCATTTCCTCGAGAAAGGGAAACAAAAGCAATAAAATGAACTCTTGGGACTACATCAAAGTAAAAAGTTCCTGTACGCCAAAGGACACCATCAACAGAACAATAAGGCATCCTACAATATGGGAGAATATATTTGTAAATGACATATCCAACAAAGGGTTATCATCCAAAATACATAAAGAACTTACATGCCTCAGCATCCAAAAAGCAAATAACCCCATTAACAAATGGGCAGAGGAAATGAACAGACAGTTCTCCAAAGAAGAAATTCAGATGGCCAATAGACACATGAAAAGATGCTCCACATCACTAGTCATCAGGGAAATGCAAATTAAAACCACAATGAGATATCACCTCCCACCAGTTAGGATGGCCAGCATCAAAAAGACTAAGAACAACAAATGCTGGTGAGGATGCGGAGAAATGGGAACCCTCCTACACTGCTGGTGAGAATGTTGGCTAGTTCAACCATTGTGGAAAGCAATATGGAGGTTCCTCAAAAAACTAAAAATAGAAATACCATTTGACCCGGGAATCCCACTCCTTGGAATTTACCTAAAGATTACAACTTCTCAGATTCAAAAAGACATATGCACACTTATGTTTATGGCAGCACTATTTACAATAGCCAAGATTTGGAAGCAACCTAAGTGTCCATGAGTAGATGAATGGATAAGGAAGATGTGGTACATATACACAATAGAATACTATTTGGCCATAAGAAAGATACAAATCCTACCATTTGCAACAACATGGATAGAACTGGAGGACATTATACTCAGTGAAATAAGCTAAGTGGAGAAAGACAAGTGCCAAATAATTTCCCTCATCTGTGGAGTGTAACAACGAAGCAAAACTGAAGGAAAAAAATAGTAGCAGACTCAGAGACTCCAAGAAGGACCTAGCGGTTTCCAAAGGGGAGGGGTGTGGGAGGGCGGGTGGGGAGGGAGGGAGAAGGGGATTGAGGGGTATTATGTTTAGTACACATGGTGTGGGGGATCACGAGGAAAACAGTATAGCACAGAGAAGGCAAATAGTGGATCTGTGTCATCTTACTACACTGATGGACAGTGCCTGCATTGGGGTATGGGTGGGGCCTTGATAATATGGGTAAATGTAATTAATGCCCCTGAATTATATACTTTAAAATGGTAAATTTAATGTTAATGTGTGTTATACTACAATTACAAAATAGGAAGCCTGAGAGATCTTAAAAACCACATTGTTTTTTCATGTGAAATCTTCATAAGAGTATCAATAATACCTTAATAAAAAATAAAATTAACAAATAAAAAAATAAAAGAGGATTTTACTTTGCCTTTGTAAAATGGAGTTATAAAATTACCAGATTTTCTTGGAAAATAATCCAAAGTGGGGAAAAGCTATAGGTATAAAATTATTCACAGCAGTGGTACCTACAATTATGACAGTCTGAAACAATCTACATCTAGGGGCATCCAGCTAGGGGCAAATCGTTTTTGAATAATCATGAAAATTATATGGAAAATAAAATATTTTGTGTATTTCATAGAGCTTCAGAATCACTAAACTGTAGCAAAAACTAAATTTCCTAATGCATAAGCACTGTTAATAGCACAAGTTAAAAGTTTGGGTTCCTTACATTTGATCATAGCAAACTGTTAAGAATTTGATAAATGTTAGGTTTCTTCCTGTTCCTCTATAAAAGAAATAATTCTGAGTTTCAAAAAGTTTGTAAATGATCATACATTGCAATGATAACAGTGAAAATATACATTTGAATAGCAGTTTAGATTTGTATTTTCTAACTAGGTATCTTATTTTAAAGCTTATTAGTATTTTTTTTCCTTTTCTCTCTATTCCCCTTTTTCCTCAAAATTCTCTTGAAATTTGTCCACTTACAAAAGTGATAAACAAAATAAATAATAAAGTATAAGGAAATGAGAAGTGAGAACCTACCTGAAGTCTTGCTAGTTGTGCGGTACGGGATACTATTTTATTATATGGCTCAACAATTTTTGCTTTCATCCTAAAGGAAAAATAAAGAGGAGTGACGATAAAATCATCTTCAAAATATCAATAGATAAAAATCTTTCCATTCCACTTATTTACAAAATGACAACAATACCTATCAACAGCTCCCTGTAAAGCCCCAATTCTTGTCTGCATCATCTGAAGAACACCTAGGAAAAAACAACAGCTTACATTACTTGACAAATTTACAAGGGCTCAAATTGGGTAAAAAAAAAAAAATGTTAATACATACACAACATATATATAGAAAAGTTTGAAAATTTTCTGCCACCATAGTAATCTAAGCAACCAATACCTTTTACTTTATTATTGTAAAAGCCTCTAACTACTAGTTTCCCCTTCTAATCCTTCATCCACTAAAGATGTGTGACTGCTTAATGGGTATAGGGTTTCCTTTCTGGATGATAAAAAAAAAGTTCTGGAACTAGATAGTTATGCAATATTGTTATTGCATAACATTGTAAATGTAATTAATGCCCCTGAATTATATACTTTAAAATGGTAAATTTAATGTTGATGTGTGTTATACTACAATTACAAAAAAGGAAGCCTGAGAGATCTTTAAAAGTGAAAATTCTATCACCACATTCCTCTGCTAAAAACCGTTCCACAGTATCTTCTTCACTCCTATTTTAAAACTCAAGTCCACATCTTGGTCTACAAGGCCCTGCCTGACCTGGAAATGGTGTACTCTGCCTACCACACTCTCCCCGGTCCCCACCCTCACCCCAGGCTCCTACGGGACAAATCCCTACTATTCATTTCAAGCCTTGCTTAACATAAACAATTACTAAGAGATCCCTCAACTAACTTAGATTCTCTAGTTGTTTTTTTTACAGCATACATTTTCTACATGGCACTAATTACATTAGGTAGTTACATATGTACTTGTGTATCTGTTTTAACATTGTACTCTCTCACTAGACTATAAATTACTGGAGGTAGGGTAAGTACATTTTCCTTTCATACAGTATGACCACGGCCTAATTCAGACTACTTCCCATGACAAGTAGTCTACAAAAACTTGTTGAATTAATTTATTATGTGCTAAATAAACAATAAACATGAACAAGTATATTATTGCCTTTACTCTCTACATACACAACATGATAAAGAACTTTTTACAAAATTGTAAATATATTTTCAGGACAACAGATCTTAAATTACACTATTCTATATGCATAAAAATAGGCTTTCCATTATTACAGATTTGTTTACTTTGAAAGCCATTCTTTAAAATCCACAATTCCTATATTCAACTGGCATAGTTGTACTTTTGAAACAGTATTCTAAATAAATTTAAGTATAGAATGTTGTCATACATTAGATTAAGTAATTTTAGAATAAATATTCCTATCACCATACAAATCTGCCTTAATATGGCTCAGTCCAGTGGAAACCTCTCTGGGTCTGAGGATTCCCATTTTTCTGCCGGTTTTA
Source organism: Manis javanica (assembly GCF_040802235.1). Classification (NCBI taxonomy): domain Eukaryota; kingdom Metazoa; phylum Chordata; class Mammalia; order Pholidota; family Manidae; genus Manis; species Manis javanica. The sequence goes on from NC_133161.1 coordinate 90,996,719, forward strand.
TGGTTCATTGTCTTTAAACCTCCAAGACTGAACTGCCCTTACTCGTTATCATCACTTCCTTACATCTAATTCTCTCCATGATCCACTCTCATAAATTTTTATACCTAACACCTCAACAGATCTTAAGGTAACCAGAAATCTCTAAGGTGCCAAATTCTATTTTCAGTTCTGTGTTTACCTCATTCATTCTCTCAGAAATTCATGACATAATTACAATAATCCTTACCCAAAACATTATTTTCTCTAGGCTTTGAAGTGATCACACTCCATGCATTTCTCCTATCTCAGTTTTTCCTACTTCTCTGTTAAATCTCTGCATGCTCCAAGAACTCCAAGATTTTATCCTCAGTCATATTCTCTTCTCCATCTACAATCTCACTTAGGGATTTCATTCACTCCCAATGTTTTAAATAGTACCTGTTCAATAAAATACTGACTTGTACACACATATACATTTACTTATACATACATATGTACATAGGTGTACATTGATCTGCTTTACATCTGCCTATCTATGTACATACACACACACATACACATACAAATCACTAGCCCCGAACTATCTTATGTCAAATTTAAGATACCCAAGATAATTTCTGCCCTATCCTTGTCATATCAAAATCATAGTACTCTCCAGTCTAATCCATCTCAGTTACTAATACCATCATCTATCCAATTTTTCAGACTAAAATCTTAGGAATCACTCTTGGTGACTTTTTCCCCAGCCCTTTCATCTCCCATCAACAAATCCTATCAGCTCTGCCCTGTTTTATTCCATCCATTTCTCTCTCTTTCTTAACATCCATCACTCTAATCCAAAGCACCATCAACTTCTTCAACTCTAATAGCTTTTAAATGATATCCCTGATTCCACCCTTGCTTTCCTATAGAGCCGTTCACCAAAGAAAACTTTTTAGACAATTAACCTTGTCAGAAAATACCCCTAGTTAAAGCTCCCCAATGGTTTACCATTGCACTTAGAATGAAAATCAAAATTCTTTTCCAAGAATCTCATCTATAATTCTCTCCCTCATTCACTAAAGTCCAGTCATAGTGGCCTTCTCTATGCACTTTACACATGGCAAGCTAATTCCGGCCTTCCTATTTATTGGTCTCTCAGCTGACACTGTTCTCCCCAGATCTTCACATGTGGCTCTTTCTAATCATTCAGATCTCAGCTCAATGTCATCTTCTCAAAAAGTCATCCCCCCGACCATCGTAGCTAATAAGGCATTCCCCTTTCTCCACCCCATTATGCATTTTATTTTTCTTAGGACTTACAAATACCTAAAGTTTCCTATTTGTACTTTTTTTTTTTGTCTATTTCCCCACCTAGAACTTTTAGTTCCATAAGAACACTGAGTTGTCTATTGTTCACAGGTGCCTGATACCTAACAAATTTTCAACTACTACTTGATTGACTGAACAAATGTATGAATGAATGAGGATATCTGTTTTCAATAAAATAGGCTTAATTAAATATACCTCCAAATTCCACAAGGGTAGGAGCTCAGCCTATTGTTATAGTTGCCTGGAACCTAGCGAATTCTCAATTAATATTTAAAAGAATAAATGAACAAAAAATGAATAGGGGGCAACTTTTAATAAAACTGGCTTAATAAATATATCTCAAAACTTTAAAATTTTAAACTCAAAATTTTAAATTCATCAGGAAAAAAACAGATATAGTAGAAGTTGGGATATTTGTTTTTAAATACATACCACACTTCCTTTTCAGCATCTCAAAGTAACATTCTAGTAAGGGCTTTGAAATACACATCATGCTAAAATGACTACTAACCAATTCATACCTTGACTACTTATGTTCAAATAATCTGGAGAAGATTTTTAGATTATCAGAGGAATTCAGTGAAGCCAGCCTTTGTACTCTATACACTCATCCAGTGGACAGTCATTCTAACTCAGTCTAACAATATATTTTAAATATTGTAATAATTGGAAAGGATTCTGGGAAAAACAAGCACATTATAGAACTAAGCGCATAAAAAAGAAAACACAATGAGATGTATTTCTGTTGCGATGATTCATCTACACCTATATCACTCAGAATCAACATACAACCATGCCATCCTTATGGGCCTTTATAAATCAAAAAATCATTTATCACTTACTTAAAAAAATTACCATTAAAACAGAATATTATTTACTTGCCTCCAGAAACACATAAAAACATTACAAGATAAAAAAACATTAGTGATTTCCAATAGTAAGTCAATACTTATTTAATTTTCACAAGAATACAGCTTATATCTATCCTGAATATTCAAATAACAGTCAAACTATTATTAATGAAAATACTAAGTTCTTCATCAGGAAGTCTTACAGTGTACATGCTGAGAACATGTTAATACCTTTGAGTGCATAAGGAATACTGGTGGAAGGATTAAAAAGTTTTGCATCACACAAAGCAACACCCTTCCTCAACATGTAGAAAAACCACTTAGCTCTCTTTTAATGTGCAATGATTAGTAATAGTAACCACAAGTGATAATATAAACCAATATAAGACTTCATATTTATGAGCTGTGCTTTAATTTAATCAAGACAGTATGAAAAATTCATAAAAAGATTTAGCCAATCAAAAATCAGAGGATTCATAAAAATAAAAATCCAAAGTATTATTCTACTATACTTTCAGTGGAAAGAATTTCAAAGAAAGCCAAAACCAAGGAAAGATTCAAGCCTACTTCTACTATTACCTACTCTGACATTGTTGATGTTTTTGTTTTCAACTAACACTTATAGAGGCACTATATACGTGCCAAGAATTGTTCCACACATTTTGCTCATTTAATCCTCAGAGTAACACCATGTTAGTACATATTTATATTTCTCCCTTACAGATAAAACTGAGGCACAGAAAGGTTAAGTAACTCATCCAAAGTCACACGTCTAGTAAGTGGCAAAGCAAGAATATGAAGCCAGATTGTTTAACTAAGGAGTCAACAAAGTTGTATTAAATTTTTGTTGGAACATAGCCAAACATGTTAATTTACATATTACCTGGCTCCTTTTACTCTGCAATAGTAGAATATGGCCTGTAAAGTCTAAAATATGTACTATTTAACCCTTAAGAGAGAAAGTATGCCAATCCCTGGTCTTGCTCTATATAATGTCTAATAGTTAACTGCAATATACCTTCCAAAGACTCAATACCAGTTGCCTGTGCCAGTAAATCTTCATGTCTTGCAACAACCTGAAAATCAAGAATAAATAATCAGCATTTGCTCTCAAAGTATTAGGTATTTTTCTTTGTAATCACAAAGCAGAATTAAAGGTCTCTATTCATATAGCAAGGGAGCAAATACTAACACAAAAGAAAAAAATAAAGTTACAAAGGTGTGTTTGAGATGATACTAGCAGGGACACAAACAAACAGTTCAATACAGAGCCAAAGAAGATGCAGCCTTCTCAATAGCCCCTTGCTTTGCTAATGAGATGTGCAGGTGGATTTGTGCCAAAATTAAAAAAAAAAAAAAAATTCTTGCCATGCTATTATATGGTTTTCCTTTAAAAAAGAAATTTTTCAAACATCAGGTTCTCTTAGCTCCTGAATTGAACTTAAGAACCACCTTTCAATTTAAATCATGACCACCTTCAAATCTAGAAAATAAAGCAGAGGCAGTGCCTGCCTATCCCTGAACATCTCTCTGCTTCCATTTTGTAGTATCAGAGCAAATCCTCTCCTCTGCAGAAGACTGGTATTGTTATAAAATGTAAATGGTCATATTAAAACACCAAAAAGATTAAGATTTAAAGGCTACATGCAAGAAATTCCTAGAAACATCAAGAAATCATGCAAATCTTAAGAATACTGCAAGAATCCATATCACTGTATATCCTTTATTCCAATGAATGAAAGTTTCATGCCTTGTCTATAAACTGAAGCTTCTAATCAGCAAAGATTCATTCAATGGAACCCCTACATCCTCCACTTTGTCCTGTATCAGATATCACTGTCATTCTGTCAAGTCTCTTTCATACCACCTAAATTAAGTCCTATATTTTTGGTCTCCTATGTCTCTTAGACTTAAAATTGCCAGAAGATGTCTTAATTTTTCCTGGTCCATTGACATGATCATCAATGTGTCTGTCCTAACAAACCTTATTTCCTTTTAATTCTCTAATCTTCTTTGTTCTTTGTGATACTTTGGTAAGCCAAAAACTACACTTTTACAGCTCCCCACAGCCACTTACATGAATTTCTAAGAGATTTGGAAGACAGAAGAAAAAAGGAAAGTTATCTTCCTGCTACTGTTTCAACTAGTAAGCAAGGATTTAGAGAAAGTTGAGAAAGCCATATGGATCATTCCAGAGTTTAGTTACCACGTATCTACCAGCAGAGTACCTAGCAGTGGCATGGGAGGTAACAGCAGTAGTATCCAGGCCTGTGTGTTGTATCTATGGTAGATCCTTCAACTCAGTCCACTGGCTGCCCACTCAACAATTTCATGAATATCCAATATTCTGTATTAAATATCTTTCTTGCTTTAAACACCTATAGTTGTTTCTGCTTCCAGTTCAGCCTCAGCTAATACATGTCTCAGTACATCTTTCGTAATTTTAATCATCACAATCATATTTTTTAATTACTTTTATTTAATTTACGGGTTTGGTTAGCATTTATTCCAATTTTTCTTAAGCGGAAAAACAATTATAGCAGGTTCAGATCTCGTACTGCAACTCAAGAGACTTCCTCTATCTCACATCCAAAACTACTAGTATATAACTTAGAAATTTTGTTTCTATTGATTCCTGCAAAGAACGTACTACATTCAAAGAATAAGGAAAATATCAACCGTAAGAGGGCAGAAAGAATTTCAGATGGCTTTTGTAAGAAGCCGCCTGCTGAGGAGGATAAAGATGATGGCGTGAGAGGTGAGACAGAGGCTTCCTCCTAAAACCACATATAATAATACAAAAATATAACTAATACAACTAATCCTGAGAGACCAACAGGAGAGAGGACTGCGCCAGACTGCATACACCTGAAGAAAAGAGCAGACCTCACGGAAAGGGGTACTATACCAAGGCTGTGGTCAGGCGGGACCAACCCCTTCCCGCACCGCAGCTCACAGGCCAGGAGGAGCAGAAACGGAGCGGGGAGTGTGTGGAGGCCTGGGACTGCTGAATACCTAACTCCAAATATCTGCACTAGGACCACAAACCTACATTTCATGGTGCTCTCATGATACTCTCGTGATTACGGGGTTGGAAAGCTAAGACAGGCAGAATTCCTGGAGAGACTCAGATCCCAGCTGTTGTGGAAAGCAGGGCTACATATCCAGCTGCTCTGGGACAAAAGCTTACACATGTGTACTGAGCCCACTGGTTCAGGCAGTGGGGAGACAGGGATAGCAGCCGGGAAGCAGGAAATAGCTATTTCCTCCCCAGCAGCACCAATACCGCTCCCCTGCGACCCCCAACATTGCCTCAGACGCTGAGCAGATCCAGAGAGTAGAGCTTCTGGACACTAGAGGGCGCCATACACAAACATGAAACCACAAAGGAATCTGGTACAGAGTAAAATTAATATAACCGCTGAGAAAGATGACATGGACCTCATGACTCTTCCTGAAAGGGAGTTCAAAATAAAAATCATTAACATGCTAATGGCGGTACAGAAAGATATTCAAGAACTCAGGAATGAATTCCAGTTGGAGATCCAATCAGACTGTATTACAAAGCAGACTGGATACAGTGGCAAAGATGATAAATGAAATAGAAACTAGAGAAGAGGAATACAAAGAAGATGAGTCACAGAGAGAAAAAAGGATCTTTAAGAATGAAAGAATATTGAGAGAACTGTGTGACCAATCCAAAGGGAACAATAGTCGCATTACAGGGGTACCAGAAGAAAAAGAGAAAGCGAAAGGGATAGAAAGTGTCTTTGAGGAGGTAATTGTTGAAAACTTCCCCAATCTGAGGAAGTAGATAGTCTCTCAAGTCATGGAGGTGCGTAGATCTCCCAACACAAGGGAAACAAGGAAGACAACACCAAGACATACAGTAATTAAAATGGCAAAGATCAAGGATAAGGACATACTATTAAAAGCAGCAAGAGAGAAAAATAAGATCACAAACAAAGGAAAGCCCATCAAGTGAACATAAGACTTCTCAGCAGAAACCTTACAGGCCAGAAGGGAGTGGCATGACGTATTTAATGCAATGAAGAAGAAGGGCCTGGAACCAAGATTACTTTATCCAGCAAGATTATAATTTAAATTTGAAGGAGGGATTAAACAATTTCCAGATAAGCAAAAGCTGAGAGAATTTACCTCCCAAAAACCATCTCTACAGTGTATTTTGGAGGGACTGCTATAGATGGAAGTGTTCCTAGGGTTGGATAGCTGTCACCAAAGGTAAGAAAACCACCATAAAGAAAGCAGAAGAGCTAATTACTAAGCAAATGCAAAATTAAATTAACTATCCCCAAAGTCAATCAATGGATAGTCAAAGAATATAGAATGATACCTAATATATAAAGAATGGAGGAGAGAGGCGGGAGCCAAGATGGCGGCGTGAGTAGAGCAGTGGAAATCTCCTCCCAAAAACACATAGAGCTATGAAAATATAACAAAGAAAAATCTTCCTAAAATAGAGACCACAGGACACAGGACAACATCCAGACCACATCCACACCTGCAAGAACCCAGCGCCTTGTGAAGGGGGTAAGATACAAGCCCCAGCCCGGCGGGACCCGAGCGCCCCTCCCCCCGGCTCCCGGCGGGTGGAGAGAAACCGGAGCAGTTTTTTTTTTTGGCGAGCGCTTTTTGGAAGCCTTAGAGGGACGGGCCCCCGTTGCTGGGGAGGCAGGGTGGCGGGACCGGTGAGGAGGTGCCTGGGAACGGCGCCGGAGGACAAAGAATATCCCGCGTTTCTCCCTGCGAGACCTGGGGGCGGGTGCCTGAGACCGGTGCCTGAGGACGGAGGAGGTCGCGCGTTTTTCCCCTTTTTTTTTTTTTTCTCTTTTTGGCAAGCGCTTTTTGGAAGCCTTGAAGGGACGGGGACCCCAGTGCTAGGGAGGCACGGTGGCGGGACTGGTGAGCGGGTGGCTGGGACCGGCGCCTGAGGACAAAGAATATCCCCCGTTTTTCCCTGCGGGACCGGTGGGCGGGTGCCTGAGACCGGCACTTGAGGACAGAGGAAATCGCGCGTTTTTCCCCTTTTTTTTTTCTCTTTTCTGCGAGTGCTTTTTGGAAGCCTAAAAGGGACAGGGACCCCGGTGCTAGGGAGGCAGGGCGGCGGGACTGGTGAGCGGGTGCCTGGGACCGGCACCTGAGGACAAAGAATATCCCGCATTTTTCCCTGTGGGACCGGTGGGTGGGTGCCTGAGACCAGCACCTGAGGACGGAAGAAATCGCGCGTTTTTCCCCTTTTTTTTCTCTCTTTTTGCCAAGTGCTTTTTGGAAGCCTTGAAGGGACAGGGACCCCGGTGCTAGGGAGGCAGGGCGGCGGGACTGGTGAGCGGGTGCGTGGGACCAGTGCCTGAGGACCAAGAATATTGAGCGTTCCTTCCCTGCGGGACCGGTGGGTGGGTGCTTTTTGGAAGCCTTGAAAGGACAGGGACCCTGGTGCTAGGGAGACAGGGCAGCAGGACCAGTGCGCGGGTGCCTGGGACCGGCACCTGAGGAAAAAAAAAAAAAATCGCGTGTTTTTTCTTTTTTTTTTCCTTTCTGTTCCCTCTCTCATTGTTGCTGTTGTTGTTTTGGTTTGGAGAGTGCTTTTTGGAAATCTTAAAGGGGCAGGACAGGTCACTTAGACCAGAAGCAGGGAATCTGGGGATCTCTGGGCACTCTAACCCCCTGGGCACCAGGGAGCACAGAGGCCCCTTACGGAGATAAATAGTCTCCTGGCTGCTCCCCCTCTAACGGGGCTCCACCATTTTGGAGGAACAGCCCCAGCCAGGCCAAGCCCACAGCAACAGTGGAGATAAACCCCAAAGCAACTGGGCAGGAAGCAGAAGCCCTGTCTGCGCACAGCTGCCCAGCACAAGCCACTAGAGGTCGCTATTCTCCCAGGAAAAGGCTACAAACCAACAAGAAGGGAAGCTCTTCCAGCGGTCACTTGTACCAGCTCTGCAGACTATCTCTATCACCATGAAAAGGCAAAACTACAGGCAGACAAAGATCACAGAGACAACACCTGAGAAGGAGACAGACCTAACTAGTCCTCCTGAAAAAGAATTCAAAATAAAAATCATGAACATGCTGACAGAGATGCAGAAAAAAATGCAAGAGCAATGGGATGAGATGCAGAGAAAAATGCAAGAGCAGTGGGATGAGATGCAGAGAAAAATGCAAGAGCAGTGGGATGAAGTCCGGAAGGAGATCACAGATGTCAGGAAAGAGATCACAGAAGTGAAACAATCCCTGGAAGGATTTATAAGCAGAATGGATAAGATGCAAGAGGCCATTGAAGGAATAGAAGCCAGAGAACAGGAACGTATAGAAGCTGACATAGAGAGAGATAAAAGGATCTCCAGGAATGAAACAACACTAAGAGAAATATGTGACCAATACAAAAGGAAAAACATTCGTATTATAGGGATACCAGAAGAGGAAGAAAGAGGAAAAGGGATAGAAAGTGTCTTTGAAGAAATAATTGCTGAAAACTTCCCCAAACTGGGGGAGGAAATAATCGAACAGACCATGGAATTATACAGAACCCCCAACAGAAAGGATCCAAGGAGGACAACACCAAGACACATAATAATTAAAATGGCAAGGATCAAGGACAAGGAAAGAGTTTTAAAGGCAGCTAGAGAGAAAAAGGTCACCTATAAAGGAAAACCAATCAGGCTAACATCAGACTTCTCAACAGAAACCCTACAGGCCAGAAGAGAATGGCATGATATACTTAATGCAATGAAACAGAAGGGCCTTGAACCAAGGATACTGTATCCAGCACGACTATCATTTAAATATGATGGTGGGATCAAACAATTCCCAGACAAGCAAAAGCTGAGGGAATTTGCTTCCCACAAACCACCTCTACAGGGCATCCTACAGGGACTGCTCTAGATGGGAGCACCCCTAAAAAGAGCACAGAACAAAACACACAACATATGAAGAAGGGAGGAGGAGGAATAAGAAGGGAGAGAAGAAAAGACTCTCCAGACAGTGTATATAACAGCTCAATAAGCGAGCTAAGTTAGGCAGTAAGATACTAAAGAAGCTAACCTTGAACCTTTGGTAACCACGAATCTAAAGCCTGCAATGGCAATAAGTACATATCTTTCAATAGTCACCCTAAATGTAAATGGACTTAATGCACCAATCAAAAGACATAGAGTAATAGAATGGATAAAAAAGCAAGACCCATCTATATGCTGCTTACAAGAAACTCACCTTAAACCCAAAGATAAGCATAGACTAAAAGTCAAGGGATGGAAAAACATATTTCAGGCAAACAACAGTGAGAAGAAAGCAGGGGTTGCAGTACTAATATCAGACAAAATAGACTTCAAAACAAAGAAAGTAACAAGAGATAAAGAAGGCCACTACATAATGATAAAGGGCTTAGTCCAACAAGAGGATATAACCATTCTAAATATATATGCACCCAATACAGGAGCACCAGCATATGTGAAGCAAATACTAACAGAACTAAAGAGGGAAATAGACTGCAATGCATTCATTGTAGGAGACTTCAACACACCACTCACCCCAAAGGATAGATCCACCGGGCAGAAAATAAGTAAAGACACACAGGCACTGAACAACACACTAGAACAGATGGACCTAATAGACATCTATAGAACTTTACATCCAAAAGCAACAGGATATACATTCTTCTCAAGTGCACATGGAACATTCTCCAGAATAGACCACATACCAGCTCACAAAAAGAGCCTCAGTAAATTCCACAATATTGAAATTCTACCAACCAATTTTTCAGACCACAAAGGTATGAAAGTAGAAATAAATTCTACAAAGAAAACAAAAAGGCTCACAAACACATGGAGGCTTAACAACATGCTACTAAATAATCAATGGATCAATGAACAAATCAAAATAGAGATCAAGGAATATATAGAAACAAATGACAACAACAACACTAAGCCCCAACTTCTGTGGGATGCAGCGAAAGCAGTCTTAAGAGGAAAGTATATAGCAATCCAGGCACACTTGAAGAAGGAAGAACAATCCCAAATGAATAGTCTAACATCACAATTATTAAAACTGGAAAAAGAAGAACAAATGAGGCCTAAAGTCAGCAGAAGGAGGGACATAATAAAGATCAGAGAAGAAATAAACAAAATTGAGAAGAATAAAACAATAGCAAAAATCAACGAAACCAAGAGCTGGTTCTTTGAGAAAATAAACAAAATAGATAAGCCTCTAGCCCAACTTATTAAGAGAAAAAGAGAGTCAACACAAATCAACATAATCAGAAATGAGAATGGAAAAATCACGACAGACTCCACAGAAATACAAAGAATTATTAAAGACTACTATGAAAACCTATATGCCAACAAGCTGGAAAACCTAGAAGAAATGGACAACTTCCTAGAAAAATACAACCTCCCAAGACTGACCAAGGAAGAAACACAAAAGTTAAACAAACCAATTACAAGCAAAGAAATTGAAACAGTAATCAAAAAACTACCCAAGAACAAAACCCCGGGGCCGGACGGATTTACCTCGGAATTTTATCAGACACACAGAGAAGACATAATACCCATTCTCCTTAAAGTGTTCCACAAAATAGAAGAAGAGGGAATACTCCCAAACTCATTCTATGAAGCCAACATCACCCTAATACCAAAACCAGGCAAAGACCCCACCAAAAAAGAAAATTACAGACCAATATCCCTGATGAACGTAGATGCAAAAATACTCAATAAAATATTAGCAAACAGAATTCAACAGTATATCAAAAGGATCATACACCATGACCAAGTGGGGTTCATCCCAGGGATGCAAGGATGGTACAACATTCGAAAATCCATCAACATCATCCACCAAATCAACAAAAAGAAAGACAAAAACCACATGATCATCTCCATAGATGCTGAAAAAGCATTTGACAAAATTCAACATCCATTCATGATAAAAACTCTCAGCAAAATGGGAATAGAGGGCAAGTACCTCAACATAATAAAGGCCATATATGATAAACCCACAGCCAGCATTATACTGAACAGCGAGAAGCTGAAAGCATTTCCACTGAGATCGGGAACCAGACAGGGATGCCCACTCTCCCCACTGTTATTTAACATAGTACTGGAGGTCCTAGCCACGGCAATCAGACAAAACAAAGAAATACAAGGAATCCAGATTGGTAAAGAAGAAGTTAAACTGTCACTATTTGCAGATGATATGATACTGTACATAAAAAACCCTAAAGACTCCACTCCAAAACTACTAGAACTGATATCGGAATACAGCAAAGTTGCAGGATACAAAATCAACACACAGAAATCTGTAGCTTTCCTATACACTAACAACGAATCAATAGAAAGAGAAATCAGGAAAACAATTCCATTCACCATTGCATCAAAAAGAATAAAATACCTAGGAATAAACCTAACCAAGGAAGTGAAAGACTTATACTCTGAAAACTACAAGTCACTCTTAAGAGAAATTAAAGGGGACACTAATAAATGGAAACTCATCCCATGCTCATGGCTAGGAAGAATTAATATCGTCAAAATGGCCATCCTGCCGAAAGCAATATACAAATTTGATGCAATCCCTCTCAAATTACCAGCAACATTCTTCAATGAATTGGAACAAATAATTCAAAAATTCATATGGAAACACCAAAGACCCCGAATAGCCAAAGCAATCCTGAAAAAGAAGAATAAAGTAGGGGGGATCTCACTCCCCAACTTCAAGCTCTACTACAAAGCCATAGTAATCAAGACAATTTGGTACTGGCACAAGAACAGAGCCACAGACCAGTGGAACAGATTAGAGACCCCAGAAATTAACCCAAACATATATGGTCAATTAATATTTGATAAAGGAGCCATGGACATACAATGGCAAAATGACAGTCTCTTCAACAGATGGTGCTGGCAAAACTGGACAGCTACATGTAGGAGAATGAAACTGGACCATTGTCTAACCCCATATACAAAGGTAAACTCAAAATGGATCAAAGACCTGAATGTAAGTCATGAAACCATTAAACTCTTGGAAAAAAACATAGGCAAAAACCTCTTAGACATAAACATGAGTGATCTCTTCTTGAACATATCTCCCCGGGCAAGGAAAACAACAGCAAAAATGAGCAAGTGGGACTACATTAAGCTGAAAAGCTTCTGTACAGCGAAAGACACCATCAATAGAACAAAAAGGAACCCTACAGTATGGGAGAATATATTTGAAAATGACAGATCTGATAAAGGCTTGACGTCCAGAATATATAAAGAGCTCACACGCCTCAACAAACAAAAAACAAATAACCCAATTAAAAAATGGGCAGAGGAACTGAACAGACAGTTCTCCAAAAAAGAAATACAGATGGCCAAGAGACACATGAAAAGATGCTCCACATCGCTAATTATCAGAGAAATGCAAATTAAAACTACAATGAGGTATCACCTCACACCAGTAAGGATAGCTGCCATCCAAAAGACAAAGAACAACAAATGTTGGCGAGGCTGTGGAGAAAGGGGAACCCTCCTACACTGCTGGTGGGAATGTAAATTAGTTCAACCATTGTGGAAAGCAGTATGGAGGTGCATCAAAATGCTCAAAACAGACCTACCATTTGACCCAGGAATTCCACTCCTAGGAATTTACCCTAAGAACGCAGCAATCAAGTTTGAGAAAGACAGATGCACTCCTATGTTTATCGCAGCACTATTTACAATAGCCAAGAATTGGAAGCAACCTAAATGTCCATCTGTAGATGAATGGATAAAGAAGATGTGGTACATATACACAATGGAATACTACTCAGCCATAAGAAGTGGAAAAATCCAACCATTTGCAGCAACATGGATGGAGCTGGAGAGTATTATGCTCAGTGAAATAAGCCAAGCGGAGAAAGAGAAATACCAAATGATTTCACTCATCTGAGGAGTATAGGAACAAAGGAAAAACTGAAGGAACAAAACAGCAGCAGAATTACAGAACCCAAAAATGGACTAACAGGTACCAAAGGGAAAGGAACTGGGGAGGATGGGTGGGCAGGGAGGGATAAGGGGGGGGAAGAAGAAGGGGGGTATTAAGATTAGCATGCATGGGGGGGAGGGAGAAAGGGGAGGGTGGGCTGCACAACACAGAGAGGACAAGTAGTGACTCTACAACATTTTGCTAAGCTGATGGACAGTAACCGTAATGTGGTTGTTAGGGGGGACCTGATATAGGGGAGAGCATAGTAAACATAGTATTCTTCAGGTAAGTGTAGATTAAAAATTAAAAAAAAAAAAAAAAGAAAGAAAGAAAGAAAAGGGGGATTACTCCTTAACAGGATAAAACTATTGGTAAATCAAAGATCAACGCATGCTTTAAATATCCTTAATGTTGATCACTTAAAGGGTGTCAGATGATCAGCTATGGAGGTACTCTTTTCTGATAATATTCCTTTCACTTAATTAAAAAAAAAAAAAAAAAGCAGTTACTGTGTGCTGACCTCCAATGAGTTCTGCACAGTGGTATAGAGGGCATGTCAAAGTGTGGGCAAAGGGTCTGTTTGTTTCTACGCAGAAGATCAAGGCCTAGCTTGGATACCCAGAAAATGAACTAAGATACGATATGAGGAGGAGCTTCCGGCATCAGCACTCTCTGGAGGACTCGTGCCGGGGGATGATCATCAAAAAGCCTCCACAGGGATCCGGACGATGCTGCGGTTGTGGCTGCATCCAGCCCACCATCTCCTGGACTTGCCATAAGAAGGAGGAGGGAGATGTCTAGGCTGGCATGTGCATACAGTGAGACAACGAATTTGACTGGATCTGTACTGTTGGAACTCAACCAGGAGTTGGGAGGGGTGCAAGTTGTAGCACTCCAAAATCTCATGACTATAGACTATCTATGGTTAAAAGAACATATGGGATGTGAACAGATCCCAGAAATGGGCTGCTTTAATTTGTCTGATGGTTCAAGTACAGTTGGAAAATATCCATCATATCATAGATAAATTTTCACAAATGCCTAGGGTGCCTAAATGGTTTTCTTGGCTTCACTGGAGATGGCTGGTAATTATAGATTTGCTTTGTTTATGTCACCGTATTCCTATTATGTCAATATGTGTGTGCAAATTAGTTAGTAGTTTAAAACCTATACATACTTAAGGTACTATACAAGAAGATATGTCAAAGAAATAATCAATCCTCCCAAGTTTCCTTCATATGCTACATCTATAGCTTTTCTTCTTCCTTCCTAATTACAAACTTTAAATAGAATTCGTGCCTCATATCGAATTTACCGAGTATCATAATTCCTCCAGGTGGTAAAGATACCTCGAGACAAGTGCTGGGCATAGAAGCCACAGGGCATAAATCTGCAAAGAAGTAAAAAGCTAACCTTTGCAAACAATATGGCTTCTCTCTCACTTACCAACTTTACATTTCCCTGTATGGCCCCGGAAGATGACTGGTTAGCCAGAGACGGGTAAGATTCCTCAAGGGAGGAACAACCTAAGACAGGCACAGTCGCAGGGGGGCCATCAGGTGAGAATTTGGGGATCAACAGAGGTGAGGCTCAGAACCTCACCCCCCCTGCTTTGAGAGAAATCTTCTGCATCCGTGGATGTCTTGCTGCCCTTGTCTAGCCTGGATTAATACTTAGTCCATAGGCACACACCTGATCATCTGATCATCTACATTTGCCTTCTTACAGCACTAAACTATGTTTTCTACCTTTATCTTGCATCTACCTACCACTTCAGCATTTTATTAAAAATAAAAATAATAATAATAATAGGAGAAATGTGGGATCAACATATAAATCAAGTACAAAAATCAAATGAATATTCATATTTGACCTGATGGTTTATAGGTCATATTGCATGATCAAAACCGAAAGTTTCTGTGATGACTGCCCTTGTACTGTTCACCATGTAAGAATTTATTCACTCTGTAAGAATTCGTTCACCATGTAAGAACTTGTTCGTTATGCTTCAGAAGATTGGAGACTGACGAGAATTAGGCTTGAGATGGATTAATGATTGTACATTGAGCATTGACCCCCCTATACTGAATTTTATTGTTGTTAACAACCATTTGATCAATAAATATGAGAGATGCCCTCTCAAAAAAAAAAAAAAAAAAAAAAAAAAAGAATGGAGGAGGAAAAAAAAGAAGGAGAAAAAGGAAAGAACCTTTAAATTGTGTTTGTAATAACATATTAAGTAAGTTAAGTTAGACTCTTAGATAGTAAGGAAGTTGACCTTGAACCTTTGGTAACCACAAATCTAAAGACTGCAATGGCAATAAGTACATACCTACGGGTAATTACCCTAAATGTAAATGGACTGAATGCACCAATCAAAAGATATAGAGTCACTGAATGGATGAAAAAACAAGACCCATGTATATGGTGCCTACATGAGACTCACTTTAAACCCAAAGACATACACAGACAAAAAGTGAAGGGATGGAAAAAGATATTTCATGCAACTAATAGAGAGAAAAGAGCAGGAGTTGCAGTACTTGTATCGGACAAAATAGACTTCAAAACAAAGAAAGTCACAAGAGACACAGAAGGACATTACATAATGATAAAGGGGTCAATCCAACAAGAAGATGTAATCATTATAAATATCTATGCACCCAACACAGGAGCACCTACATATGTGAAACAATACGGACTGAGTTAAAAGGAGAAATAGAACGCAATGCATTCATTCTAGGAGACTTCAACACTCCACTCACTCTGAAGGACAGATCAACCAGACAGAAAATAAGACACAGAGGCACTGAACAACACATTAGAACAGATGGACATAACAGACATCTACAGAACTCTACACCCAAAAGCAGCAGAATACACATTCTTCTCAAGTGCACATGGAACATTTTCAAGAATAGATCATATACTAGGCCACAAAAAAGAGCCTCAGAAAACTCAAAAAGACTGAAATTGTACCAACCAGTTTCTCAGAATACAAGGTATGAAAGTAGAAATAAATTACACAAAGAATATGAAAAATCCCACAAACACATGGAGGCTTCACATCATGCTCCTAAATAACCAATGGATCAATGACCAAATAAAAAAAGAAGTCAAGCAATGTATAGAGACAAATGACAACAATTCAACACCACAAAATCTGTAGGAGGCAGCCAAAATCTGTACTAAGAGAAAAGTATATTGCAATACAAGTGTACCTCAGGAAAGAACAACAATCCCGTAGAAGCAGTCTAAACACACAATTAATGAAACTAGAAAAAGAAGAACAAATGAGGCCCAAAGTCAATAGAAGGAGGGACATAACAAAGATTAGAGAAGAAATAAATGAATTTGAGAAGAATAAAACAATTGAAAGAATCAATGAAAGCAAGAGCTGGTTCTTTGACAAAACAAACAAAACAGCTAAATCCCTAGCCAGACTTATCAAGAAAAAAAGACAGTCTACACACATAAACAGAATCAGAAATGAGAAAGGAAAAATCACTACGGACAACACAGAAACACAAAGAATTATTAGAGAATACTAGGAATACTAGGAAAATTATATGCTAACAAACTGGATAACCTAGAAGAAATGGACAACATTCTACAAAAATACAACCTTCCAAGACTGACCAAGGCAGAAACAGAAAATCTGAACAGACCAATTACCAGAAACAAAATCAAACTGGTAATCAAAAAAACTACCTAAGAACAAAACTCTTGGACCAGATGGCTTCACTGCTGAATTTTAACAAACATATAGAGAAGACATAATACCCATCCTCTTTAAAGTTTTCCAAAGAGTAGAAAAAGAGGGAATACTTCCAAACTCATTCTATGAGGCCAGCATCACTCGAATACCAAAACTAAGCAAAGACACCACAAAAAAAGAAAAATACATAGCAATATCCCTGATGAACACAGATGCAAAAATACTCAACAAAATATTACCAAACTGAATTCAAAAATGCATCAAAAAGATCATCCATCATAACCAAATAGGATTTATTCCTGGTAAAACATTGAAAAATCCATCAACATCATCCACCACATAAACAAAAAGAAGGACAAAAACCACATGATCATCGCCATAGATGCTGAAAAAGCATTTTACAAAGTTTGTGGCTTTCATGAATTCATCCATTCATAATAAAAACTCTCAACAAAATGGGTATAGAGGGTAAGTACCTCAATATAATAAAGGTCATATATGACAAACCCACAGTCAATATCATACTTAACAGCGAGAAGTCTGAAAGCTTTCCCTTTAAGATAGGGAACAAGACAAGGATGCCCACTCTCCCCACTTCTATTCAACATAGTACTGGAGGTCCTAGCCATGGCAATCAGACAACACAAAGAAATAAAAGGCATCCAGACTGGCAAGGCAGAATTTAAACTGTCACTGTTTGCAGATGACATGATATTGTACATAAAAACCCTAAAGAATCCATTCCAAAACTACTAGATCTAATATCTGAATTCAGCAAAGTTGCAGGATACAAAATTAATAGGCAGAAATCTGTCACATTCCTATACACTAACAATGATCTAGCAGAGAGAGAAATCAGGAAAACATTTCCATTCACAATTCCATCAAAAAGAATAAAATACCTAGGAATAAACCTAACCAAGGAAGTGAAAGACCTATACCCTGAAAACTACAAGACACTCTTAAGAGAAATTAAAGAAGGTAACAATAAATGGAAACACATCCCGTGCTCATGGTTAGGAAGACTTAATATTGTCAAAACGGCCATCCTGCCTAAAGCAATCTACAGATTCAATGCAATCCCTATCAAAATACCAAAAGCATTCTTCAATGAACTAGAGAAAATCGTTCTAAAATTCACATGGAACCACAAAAGACCCCGAATAGTCAAAGCAATCCTGAGAAGGAAGAATAAAGCTGGGGGCGTTATGCCCCCAACTTCAAGCTGTACTACAAAGCCACAGTAATCAAGACAATTTGGTACTGGCACAAGAACAGACCCACAGACCACTGGAACAGACTAGAGAGCCCTGATATAAACCCAGTCATATATGGTCAATTAATATACAATAAAAGAGCCATTGAAACACAATGGGGAAATAACAGCCTCTTCAACAGCTGGTGTTGGCAAAACTGAACAGCTACATGCAAGAGAATCAAACTGGAATATTGCTGAACCCTATACACCAAACTAAACTTGAAATGGATTAAAGACTTGAATGTAAGTCATGAAACCATAAAACTCTTAGAAGACAACATAGGCAAAACTCTCCTGAATATAAGAATGGGCAACTTCTTCCTGAACGCATTTCCTCGAGAAAGGGAAACAAAAGCAATAAAATGAACTCTTGGGACTACATCAAACTAAAAAGTTTCTGTACGCCAAAGGACACCATCAACAGAACAATAAGGCATCCTACAGTATGGGAGAATATATTTGTAAATGATATATCCAACAAAGGGTTTTCATCCAAAATATATAAAGAACTTGCATGCCTCAACACCCAAAAAGCAAATAACTCCATTAACAAATGGGCAGAGGAGATGAACAGACAGTTCTCCAAAGAAATTCAGATGGCCAACAGACACATGAAAAGATGCTCCACATCACTAATCATCAGGGAAATGCAAATTAAAACCACAATGAGATATCACCTCCCACCAGTTAGGATGGCCAGCATCAAAAAGACTAAGAACAACAAATACTGGCGAGGATGCAGAGAAATGGGAACCCTCCTACACTGCTGGTGGGAATGTTGGCTAGTTCAACCATTGTGGAAAGCAATATGGAGGTCCCTCAAAACACTAAAAATAGAAATACCATTTGACCCGGGAATCCCACTCCTTGGAATTTACCCAAAGAATACAAGTCCTCAGATTCAAAAAGACATATGCACCCCTATGTTTATCGCAGCACTATTTATAATAGCCAAGATATGGAAGCAACCCAAGTGTCCATCAGTAGATGAATGGATAAAGAAGATGTGGTACACAGGAATTCCACTCCTAGGAATTTACCCTAAGAACGCAGCAATCAAGTTTGAGAAAGACAGATGCACCCCTATGTTTATCACAGCACTATTTACAATAGCCAAGAATTGGAAGCAACCTAAATGTCCATCGGTAGATGAATGGATAAAGAAGATGTGGTATATATACATGATGGAATATTACTCAGCCATAAGAAGAAAACAAATCCTACCATTTGCAAAAACATGGATGGAGCTAGAGGGTATTATGCTCGGTGAAATAAGCCAAGTGGAGAAAGAGAAATACAAAATGATTTCACTCATCTGTGGAGTATAAGAACAAAGGAAAAACTGAAGGAACAAAACAGCAGCAGAATTACAGAACCCAAAAATGGACTGACAGGTACCAAAGGGAAAGGGACTGGGGAGGATGGGTGGGTAGGGAGGGATAAGAGGGGAGGGAAGAAGAAAGAGGGTATTAAGATTAGCATGCGTGGGGGGGCAGAGGGAGAAAGGGGAGGGCTGTACAACACAGAGAAGACAAGTAGTGATTCTACAACATTTTGTCATGCTGATGGACAGTAACTGTAAAGTAGTTTATAGGGGGTACCTGGTATAAGGGAGAGCCTAGTAAACATAATATTCTTCATGTAAGTGTAGATTATAAAAAAAAAAGGGGGGGGATTACTCTTTGATAGGATAAAACTAACTGTAAATCAACAATTAATGCATGCTTTAAATATCCTTAATTTTGATCACTTAAAGGGTGTCAGATGATCAGCTATGGAGGTACACTTTTCTGATAATATTCCTTTCTCTTAAAAAAAAAAAAGCAGTTCCTGTGTGGTGACCTCCAATGAGTTCTACACAATGGAATAAAGGGCAAATCAAAGTGTGGGCAAAGGGTCTGTTTGTGTTTATACAGAGGATCAAAGCCTAATTTGGCTACCCAGAAAATGAACTAAGATACGATATGAAGAAGAACTTCCAACATCAGCACTCTCTGGAAGACTCATACCAGAAGATGATCATCAAAAAACCTCAACAAAGATCCAGGCGATGCTGCAGTTGTAGCTGCATCCATACCTCCGGTTCCCTCGACTTGCCATTGGAATGAAGAAGGAGATATCTAAGCTGGCCTGTGCTTTCAGTAAAACAACAAATTTGACTGGATCTGTACTGTTGAACTCAACCAAGAATTAGGAGAAGTGCAAGTTGTAGCACTCCAAAATCTTACGACTACAGACTATCTACTGTTAAAAGAACATATGGGATGTGAACAGTTCCCAGGAATGGGTCGTTTTAATTTGTCTGATTTCTCTCAGACTGTTCAAGTACAGTTGGACAATATCCATCATATCATAGACAAATTTTCACAAATGCCTAGGGTGCCTAACTGGTTTTCTTGGCTTCACTGGAGATGGCTGGTAATTATAGATCTGCTTTGGTTATGTAACTGTATTCCTATTATGTTAATGTGTGGGCGCAATTTAATTAGTAGTTTAAAACTTATACATGCTTAAGTTAATCTACAAGAAGATATGTCAAAGAAATAATCAATCCTCCCATGTATTCTTCTGTCTGCTACCTCGATAGCTTTTCTTCTTCCTTCCTAATTACAACTCTTAAATAGAATTTGTGTCTCATATCGAATTCACCAAGTATCATAATTCCTCCAAGTGATAAAGATACCTCAAGACAAATGCTGGGCATAGAAGCCACAGGGCATAAATCTGCAAAGAAGTAAAAAGCTAACCTTTTCAAACAATATGGCTTCTCTCTCACTTACCAACTTTACATTTCCCTGTATGGCCCCAGAAGATGATTGGTTAGCCAGAGACAGGTAAGATTCCTCAAGGGAGGAACAACCTAAGACAGGCACAGTCCCAGGGGGGCCATCAGGTGAGAAATTGGGGATCAACAGTGGTGAGGCTTAGAACCTCACCCCCCCTGTTTTGAGAGAAATCTTCTGCATCTGTGGATGTTTTAATGCCCCTGTCTAGCTTGGATTAACACATAGTCTACAGGCACACACCTGATCATCTACATTTGCTCTCTTACAACACTAAACGATGTTTTCTACCTTTATCTTGCATCTACCTACCACTTCAGCATTTTATGAAAAATAAAAAAAATAATAATAATAAAGGGAGAAATGTGGGATCCACATATAAATCAAGTATAAAAATCAAACGAATATTCATATTTGACCTGATTGTTTATAGTTCATAATGCGTGATCAAAACCGAAAGTTTCTGTGATGACTGCCCTTGTACTGTTCACCATGTAAGAACTTATTCACTATGTAAGAATTTGTTCACCATGTAAGAACTTGTTCGTTATGCTTCAGAAGATTATAGAGACTGATGAGAATTAGGCTTGAGATGGATTAATGACTGTGCATTGAGCATTGACTCCCCTATACAGAATTTTATTGTTGTTAACAACCATTTGATCAATAAATATGAGAGATGCCCTCTCAAAAAAAAAAAAACAAAGAAGATGTGGTACATATACACAATAGAATACTATTTGGCCATAAGAAAGATACAAATCCTACCATTTGCAACAACATGGATAGAACTGGAGGACATTATACTCAGCAAAATAAGCCAGGCAGGGAAAGACAATGCCATTTGATTTCCCTCATTTATGGAGAATAACAATGAAGCAAAATTGAAGGAAAAAAATAGAAGCAGACTCAGAGACTCTAAGAAGGAACTAGTGGTTACCAAAGAGGATGGGAATGGGAAGAGAGGTGGGGAGGGAGGGAGAAGGGGATTGAGGGGTATTATGTTTAGTACACATGGTGTGGGGGATCACAGGGAGAATAGTGTAGCACAGAAAAGCCACATAGTGGATCTGTGGCATCTTGCTGCACTGATGGATGTGACTGCATTGGGGTATGGGTGGGGACTTGATAATATGGGTAAATGTAGTAACCACATTGTTTTTTCATGTGAAACCTTCATAAGAGTGTATATCAATCATACCTTAATAAAAAAATTTTTTTAAAAGCTGTCCCTTGAGAACCCTAGGCAGAGACAAGTACATTCTCCCTTGTTCCCATAAACGCTTTGTACTGTTTTAGTTAGGCATCATTTTCCGTTGATTATTTCTATACCTGCACTGGTCTGTGAATCCTTGGAGAGCCAAGAAATGTGTTTATTTTTCTATCCCTACAGCTTAATGTTTAAAAGTGTTTTACAAATGTTCACTGACAAATATTGAACTCTAATCTTGTATCTGTTCATCATTTAAATATTTATTAAGTGCTTACTCAGAAACAAAAGGCAACACCAGTAAGTATACCATAAAACCACCTTATAAATTGTAGAATTATAGAAGAGGAAGACACTTCAAGATTTTCTACTACAATCCCCTCTTCTCCCTTATTCACTCCAACCCATTTTGATAGACTTTTTTTAAAGATTCAAAGACATTAAATGATATGAATGATAACAGCACAGCTAAGATTAGAATCCATCTCCTAACTCCCCATATTTGCTCAATCCAACAAAAACTCATCAACTTTCTATAATTTCAGCAAATGTTAATATACCTTATGCCAAAGTGAACATCTCAATTTTTCTCATTCACATTGTTCTACTTCCAAAATTCCATTTTCTATTATCTTTATCAAAGGCATTCTATTTTTTGCCCACCTATATTATTCACTGCATATCAGTTAAGGTGTTGAAAACAAAGTATCAATAAAAGGTTTGGGAAAAAGAGGTATATTAGTTTTTCAACAGAAAGTCTTTTAAGAGAAAACTTCAAAAATACACTTTGAAACTATTCAAATTCAGTTAGACAATATCCATCATATAACTGATAAGTTTTCACAAATGCCTATGGTACCTAACTGGTTTTCTTGGTTTCACTGGATATGGCTGGTAATTGTAGGTCTGGTTTTGTTATGTAGCTGTATTCCTTTATGTTAATGTGTGTGCGTAATTTAATTACTGGTTTAAAACCTATACATGCTTATGTTACTCTACAAGAAGATATGTCAAAAAAATAATCAATCTTCCTATGTTTTCTTCCGTTTGCTACTTCTATAGCTTTTCTTCTTCCTTCCTAATTACAACCCTTTAGTAGAATTCGTGCCTCATATCGAAAATTACCGAGTATCATAATTCTTCTAAGTGGTAAAGATAGCTCCAGACAAATGCTGGGCATAGAAGCCACAGGGCATAAATCTGCAAAGAAGTAAAAAAACTAACCTTTTCAAACAATATTGCTTCTCTCTCACTTACCAACTTTACATTTCCCTGTATGGCCCCGGAAGATGACTGGTTAGCCAGAGACAGGTAAGATTCCTCAAGGGAGGAACAACCTAAGACAGGCACAGTTGCAGGGGGGCCATCAGGAGAGAAATTGGGGATCAACAGAGGGGAGGCTTAGAACCTCATCCCCCTTGTTTTGAGAGAAATCTTCTGCATCTGTGGATGTTTTGCTGCCCTTGTCTAGCTTGGATTAATATTTAGTCTATAGGCACAGACCTGATCATCCACATTTGCCCTCTTACAGCACTAAATTATGTTTTCTACCTTTATCTTGCATCTACCTACCACTTCAGCATTTTATTTAAAAAAAATTATAATAATAATAATAAGGGAGAAATGTGGGATTCACATATAAATCAAGTATAAAAATCAAACAAATAATCATATCTGACTTGATTGTTTATAGTTCATGATGCGTGATCAAAACCCAAAGTTTCTGTCATATGACTGCCCTCGCATTGTTCACCATGTAAAACTTATTCACTATGTAAGAACTTGTTCACCATGTAAGAACTTGTTCGTTATGCTTCAGAAGATTGGAGACTGTTGAGAAATAGGCTTGGGGTTGATTAATGACTGTGCATTGAGTCCCCTATACAGAATTTTATTTTTGTTAACAACCATTTGATCAATAAATATGAGAGATGCCCTCTCAAAAAATATATATATATATGTATACTTTGAAAAATTAGCCACCCTAGTAAGTTAGTTGTACATTTGCTCATGTAAATATGCATTTGGACTAAATAATAAAAAGATTATAAAAATGATAAATTATCATTTTAGGTGAAATAACCTGCAAAAATTCAGAAGATTAGAATTACCTGCAGGTGTAGTTCTTTATCCAACTGACTAATTCCTTGGGCAAGTTTTGCTAGTTGTTCAGCAATTACAGCTTGATGAATAGATTGGGAAGTGTAACTCTTCACATCAAAGTCTTCATTTAAAAAATCACTGTAACAGTCTGGGGAAAAAAGGAAAAATCACCAGTTACTAATTACACTGCACTAAAGAAACAGATATTAAACAATCATAACATATTTTGAGGTCTTTCTACAAAGCAGGAACTGTTGTGAATGAGAAGAGGGGGAAGTAGGGGGAAGTAGTATCATAACAAAGTAATACTGTTCATCACTGAGCACTTACTTTGTACCAGACACTATCTAAGCACTTTACTCATATTGATTCATTCAGTCCCCACATAACCTGTTCAACCTGTCATTTTCCCCACTCAACAGATGAAGAGACAGGCACTGACAGGGCATGCAACCTGTCCAACCTCACTGTCAATTCAGGCAGTCTACCTGCAGAACTCATACTCTGAAACACTATACTATACTGTGAAAAGCTAAATTTTATCAGTGAATCAGAAGGAAAATATTGAGTGAAAGATTAAGAATTAACTACTAATCATAGCCTTTAATGCAAGAAAACAAGATCACTGACAATGATAACAGGAAAGTTGACTATATGTGGTATTTATGGTCTCTGATATTTCTAGATCAATGCACAAAATGTTATAATAAAGTAAGTGGAATTTTAATAGAAATAGGCCAAAAAATGTATAGGTATTACTGACATTTAGGATCTGTGAGTATGATAAGTAAATGGAAACAGAAACTGTTCAAAATACACCCTTAATAGGCAGGAAAAAGAAGTGATACTAGATGTTAAGAAGGTATCTTTTTGTATAGAAATCCACCAATCTGCAGGTCAAAGAAATATGGACAGAATTATGAATTAAAAATAGATATGTAGAAGTAAGCTCAGTGCAGCTATTAATCATTATCTGCTACCCGTCTGGTAGACATATCGTTGCCTTGACAGAGATTATGAAACTAACAAGCAAAACAGAGTACAGAGTACTTATAAGAAAGCTTTAATTGTTCATATGCACCATAATGGCTCCAGGAAGGCATGGTCTTTGTTTACTACCACCTCCCTAGGCCTTAACAATGTCTGACACATGGCAGGTGCTCAATATTGGTTGAATGAATTAATCTATGTATCAGCTGGAAGTATTCCGCTAAAAGCAAGATTCATTCTAGACTACTAGCAAAGTGGAGGGGAATGAAAAATGAAAACCGCTACATGGACCTTAAGTATGAGAACCACATTTCCTTCCAGTTTGCCAAGTAGTTCTCAGGATTAAGGATCCTACCAAGTAGACAAGTGGAGAATGCCATTCTAGAAGTGGGAAGGCTTAGGGCAGCAAATATCATGGCATATTTTGAGAAATAAGGGGAATACTGACTTCAGTGTGTCTAATCACAGAGTACATATGTGGGGCAGAAAGAGTAAAGACTGACATGTTGTCAGGGGAGCAGTTTTGAAAAGAGCCTGGAAGACACCCACAATGTTCAGAGTACTATATCTCATCATTTTAAGGCCAAAAAGAGCACTGTCAGCTTTGTGTTTTAGACAGTTTCTGGAAGCAGTATGGAAGATGATTGAAAAGGGATTACTCATACCACAGTGTTCCAGAGCTGGCTTGTATTAGCACCTGAGAGCCAGTTGTAAGATTTTTCAGGACATCACAGGTAAGTATCTTAATATTGACAATTGTGAGAGTATTTACATTATGGAAATTGGCATATACTACAAAATCAGGGATTTTCCTATTTCCCCAGAAGGCTGGTTTTTCGGCCCACCCAAGGAAGAGCACTGCAGAGACCAGAAAGGTGCTATGTTAACAGCCCAAGTAACAAGATGAAAGTCTACAGTAGTGGAACTAAGAATGTTAAGGAAGAGACTAACCTGATCTATAATCTATAGGACATAGAGACAAGCTGAAAATGAGTGATCAGGCAGAGCAAAAAGGATGATTCTTCATAAACTAACATGGGGAATTCAGCTTCACATTAGGCTAGACTACCAGGCTTCGTATAATGATGAATATGAAATTACCCCTGCCTCCAAGAAACTCATAATCCATACAATTAATGGTAACAGACTACAGAAGAAAAGGTTAGGGGAGAGAGATCAAAAAAACAAAGAAAGGGTGAGAGATTCTCAAGATGGTGGCATGAGAAGGGTGGCAGAAATCTCCTCCCAAAACCATAGATATTTTGAAAATCCAGTAAATACAACTATTCCTAAAAGAGTGACTAGAAGTTACAGTACAACAGCCAGGCTACATCTACATCTGCGAGAACTCAACATCTCACGGTAAAGGGTAAGATACAAAGCCATGACCCGGAGGGACCCAAGCACTCCCCCAACCCCAGCTCACCAGTGGGAGGAAAACAATCAGAGTGGGGAGAGAGTGGAAGCACAGAACTGCTAAATAACCAGCCCTAGTATTCTGCACCAGGAGCACAGACACACATTGCATGGTGTACTGGATATTAGAGGAACAGAAATGCAAAATCCGAGACTAAAACTGAGAACAGGTTCTCACAGCCAGCTTCCCTGGGACAAAAGAAAAGCAGGTGAATTAAAAGTCTTAAAGGGACAAGGGTTTAACAGGTAGACAAAATCATCCTGGCACACTCAGCCCAGCACGCTGGGAACTTTAAGGAACTTCAGGCGCCATAACCCCCTGGGTGGCAAATGCAGATCTGAAGCCCCTCATGGCAACAAAGAGGCTGCCGTTCATTTCCCCCCATCGGCACTGGAAGCAAACCGACTGACTTGCCATTGCTGCAGAACAGCTGGGGAGCAGCCACGCCCACAGCAACCACACAGAGGCTTCTCCCAGCACACAGCTAACCAGGCCAGACCCAGAGGCTGCCCCTGCCCACAGCTGACCAGCACAGACAGCAGAGATCAGCACAGGGTCCAGAAGGGATAAAGGGGCTTTGTTCTCTCAGCGAACACATGCTGCTAGAATGCAACCACCGCCAGTGCCCTAGGCAATCCCAAGGGCCACACAGCCCACGGCAACTCAGGGGATTAACCCAGGGGCTTCCCCATGCACCCAGTTGACCAGCACTGGCAAAGGAAACCAGCGCAGAGTCAGGGAAGCACATAGGGGCTCTGCTCTCGCAGCGAACTGCTCACCTGCAACCACTGCCAGTGCCCAAGGCCAACCCGAGGGCCACCCTACCCACGGCAGCTCAGGGGATTAACCCAGAGGCTGATCCCTGTGTGCAGTTGCCCAGCACAGGCAGCAGACACCAGCACAGAGTTCAAGAAGCATGAAGGGGTGCTGTTCTCACAGCAGAACACACATCGCTTGCCTGCAAACCCACCACTGCCCTGGCCATCCCGAAGTCTGCCCTGCCTATGGAAGCTCAGGGTATCAACCCAGAGGCTGCTCCTGGTGTGTGGCTGACCAGCACAGGCAGCAGAGATGGGCAAGGTGACAAGCAAGCAGAAAGGGTCTTTGTTCTCCCAGCTGAAACAGACGCCCTTCCATCACCATGAAAAGGCAGAAGAACCTTCTTCAGTCCAAAATAACCTGAAACACCAGAGTGAGGGCCTGGTGAGACCGAAATCATCAATCTTCCTGAAAAAGAATTCAAAATAAAAGTCATAAGAATGCTGAAGGAGCTACAGAGAAATATGCAAGAGTCAAGGGATGAATTCCAGGGGAAGATAACAAATGAAACAAACAAGAGAAGGATTTAATAGCAGACTGGATGATGCATAAGACACTGTTAATGGAATAGAATTCAGAGAACAGGAATACAGAGAAGCTGAGGCAGAGAGAGATAAAAGGACGTCTAGGAATGAACGACTTTTAAGAAAACTGTGTGATCAATCCAACCGAACAATATTCGCTTTATGGGGGTACCACAAGAAGAAGAGAGAAAAAAGGATAGAAACTGTCTTTGAACTTCCCCAATCTGGGAGAACACAACACAAGGGACCCAAGGAAGACAACACCAAGACATGCAACAATTAAAATGGCAAAGATCAAAGATAAGGACAGGGTATTAAAAGCAGCCAAAGAGACAAAAAAGATCATCTACAAAGGAAAACCCATCAGGCTATCAGTAGACTTTTCAGCAGAAACCTTACAGGCCAGAAGAGAATGATATGATATATTCAAAGAGATGAAACAGAAGGGCTTCGAACCAACAACACTGTATCCAGCAAGATTATCATTTAAATTTGCAGGAGGAATTAAACAATTCCCATATAAGCAAAAGTTGAGGGAATTTTCCTCCCACAAACCATCTCTACAATGTATTCTAAAGGGACTGCTCTAGACGGAAGTGCTCCTAAGGCTAAATAGATGTCACCAGAGAAAATAAAAACACAGCAAAAAAAGTAGACCAACCAAATACTAACTAGATGCAAAATAAAATCAACTATCCACAAATTCACTCAAGGGAAACACAAAAGAGTACAGCATAAAACACCTAACACAGAAGGAGTGGAGGAGGAAGAAAAAGAAGAGAGAGAAAGAATCATCAGACTGTGTTTATAATAGCATAATAAATGAGTTAAGTTAGATGGTTAGAGAGTAAAGAAGGTACCCTTGAACCTTTGGTAAACATGAATCCAAAGCCTGCGATGGCAATAAGTACATATCTATCGATAATCACCCTAAATGTAAATGGACTGAATGCACCAATCAAAAGGCATGGAGTAATAGAATGGATAAAAAAGCAACACCCATCTATGCAGTGCCTACAAGGGATTCACCTCAAACACAAAGATATACACAGAGAAAAAGTGAAGGTATGGAAAAGATTTCATGCAAACAATAGGGAGAAAAAAGCAGGTGTTGCAGTACTTGTATCAGAAAAAATAGACTTCAAAACAAAGAAAGTAACAAGAGACAAAGAGGGCATTACATAATGATAAAGGGGTCAGTCCAACAAAAGGATATGACCATTATAAATATCTATGGCACTGAACACAGGAGCACCTACATATGCAAAACAAATACTAACAGAATTAAAGGAGGAAATACAATGCAATGCATTCATTCTAGGAGACTTCAACACATCACTCACTCCAAAGGACAGATCCACCAGACAGAAAATAAGTAAGGACACAGAGGCACTGAATTACACACTAGAACAGATGGACCTAACAGACATCTACAGAACTCTACACCCAAAAGCAGCAGGATACACATTCTTCTCAAGTGCACATGGACCATTTTCCAGAATAGACCACATACTAGGTCACAAAAAGAGCCTCAGTAAATTCAAAACAATTGAAATTCTACCAAAAAACTTCTCAGACCACAAAGGTATAAAACTAGAAATAACTGTACAAAGAGAGCAAAAAGGCTCACAAACACATGGAGGCTTAACAACATGCACCTAAATAATCGATGGATTAATGACCAAATTAAAACAGAGATCAAGCAATATATGGAGTCAAATGAAAACAACAGCACAATGCCCCAACTTCTGTGGGACGGAGCAAAGGCACTTCTAAGAGGAAAGTACATAGCGATTCAGGCCTATTTAAAGGAGGAACAATCCCAAATTAATAGCATAAATTCACAATTACTGAAACTGAAAAAAGAACAAATGAGGCCCAAAGTCAGCAGGAGGGACATAATAAAGATCAGAGAAGAAATAAATAAAATTGAGAAGAATAAAACAAAGAAAAAAAATCAATGAAACCAAAACCTGTTCTTTGAGAAAATTAACAAAATAGATGAACCCCTAGCCAGACTTATTAAAAAGAGAAAAAGAGAATCTACACACATCAAAAGAATCAGAAATGAGAAAGGAAAAATCACTATGGACAACACAGAAATACAAAGACTTATTAGAGAATACTATGAAAATCTATACGCTAACAAACTGGACAACCTAGAAGAAATGGACAACTTTCTAGAAAAATACAACCTTCCAAAACTGACCAAGGAAGAAACAGAAAATCTACACAGACCAATTACCAGCAAAGAAATTGAACTGGTAATCAAAAAACTACCTAAGAACAAAACTCCCAGAAGAGATGGATTCACTGCTGAATTTTATCAGACATTTAGAGAAGACATAATACTCATTTTCCTTTAAGTTTCCAAAAAATAGAAGAGGAGGGAATACTCCCAAACTCATTCTATGAAGCCAGCATCACTCTAGTACCAAAATGAGGCAAAGACACCACAAAAAAAAGAAAACTACAAATATCCCTGATGAACATAGATGCAAAAATACTCAACAAAATATTACCAAACTGAATTCAAAAATACATCAAGAGGATCATCCATCATGAACAAGTGGGATTCATTACAGGGATGCAAGGATGGTACAACATTTGAAAATCCATCAACATCATCCATATCAATAAAAAGGCCAAAAACCACATGATCATCTCCACAGATGCTGAAAAAGCATTTGACAAAATTCAACATCCATTCATGATAAAAACTCTCAACAAAATGGGTAGAGAGGGCAAGTACCTCAACATAATAAACGCCATATCTGACAAACCCACAGCCAACATCATACTTAGCAGCGAGAAGCTGAAAGCTTTTCCCCTAAGATTGGGAACAAGACAAGGATGCCCACTCTCCCCACTTTTCTTCAACATAGTACTGGAGGTCCTAGCACGGCAATCAGGCAACACAAAGAAACAAAAGGCATCCAGATTGGCAAGGCAGAAGTTAAACTGTCACTGTGTGCAGATGACATAATATTGTACATTAAAAAACCCTTAAGAACCCACTCCAAAACTACTAGAACTAATATCTGAATTCAGCAAAGTTGCAGGATACAAAATTAATAGGCAGAAATCTGTCGCATTCTATACACTAACAATGAACTAGCAGAAAGAGAAATCAGGAAAACAATTCCATTCACAATTGCATCAAAAAGAATAAAATACCTAGGAATAAACCTAACCAAGGAAGTGAAAGACTTATACCCTGAAAACTAGAAGACACTCTTAAGAGAAATTAAAGAGGACACTAATAAATGGAAATTTATCCCATGCTCTTGAATAGGCAGAATTAATTTTGTCAAAATGGCCATCCTGCCTAAAGCAATCTACAGATTCAATGCAATCCCTATCAAAATATCAACAGCATTCTTCACTGAAACTGGAACAAATAGTTTTAAAATTCATATGGAACCACAAAATACCCCGAATAGCCAAAGCAATCATGAGAAGGAAGAATAAGGCAGGGGGGATCTCGCTTCCCAACTTCAAGCTCTACTACAAAGTCACAGTAATCAAGACAATTTGGTACTGGCGCAAGAACAGACCCATAGACCAGTGGAACAGAATAGAGAGTCCGGATATTAACCCAAGCATATATGGTCAATTAATATACAATAAAGAAGCCATGGATTTATAATGGAGAAATGACAGCCTCTTTAACAGCTGGCGTTGGCAAAACAGGACAGCTACATGTAAGAGAATGAAACTGATTACTGCCTAACTCCATACACAAAGATAAACTCGAAATGGATCAAAGACCTGAATGTAAGTCATGAAACCATAAAACTAACAGAAGAAAACACAGGCAAAACTCTCTTGGATATATAAACATGAGCAACTTCTTCATGAACATATCTCCCTGGGCAAGGGAAACAAAAGCAAAACTGAACAAGTGGGACTATATCAAACTAAAAAGGTTCTGTACAGCAAAGGACACTATCAGTAGAACAAAAAGGCATCCTACAGTATGGGAGAACATATTCATAAATGACATATCCAATAAGGGGTTGACATCCAAAATACATAAAGAGCTCACACACCTCAACAAACAAAAAGCAAATAATCCAATTAAAAAATGGGCAGAGGATCTGAACAGACACTTCTCCAAAGAAGAAATTCAGATGGCCAACAGGCACATGAAAAGATCGCTAATCATCAGAGAAATGCAAATAAAAACCACAATGAGATATCACCTCACACCAGTGAGGATTGCCAACATCCAAAAGACAAACAACAACAAATGTTGGCTAGGATGTGGAGAAAGGGGAACCCTCCTACACTGCTGGTGGGAATGTAAATTAGTTTAACCATTGTGAAAAGCAGTATGGAGGTTCCTCAAAAAACTCAAAATAGAAATATCATTTGACCCAGGAATTCTACTCCTAGGAATTTACCCTAAGAATGCAGGAGCCCAGTTTAAAGTTGACATATGCACCCCTATGTTTATCACAGCACTATTTACAATAGTGAAGAAATGGAAGCAACCTAAGTGCCCATCAGTAGATGAATGGATAAAGATGTGGTACATATACACAATGGGATATTATTCAGCCTTAAGAAGAAAACAAATCCTATCATTTGCAACAACATGGATGGAGCTAGAGGGTATTATGCACAGTGAAATGAGCCAAGTGGAGAAAGACAAATATCAAATGATTTCACTCATCTGTGGAGTATAAGAACAAAGAAAAAAAATAGCAGAACCCAAGAATGGACTAACAGTTACCAAAGGGAAAGGGACTGGGGATGATGGGTGGGAAGGGAGGGATAAGGGGAAAAGGGGGCATTACTATTAGCACATATAATGTAGCGGGGTGTGGGCATGAGGAACGCAGTATAACACAGAAGACAAGTAGTGATTCTATAGCATCTTACTATGCAGATGGATGGTGACTGTAATAGGGTATGTAGTGGGGACTTGATAATGGGAGGAGTCTAATAACCATAATTTTGTTCAGGTAATTAATTGTATATTAATGATACTAAAATAAAAAAAGAAAAGAATAGTATTGTGTTCAGATGGGGGAGATTGTAGGAAGCATAATAAATTTTTCGTGTATATCCACTGTATCACAATAACATATTCACCTCAAAAAAAACAAAGAAAGGAATTTATTTCATTTTTTCATAGGTAGAACCTGGACTTTCTGTTCCTATGTAGAACTAGTAGAGCTTGTTCACTATCAAGATAGAAATGTCCAGTAAACAGTTCTATAGCTCACAAGAAAGGTAATGGCCATGTATATCTGTGTTTGTGTGCATAGATATTAATTTTGTAACCATGAAAAAGAGAACAGATGATTTAGGAAGAAATTTTAAAATGCACTAAATGTTGGAAATGGGTAAGACAGAGTTCAAAAGCCAGGAAAAAAACAAAAATTGGGGATTAGACAAGAGAAATGAAAGCAATCAGACTAAGGAGAGTTCAGAGAGAAAGAAAGAGAAATGGTAAAAATCAAAAGATGACAGTTTAAAGCAAATACGTGGTCAGTGGTGCCAAAGATCTTAACAAAAATCAAACACAATGAAGGCTGAGTACCAGTCACTGCATTTGGCACTTGAGGACTGACTGTCTCCTTAAAGAGAAAAGTCCTATAATGTTTCTCTTTAATAATCTTCTCATTTCTATAGAAGGCAACTCAGAAACCCCTAAAAATTTTCCAAATTAAAAAAAAATTTTTCCAAATTAACCATCTGCTCACCAATCCTATCCTCTATCACTGGCAGATCCCGGACATAGTTAATTACTGTTCCTGATGGAAATGTTCAACTCCTCAGGAATATTTCAGGGTATGGGTGCAGTGAACCACTGAATCAGGGGCAAACTGAAGACAAACATCCAAAAGAAACTAGAAAAAAGCACTTAGAGAATTAGGAATTAAATTTTTAAAAAAGGATGGAACTCAAAAGCCACATGAGGAAAGTATTTCCAGAAAGGAATCAAACCCTTTTAGGGTTCCTCTTCATTAGTACAGTGGTGAGTATCCCTGCCTGTCAAACCCATCTATCAATTCAAGCAAAATAAGGAACAAAAAAGTATCCATTTGATTTACCACACATGGAAGTCATTGAAGACCTTGGTAAAGCAATTTCAATGGCATAATGAGGTAGCTAGGTCCTTGAGAAAACAAGAAGAAAGTACAGGGCACCAGAGGAGGGGCTGTTCTTATGAAAGAGCAGAGACTACACTTCTGGTGAAATTGAAAATATAAGGGAGAAAAGGAAGAAAGGAGAGTTGCACACTCAGGTTAGTTTATAGGTTTGATGCAAGAAATGGAGGAAGTTTACATACAATGCTTACCTGACGACTATGTACACTCCAAAAACCGATTACAATTCCTGGAATGCATCCTACTAAAACATACACCATGTCCGCCATGTGTTATTTCTTCCACTTCTTCACCTGGGAATGTTCTATTTAGACTTCAAAACCAATTCCATCTAGAAAGCCCTTTCTGACACTCCCCTAACTACTCCAGTTATCCACCTCTGTATTGTTTTACTTTGTAAACAATTCTACTACTACGTTTACAACACTATATGACACTGCATACCATTATAGCTTTTTAAGACTATTTCTTCTGCTAAAATGGTAAGCTACTTAAGGGTGGGAACTGCCCACATATCAGGAACTCAAAATTCGCATAAACTGAATTTAAATCAGAATGCAAAGATGCATCAGAGATCCTAACCTAGGAATCTAACACAGTCTAGTTCAGAAAACAACATTAGTAAGTTTCAATAAAAAGTATGTAAATTATCAGAAGGCAAGAAATTTGGGCAATAATAAAATGTACAACAGTCAGAGAAAAATTTGAATTGCATTTCAATCGTTTATAACCTACTTTGGTCTACAAATGTGTGCATATGCTTCTTACTGTGATGCTCAATTTAAAAAAAGCTTATTTTTGCAGCCGCTGTAAGCACGGTTCTATTAACACTACCTCATATAAGAAGTGGTTTTACAACGCAGTAAGAAAAGATTAAGTAAACAAATTATTTTAATACAAAGTAGAACATGATGGCGATTAGGAAAGAAAATTAAAAACATGATTAACGTCTTAAAAATACGAACTTTTTTCTTAAGGTTAAGAGATTTGGGTGTTAACTGGGGTAATACAATTTAATGTGCTTCTCAAATTGCTATGTTTAACTTATCTTTTTATTTTTAGCAATTACTGTTCAAAACTACCAATAAACCCTACCGCTATATTCAACACGTAAGATTAATCCTAGCCTGAACAAATGCTCTGAATCCTCCCCATAGATGGTTGTGAATAAACGCCTTGTTTAAAAAAAAAAGTGTGGAAGCGGGGCCACCTGTGTAGTACAAGAATTTAACAGAGAGTATGTTTCCAACTCTTCTTAAAAATGAGCACCTCTTTCATTAAGAGTCTGTCATCTGTTCTGGGTCTTAGTACTTTCCACGGGATTGAACCCCTTCGTCGAGTGCGGCAGCAGCGAGCGGCTGCCAACGTGGGTCACAGGGTGCGGGATCCCAGGTTTCTGAGAAGCCCCAGAAGTGTGAAGTGTGGAGTTGAAATGAAGCGACCAGAAATCAGGTGTCCCCAGGACACCCGGAAGGGAAGGTGACAGCAAGTTCTTGGGCAAACAGGCAGACCAGCACCCAAACGCCAGGGGGCCGGGCGGAGGGGAGTGGTCACGTCGAGACCGGAAAACTTTCTGCAGAGCGTCGGGTTCAGTCCATCACTCGGGCCCAGGTGCGGAGCAGGGCAACCCCAGCCCCACCAGCCTGCCAGACCCCGACTCCTTACCGTCCTGCAGAAGCTCCCGGACTGTCGCTGCAGCCGCCCCAGAGACCAGAGCTCCAGGGCCAGCAACAGCGACGCCGCTGTCTCCACCTTCCATGTTGGCAGGGGCCGGATGATGACGTCACGTCGGACCCGCTCCGCCCAGGCGGTGACGCAAAATGTTGGGGCCGCTCATTCCGCCCTCCCAGGGCCCGGCCGGCCTGGGGAACGGACCCGAGAGGCTGCTGCTGGACCAAGGCTTCCTGGGAGCAGCGTGGGGCCCCGAGCAGCGCACCCAGGAAGCCGAGGCCGCAGACCGGCGCTTTCCGCAGTGCTCCGCCAAGCCCTTGGTGTAGTACCCGAGCTGAAGAGAAGGTGGGCGCCGCAACGTGGCTGCAGTGCTTATCTCTAAAGCAAGTATTGAACCTAAGAACTTGGGTCTCTCGGTGGAGGCAGGATGGGAGAGCGGAGGTTTCTGGGAGCTTCGTGTGCACTCCACAGGCACAGCTGGCGGAAGTTAATACCCGGCTTCATCTGTTACACGTCTTTGACTCGCAGTCCTGGGGTACAGGCAGGCAGTAAAAGTTTGGGAAGGAAAATTGCCCTGGATGAATGGTGAGGAGAATTAGAGAGCCGAGAGTCGGTGAAGAAGGAAGACTGAACCAGGAAAACACAAGTGGAGGCCGTCTCTTCCCTCCCTCGCCGGAGACCGTGACGTTACGCTTTTTCTCTCTTCCTCTGAGTTTTAGCCATGTGCAATGAGTGATCCCAGACTTCTTCCTATTACAAATAGATGGAGTTTCCGTACCTCATCTAACAGTATTTAAGCTATAAAATCGAGTTAGTTCTTATCTTCTCCGCTGATACATCTGTATTATTCACCTAGCTTTCGGCCCAAATAAACACTGATAAATTAACAGCCCACCCCCACGTATGCAAGATTAAACATTGCTTCATAAAAACTAACTTTTCCTTTATGTTCACAGGTTACCAATTTTTCCCAATTATAGAGCTACGTAGTTCTCTTGATTCTGCTAACAGTATTTTGAGAAGGTAGTATATTAGAACATACCCTGTGTCAAAGGTTTTTCTAAATAATAAATCTAAACGCATTTAATGCAACAAATCAGGTGAGCAAGTCTCCTGATATACTTACTGCATTATGCTTTCTCTTGACTGTCACCGAGGCTTTTCCTTAGTCTAATTTATTTGATCTCAAGCGTGTTGTGAATAGAATCCATGGTTCTGACTGGAAGTCACACAAATTGCCAAGGGCATTGTGCACAGACTCAATTAGGATTCATTATCCATAATACACAAAATATTTAATAATTCTTGAATGTTGACGAATAGGCACTATATTTGAATGATGGGTTCTCCTTCCTTGGTGTTTACATTGCAATATTTAGGAAAGATTTAATATTTCATTCAGTGAAGACTTTTGAGCCCTATACCAGCATGATTTTGCAAACATAAGACTCAATCCTAATCTTATCCCAAAGGAGCTAATAAGGTAAGGTAGGAATATAGTTAAACAGTTGTACCAGGTGCTTTGGAGTGTATGTATTGATTTATTCCCAAGCTTGGGTGCACAATGAAATCACCTGGAGAGCTTTAGAAAACACTGATGCCTGCATCCTAAGCCCAGAGATTCACATTTAATTGGTCTGGGGTATAGTTTGAGCATCCTTATTCTTAAAAGTTATGCAGATCATTCTAATGTAAACCAAGGTTGCGAACTAGTGATATATTCATTCAGCAAATAAGTATTGAGGGAAGCCTTAGTGCCATATATTGGAATACAAGAATGAATAAGAATGACATTTTTCTTGCTAAAGTCACTAATGACTTAGACTTTTTAAGTCTTTACCTTACTTAACTTTTCTGTGGTGTTTAAGAAACTTATCCCCTCCCTCCTTAGTAATACTCTCCCCTCTCTTGGTTTTTGAATTTTGAAGTTTATTTCCCAGCTTCAGAGTTAATCTCCCTGTCTTATTTGTATTTTTTTTCCTCGTCTCTTACTTCAGTGTTGGTGCTTCTAAGGATTTCTTTCAAGATATGGCATCCTTAAGTACTTTGTCTAAGTTTTTCATTTCAGTTTAATACCTAAACGTTAAATACTCTCAATCTCTTCCTCTAGTTTTTTCCTGAGCACCACATCTATATAATCAACTATGAGGCATTGCAGTCTTGAAATCCCATGAACACCTCAAGTTTATTACACCCAAATGTGAACTCATTATTTCCCTGGCAAAAACATATTCCTCCTTCTGGTTCTCTATCTCATTGACTGGAGTTGCCATCCACCTAGCCTCTAAGCCAGAAGTGTATAGGTTGTCCTACAATTCTTAATACAGATTGTACACTGTCATGAATTGAGTGCCACCTCCTATCTTGCCAGTTAATTTTTATTTCTAAAAACCTCCTGAATGTGTTCTCTTTTCTCTTCTAACCCTGGAGTCCCAGGTCACACACTCATGCATAACCTGGTCTACGCAACGGCCTCCATACTCATATTTTGCCAACAGCCCTACCCACTCCAGTGAAGTCTTTCAGAATCAGAAATCTGATCATGTCATTTCCCTGCTAAAATTTTTCAGTTAACAACTCGCATGCAAAGAGATACACAGCCTCTACAAAAATACCTGGTATGCTTATGGAAGTATGCCACATGTATGTTAGCATGTTGAGTGCATATGTAAAAATCACCCATGGAAAGGAGGAAAAATGGTTAAGAACTAAGGACCTGCAGTATAAAGTCTAAAAAATTTTAACCTGGTATGTAAGGCCTATTACTATTTAGTTATAACTATAGTTAGATAGTACCTCTACTCTAGTTACAACTCAAGCAACACTGAACTACTACTGTTTTATTGAAAAAGTATTTTCAAATCTT
Source organism: Manis javanica (assembly GCF_040802235.1). Taxonomy (NCBI): domain Eukaryota; kingdom Metazoa; phylum Chordata; class Mammalia; order Pholidota; family Manidae; genus Manis; species Manis javanica. The sequence goes on from NC_133161.1 coordinate 91,035,288, forward strand.
CATGGCTTTACATATGTTGTTCTCAGTAACTGGACCTTCCCCTGTCTGCCATGTAATGTCATCTCAAGCATTCCCTCCTCTGTTGTTTATGACTTTCCCCCCTTCTCTAGACAAGTACTTCCACAATGGTTGAATTATGTGTGTTCAAGCTATTGTTTTGTGTATGTCTTAACTCTAATACATTTTTAAGGACACAGGAAATGTATTTTAATCATTATTTCTAAGATGTGGCAGGAACTTAATGTTTGTTGAATGAATAAATGTGCACTCAAACACTGAAGAAAAGACACACGTGTTATTATTATACTCTATACTTAATTGCAAATGCACAAAACAGGAGTGTTATGAGTATAGTGGGGAAATGAGCTCTATCTGGGATTCAGAGAAGACTGTCTTGACACATCAAGATGGGGGTTATGAGTACAGAGACTGGGGCAATGAAGATGTACTAAAGATTTAATTAAAGGTTGAGCTTGGCTGACACACTTGGAGATGAAGCAGTGGAGAACAAACTCCAGGTTTCAGACTTTAATGCATCAGTGTGTATGGTGATGGCACAACCAGGATATGAAATGCAGAAGAGAAGAAACAGATTTGACTCATGAAAAGGATTTATCATTTGCTTTCTGTTGGTTATACTTCATGTATATGGTTTACATTGTTCTAATCATGGATTCTTATTTTTTTAAAAAGATAAGCTAGTAACTGTCTAAATTTTTATGAACTCAGACTGAACAGCAATCAATAAAACTAGTTTATCTTATTCCAACTGTACCTTCTTCCTAAGGAAATTGAAATTATTGATTTATATTTAGGTTATATCAGCACTTTTTAGATTAACCAAATGAAAAAATTGCATGTTGAGCAATTAGATCTTTGTAAAATTGGCCCATATCTACTTCTAAATTACTAAGGCCAAAAACTGGAATATGGAAAGAAGCCAGCAGTATAAAATGATAGAATTTTAAGTATAGCAACTATAAAGCACTTGTAAAATACCTAATTTAATCACTTGTACCTTTGATATAAAAATTATTTATGATGCAATTATGTGATTATAAGTGAAATTTTCACTAGATAATGCCACATCTACATTTTCTAAAATAATATAAGGTTTGTTTGTCTTCTGATTCAGATACAGAATAAGACTTGAGAACAAGAACAAACATTACACATACCAATATACTTTTTGGAATGCTAACTACTTAAAGCTAACAACACTGTTGTTCAGATAATGCCATTTAACTTTCCTGGATAAAACAGTGCGTTTCAAAGTACCAGACATATATAGTAAGTATTATGTATGAAATGATTCAAATCAAATTTCCTGGTTTATCAATGCCAAAGTAACATTGAAAAATTAAAAAGTAACATGAAAAATCATAACATGATATACCAGGAAAAAATCTTTTACTTTCCCACATCTTGAGCATTTGTTAATTTGAGCAGAAAGTGTTACTACATGCCATTAAATGTAGAATTTGAAACTATTGGTGTTTGACACAACCATAATTCGTAAAGAATATAAATGTCATGATTTTAATGTGCTAAAAACTATGTGACTTATAAATGAAGGCAGAGTTCTGTTGCATCCTAGTTGATATTGTGAAAAAAAGATCCTGAGCCCACAAGCCTGATGGAGAACATGTTTTTAACATTGAAATTCTTAGAATGATGGGAATTCATCTAATGAAAGTAACTTTTCTCTATGCAAACTGATTGTCTTTTTCAGATTTGAAACAAGTCTGTATTCATGAAGAGTGACTGCATTCAAACCACAATATGCCAAGAAAGAAAAAAAGATCCAATAGAAATGTTTCATTCTGGGCAGCTGGTGAAAGTCTGTGCACCAATGGTTCGATATTCAAAGTAAGTATTGTTAAATAGCTAATGAGCTAAGATGTGATTTCCTTTTTATACTCCACTTCTTAAAATTAAGACATAGTATCTTCACACACCTAGCTTTGGCATCACGGTCCAGGCTTGAGTCCTGGTGTTACCACTTGCTTGGTATGTGTGTGGCCCTGAGTAAACAATACATCTCTCCAAGCTCCACTTCCTTTCTATAAAAATGATAGCACTTATAACTCCCATCTATAAAGATACAATGGATATTAAATATAAGCATTTATGCATGGTTTTTGTGTGAACATGAGTCTTCATTTGTCTGAAACAGATTGCCAGGACTGAGGTAACAGGGTCATACAGTAGTTGTATGGTTTTTTAAGAAACTATCAAACTTTTCCAGAGTGGCTGTAACTGTTTCACACCCCCACCCATAATGTATAAGGGATTTAGTTGCTTCTCATCCTCACCAACTTTTTATAATATCCGTTTGTAATTTAAGACATTTTTTTTGTGATAGGTGTGCAGTGGTATTTCCTTATAGTTTTAATTTCCATTTCCTTTATAGCAAATGATGTTGAACATCTTTTCATGAGTTTATTTGCCATCTGTATATTGTTGAGGAAATGTGTCTTTATGTTTTTTGTCAACATTCTAATTGGATTGTTTTCTTCTTTTTAACTGTTGAATTGGCTTTTAATTTTTTTCAATTGGTAAAATACACACAACTTAAAATTTACCATTTTAAACATTTTTTAGTGTATGGTTCAGTAGTACATTTACATTTAAGTACATTCACCTTGTTATACATCTAATTGCTAAAAATCTTTTCATCTTACAGAACTGAAACCCTATACACATAAAACAATAGCATCCTATGCCCTCCTACCACCCAGATAATGGCAGCTACCATTCTACTTTCTCACTCTTTTAATTTGACTAGTCTAGGTACCTCGTGTAAATGGAACCATATACAATTTTGTCCTTTTGAGACTGGCTTATTTCACTTACGGTTCATCTATGTTGTAGGCTGTATCAGAATTTCCTTCCCTTTTAAGGCTGAATGATAATCTGTTGTGTCTGTATACCACATTTTGCTTATCCATTCACCCAGTGATTCATGCTTGCATGGTTTCCACCTTTTAGCTATTGTAAACAATGCAGCTATGAATATGAACGTGGATGTATAAATATCTCTTTGAGATCCTGCTTTCAATGTTTTGGATATATGCCCGGAAGTAGAATTACTGGATCATATGGCAATTCTATTTTTAGTTCCTGGAGGAACCACCCTGTTGTTTTCCACAGTAGCTACACCATTTTTATATTACCACTAGCAGGACACAAGAGTTCTGGTTTCTCAACATTTTCACCAACACTTGTTATTTTGTTTGTTCCATTATTCTTATTATAGCCAGCCTAATGTGTGTGAAAGGTATCTCATTGTAGTTTTGATTTCCCTAGTCTTTATGTTTTCCCTAGTAGTTTTGTGTTTACCTAGTGATATTGAACATCTTTTCATGTGCTTATTGGCCATTTGTGTATCTTCTCTGGATAAGTGTCTATTCAAGTCCTTTGCCCATTTTTGAATCAGGTTGTTTGTATTTTGGTTGTTGAATTTTTGTTCACTGTAGCTTTTGAGAGTTCTCTGTATACTCTAGACACTGGTCTTTTGTCAGGTATGTGATTTGCAAATATTTCCTTCCATATGTAGCTTGTCTTTTCATCCTCTTGACAAGGTCTTTTGTGGAGCAAGAGTTTCTTATTTAGTGATGAAATCTAATTTATCAGTTTTTCCTTTTGTAAATTGTGCTTGTGTCAAGTGTAAGAAATCTGTGTAACTCTTAATCCTAAAGATTTTTTCCTATTTCTTTTCTAAAAGTCTTATTGTTGGTTCTATGTCTTATGGTTAAGTACATGAGCAAATTAATTTTTTTGTATAAGTGTAAGGCTTAGGCTGAGGTTCCTTTTTTTTTTGCTTTTGGATGTCTGATTATTCCAGCACCATTTCTTGAAATGGGTGTGTTTCCACGATTGAATTACTTGTGCATCTTTCTCAAAAATCAGTTAGGCAAGATTGTATGGCTCTCTGTCTGGATTTTCTATTCCGTTCTGCTGATCTATGTATCTGTCCCTCCATTAATACCACAGTCTTGATTACTATAGCTTGGGTAACTTGTCACTCTTTCTTTTTCAAAATTGTTTCAGCTATCCCAGTTCATTTGCCTTTCCAAATAAATTTTAGACCTTGTCTGTAGCTAGAAAGTATCTTGATGGAATTTCCCTCAGAATTATATCAAATATGTATATCAATTTGGGGAGACCCACATACCTTACTGTGCTGAATCTCCCAAGTTATGAACACAGTATGTCTCTACATTTATTTAGATCCTCTTTGATATTCTGTCATCATTGTTGTATAGTTTTCAGCATACCAGTACTGTACATCTTTTGTAACACACCCAATTATTTCTCTTCTCTTTTTAGTGATTGTAAATAGTATTATTCTTTTAATTTCAATGTCCATTGCTGGTTCTATAGAAGTAAATTTGATTTTTTTTATGTTCATCTTGTGTCCTGTGAACTTGCTGAAATTACAGAATATAGGACTTTTTTTGGTAAATTCTTTGGGTTCATCTATGTAGATAATCATGTCATCTGCAAACAGGGACAGTTTTATTTCTTCCTTTCCATCATCTGCCTTTTCTTTCTTTTTCATGCCTTATGACGCTGAATAGAAGTTCTAGCACTGTGTTGAGTAAGAATGATGAAAGCAGACATCCTTGCTTTGTTCTTGATCTGGGAGGCAATGTTCTGTCTTTCACCTTTAAGAATAATGTTAGCTGTAGGATTTTTCTTTACGGATGTTCTTTATTATGTTAGTAAAGTTCCCCTCTATTCTGTTTTTCTCAATGAATGAGTATTGTTTTGTCAAATACTTTTTCTACACTGATTGACATAACCATATGATTTTTCTTCTTTACAGTGAATTATGTTGATTGATTCTGAAAATTGAGCCTTCTGCTTTAACTGTGTTTTCTGATATCACTACAGCAGGGAAAGGATGAGCAGGCACTACCTCATTATTCTCAGGTGGAGGTAGAAGTCCAGGTTCCCCACTTAGTCTCCTTTGATGCTTTAGTGGCAGGAGGCTCCACATCACTGCTGAGCAGGGTTTGAGTCTCAGCTCCCCAAGCAGGGGGTGGCCTTGTAACTGCTGGGCAGTGATGAAAGTCCTGGCTCCTCACTAAATATCCTGTGACACTCCTCACAGTGGACATGGACAGGGAGCCTTGCTAATGCAGAGTAGGTGTGGAAGTCCAGGCTCCCCATGTGGTCTCCACTGATACCACTGAGAGGGACCTTATTACTGGCCAGCAGGGATTACAGTCCCATTCCTTTCTTAGCCTTCTCTGACACCCTGTGGAGAGAGGTGGGGGAACCTCAGTACAAACTTAGGAAGATAGAAGTTCTGGCTCCCCACTCAAACTTTGTCTTTGAAGAAGGGCCACAGTTTTTCCTCTGGTGTTTGGCTGGAGTAGAGCCAGTGTTAATTAAAAGTTTTGTGTCTTGTTCTGCTGCCTCTTTCCTGGTCCTTTGGTTATAGAGAGTAGACTTGTTGGGGCTGTTTTTGTCTGCACCCATTGGTATTTCTAGGTTGCTATTTCTTCAGCATCAAGTCTGGGATATCTGAGGCAAAAAAAAAAAAAAAAAAAAAAACCCAGGAACTTACCATTGTCAATACCCAGGTCTTAAAGGAGGTCAGTGTCTAGTCTGCTCTCTTCTCTGCACCTTTCAGAGTTCTTATATTTATTTTATATATGATGCCAGGGTTTTTAGTTATACTAGCCAGAAGGAATAGGAAAAAGTATACCTACTCTATCTTCCCATAAACAGGACTTTCTGCTAATATATATTTAATAATTAAATTATTAAAAAATTGACTAAATTAAACTTAGAACTAAATATGATTATGATGTTTCCAAAGTACCTAATTAAGGTTTTATATGCTCACAGGTTGGCTTTTAGAACACTAGTAAGAAAATACAGTTGTGATCTGTGCTACACACCAATGATAGTTGCTGCTGATTTTGTCAGATCTATAAAAGCCAGAGACAGTGAATTTACCACAAACCAAGGTATGTGAAACCCAGAATTTGGTGACTTTGTAAAACTTAAAAATAAATTCAACTATCTTGTCTACCAGAAACAACACAATTCAGAGGTTTTATTTTTAAAATCATGTATTTCTTTATATGTTTTTAATAACTTTTTTAATGGTTTTATTTAGTGCCTCAAACTATGAATGACATGTCAAAGTGTAAGCTCAGCCTTCCTTAAGGCCCCCATCCTCTTACCTGGACTTTTATATTCCTATTTTATTGCATTCAATCTTGTCCCATTATTCCAAACTACCCTCCAAACAGCCCAAAGGGACCTTTCTAAAATGTAAATTTGATCACATCGCCTTCCTCTTTAAAATTCTTCTTAGACCTCTCATTGCCTAAAGAAATGGTTCTCAAAGTGTGATTCCCCAGATGAGTAGCATTGGCATCATCTGGAAACTGGTTAGGTTAAAAATGGGTCCCCAGGCTCCATCCGAGGCCTACTGAATCAGAAACTCTGGGGAAGTGGTCCAGCAATCTGTGTTTTAAAAAGCCCTCCAGGTGATTCAGAGCTTGCAAACTACTGAGGAAAACCACTAGCCTAGAAAGTAGAATTCCAGTGCTTGTGGATAAGAATATCATTCTTCATGATCTAGCCTCTGAACACATCTGCAATTTATCTTCTATTAGTTTCTCTCCACAGCCCACTGACTTTATTCTTCAAAAATACTAAGTCATTTTGAATCCCTGAACATGGCCTAGTCTCTCATACTTTTCTACCTAGATTTTCCTTCTCAGCCATGCCTGTCCCCCAGCTCCCTCTCTCTCTGGCAGACAGCAGTTCATGCTTAATCCAGCTCTCAAAAGTTTGTGGCTAAGGAACTTTCCTGATCACCCTCTGTTCGTGTCTTATCTCTTAAGCATAGGCTTTTTAAATGCCTCTCCCGCTAGACTATGTGTGGGCTCCATGAGGCTGAAGCTATTTCTTACTGATTTGTATACTCAGCTCCTAGCACAGTATTGAAAATATTTCAGACCAACAAGTGGTTGTTAAGTTGAAATTCTATGACTCTTTGAGTTACAAAGGGGGAAGCATCCTACATCTGCAGGAACAAGCAAATTCTCCTATCCCATGATAACTCTATAAATCAGTGGATTGCCATAGAAATTATGAGTCAGTGGAACTAGGGTGATACCCAGAAATCTGCATTTTGGCAAACACCCAGTGAATCTCATACAGGTAATCCTCAAAAAAACTTAGAAAAATTACAATACATCTACCCAGGATTTATAAAACTAACCCAAAGGTGAGAAAAATATGTCCTTTAAAACCTAGGAAAGCTCTGATACATTTGACTATATTCAAATTTGTAACTTTTGTCTGTAAGAAAAGAGAAGAAATACCCTCAAAGACAAACCAAAACCTGAAAAAAATATGTTTTTGATATTTATGATAGCAGAGCTAGTAACTTTATTTTAGAAATTTAAATAATGAGAAAAGGAACAACTAAAAAATTGTACATACCAAAATGTTCAAAGAATATGGAGAGAAAGCCCATAAATAGAATTATACATGATTTGATGTAGATAGATTATAGGATAACTTGTGAGGAAACAAGAACTTCCATCCATACTGGTGTGTATTTACACTGGCAGGCTCTTTTGACAGAAAATTTTGTATCAAAACGTTGGATATTTAACCAGCAGTTACATTCCTGGGCATTTACCCTGTGAATATACTCACAAAAGCATTCATGTAAGCCACAGCCAAAATGAAAAACAGTCTAGAAGTACAAGTGTGGTCCATCATACAGTGGAATATACCACTAAAAAGAAAATTTTGGTCTGAGCAGAGCTCCCAGGTACACCAGGGGAAGAAAGAAGTAGCATAGCAATGTATATAAAATTTTCACATTTGTTTAAATTTAATAACAGGTATACATAACTTATTCTAGAAAACAATAAGCTAATTCTCACCTTTAAGAAAGGGGTCTGTACTCCAAGAAGGGACTAGCGGTTACCAAAGGGGAGAGGTATGGGAGGGCGGGTGGGGAGGGAGAGAGAAGGAGATTGAGGAGTATTATGATTGACATGGTGTGGGGGAGATCATGGGAAGATGGTGTAGCACAGAGAAGACAAATAGTGACTCTGTGGCATCTTAATACACTGATGGGCAGTGACTGCAATGGCCTGTGGGGGGGACTCGATAATATGGGTGAAAAAACCACATTGTTTTTTCATGTGAGACCTTCATAAGAGTATATATCAATAATTCCTTTTAAAAAAATTTTTTAAAAAGAAAGGGGTCTGTTGTCAAGAGTACTATACTTTAAATTTTATCAAAATTTATATTGTTTTAATTTTCACTAAATGTCATTTGTGTTTAATTTAAAATATTTAGAATTATTTCAGTGCTATCTTATTTGAACAGGTGCCTCTTAGGCTAAAAATAGTTATTGCTGTTACATCCTATACAAATATTAAGAGTTTGGTATCTTGTGTGTGTGTGTGTGTGTGTGTGTGTGTGTGTGTGTGTGTGTGTGTGTGTGTGTGTGTGTGTGTGTGTGTGTATGTGTGTTTCTGTGGATTTTAATGTTGAGCTGTTCATTTTATCAGGTGATTGCCCCTTGATTGTTCAATTTGCTGCTAATGATGCAAGACTTTTATCTGATGCTGCTCGTATAGTCTGTCCTTATGCGAATGGAATAGACATTAACTGTGGTTGCCCTCAGAGGTAAAACTCAAGAAGCTGGAAGACTTTTCAAAAAGATTAGAAAAAACTATGTGAACATGGTAAAATATCTTTCTAGTTTTCCAAGAATTAGAAAGTAAGGAAAATACAGTTAAAGTACTTGCACTAAATAAGGAAAGATTATTTAGGAACATACGTGCAAAGGTATGTTCTGGTGGCTAAAACAATGTATAGACTTTTGAGGTGAGTTTTGTCTTACCTCACCAACAGGATTTTTTTTGATGTGTGGGGATCTGCCTTGAACCTCATCCATAAGTAATTATGAGACTCTAATGTTTATAGCAATACCTAAAAGGTGTTTTAACTGCCAGGTCAGACATACTTACTCTAGAATCTATGATTCTCTGATTTGGGTGATAATAATTTGTTTTCTCCTAATTTCCTTTATAAGAACACCTTCTTATAATTATGTTTTATTTCTATACCACAGTAACTTGGTTGACTCTAAGTAACTGGGTACTGATAGGATTACTTAATTTGACAATAATATCCCTACCTTCCTGGTGCCACACTGGATTATCTGTCAGTAATTCAAAATGTGTCCAAAGGATAAAATCAAGGTTTTAAGTACAGCATAATCCGAATCAGATTAGACATATTTGTGTACTCATTAGAAGAGTTAAATAAGCTGTTTAGTGGTACTGGAATGCTGTAAACCAAAAATATCTTAGTATTAGGACTAATAAAAGCTCTTATTATGTACAATAAACATCAAATGTGGAATTTAAAAAAATCTTAAGTAATTGCCATTAATTACACATACTTAAATCTTTTGGTCGAATGAATTTTAATTTAATTTTTTCACAAAACTATCTCCGCTAAGTACTTTTTAATCTGGGAACATACTTTCCTAATCTCATATTGATCCACTTAGAAATGTTGAATCTATGAATTGTAAAAATCTGATTGCATTCCAGATTGCTCAATAGAGAAATAGATGCACTTACAGTGCTTTTAGAATTGTATCTTCTCTTCCAGCTATTTACAATTTATCTGTTGTTGTGTTTGCTTTATAAAGGTGGGCAATGGCAGAAGGTTATGGAGCTTGCTTAATAAACAAGCCAGAGCTTGTTCAAGATATGGTGAAACAAGTAAGAAACCAAGTGGAAAATCCCAGATTTTCAGTATCTATTAAAATAAGGTAAAGGCCATATTTTAATCTATTGACAAGATTGTCCATTACTTAGTAAAGGATATTCCTTTTGTCCAGAGGTGTGGGGGTGCCTATCCTTAATAAATTGGTAGCTGGTGTATGGAAATGTTGAAACATAATATTTAGTAAATCAGTATATACCATATTTTTTATTTGTAATCTAGAACGATTTCCTCTTTGCATTTTTTAACAGAAATTAAAACATCTCTCTATTATTAAAAACTTTCCTCCAAAAGAAACCCTCAACTTTTTCCATGTACTATTTAATTAATACTAGAGAAACATTCCTTGTACCAAGACTAGAAAATATGAATGATATTTGCACCAAAATTTCACAATGAAAAAGAAAAGAAACCAGGAATCAGTTTTTTGGTAACCTGTTACCTTATTTCAAGATAAGGTATTATATTCTCCCACTTGCAGACTGGGGCATGCACAGAAAATATTAGGATAGCATCTTTCAATTCATCTGTGACAGAACTGATAGCTTTTTCAGTTGCCAAAGCCAAAAAGGAGGAGCACAGAGTAAGATAAAACTTACTGGCTATTCTATTGAGTTGCCAGTGAATAATGAAATGGCTAAATTTGAAGTCTTAAATGGGAACTGATCCCTGAACAAAACCTGATAGTAACATGTAGTGATAATAGGTTATAGCAAAGCTAACTATAAGGTCTTAGATGAAATATTTATTTATTTATTTAATCATTAAGATTTGTGTGCTGTGAAAAGACAGATATATCTTTGAAATTATAGGATCCATGATGACCTTACAAGGACTGTAGATCTTTGTCGAAAGGCTGAAGCAACAGGAGTTTCCTGGATTACAGTCCATGGAAGAACTGTTGAAGAAAGACATCAACCAGTTCACTATGACGCCATGAAAATAATTAAGGAAAGTATGTCTATACCTGTAATTGCTAATGGAGACATCAGAAGCTTACAAGAAGCAGAAAATGTGTGGCATATTACTGGGACAGATGGTAAGAAATCAGTACTTGAGTTTTTGTCGTTTAATTAGCAAAAAAAAAGGTATGAGAATGTTGATGTGATTTTCATTTTTTTTTTTAAACAGAATCATATTAATCTGTTGTACTGATTTAAACTAAGCAGTTTAATAAAATGATGTTAACTCTTCTACTTAGAAACAACAGATTATTTTAATGGGGGTAAATTAATTGTTACTTTTTTGCCACCATCATAACCAGTGAGTGAACAATTATAAATCTTTCAGATAACTTGTTAGTGAAATAGAACACCTAGAATAGAAATGAGAGTTAGTGAACAAAATAGTGTTCACAGGAACCAAAGGAATCCTAGACAGCTATGCAGTCTCATTATCCCCTTCAATTATTGGCATACCAACCCCTGTGATACCAATTGCTGAATGGGAGAATACAGATAAACTTAACTTTCAGTAAACCCAACTTTTAACAATCTGGATTTACTCTAAAAAAAAAAAACCCTAGTTGCTTAATGTAGAAGTTTTTAAGAAATAAAAAAGAATTCCTATAAGTAATTAAATTTTCTTGGTTTATAAGAAGTATCAAAATAAATTTTTATAATTGGATAAAAGACTAATATAAGGGCATTATAAAATCTTGGAATACTACTTTATTTTTTAATATTGTTTGTTTCATTGTGTTTGACCTCATAACCATAAATTCTTAATATGTGGACAAATGTCCTGTGCTTTAATTTGTAGGAGTGATGGTTGCAAGAGGACTACTAGCAAACCCGGCCATGTTTGCTGGATATGAGGAAACCCCATTAAAATGCATCTGGGACTGGGTTGACATTGCTGTTGAACTTGGAACGCCTTACATTTGTTTCCATCAACATTTAATGTACATGATGGAAAAGATCACCTCAAGACAGGAAAAAAGAGTATTTAACGCTCTGTCAAGCACATCAGCAGTCTTAGATTACCTTACAGACCATTATGGGATTTGACTGGACTTCCTAAATAAGTTTAATGTATACTGCATTTTCGGTCTACAGTGAAACCACCCAAGGTCATATGTTGGTTTTTACTTTAAATTAGTGGCTTTCAAATGTTAGTATTAAAAACAATATCCTGAGAGCATTTTAAAAATCAGTCCTAGACGCCATCCTCAGAGATTCTGATTGAGTAGTTCTCTAGAGTGGAACCAAAATTTACACTTTTAAGGAAGACCCCGGTGACCCAAACATCCTGGTCATCCTAGGTCCAAACATTGACAAACATTGTGCTGAATCCTATTAATGGATTTTTTTTTAAGTGAGGATTTTTCTCCAAAAGGAATAATGTTTAACATTTTTAAATAAATAAAACTCTTTAATACTAACAGTATGACATGTAATATCTGTAAATTAACAGGAAATATGTTTTTAATAAGTGCAGAGAAAAGACCAAATGCCAATACCTATATAAAATGAAAAGGAACAAAAAATTCTGTATAGAATTGCATTCAGGGCTTATATTAAAAATTCAAATTGTGAAATCAAACTGGTACTTTGGTATGAATTAAATACCACAAGGTGTTTTTTTATTTTATGTAACAATTTAATTAGATGTGATGTTTTCTATAATTTAAAACAAGATTCCATGAAACTCTTTAAATTACATTAAATTTATTACATTTCAAGCTCTAGGTCTTTAGAAGAGTGATAGCTTGGCAAATAGAGCTGTATCTAAAATGATAAAAGTTAATTTCAGTCTCCTACATCTTAAGCATGAAAAATTTGGTAGCTAATCTAGAGATGATTATACATTTGAAATATTATTTCCTGGAGAATAGTAACCAGGTTTTATTTTTGACTTACAAACTGAACTTTCATACCCTGTTTTTAGTGATGTTATTTTTATGCCTCCCAGCAGGTGATAATAATTTTAATAGTTTGGGAATGTTACTAATAGAATTTTGTTATTGGTGAATGTACCACTGCAAGAATTAAGTATCTCAGGTTAAAATAAAGTAATTCCATAATTAAGATATTGGTCTGTATTACCAACATGAAAACTGTTGAGACAACTATCTGAAACTGCTTAATACCAGAGTTTGGGAATATTAAATGGATCAATTTTAACAATCACTGTGTTGCCATCTTTCTTAGGCACATCTGTGATTTAAATTTTTAACTTTTTAAAATAAGTGGTTTTTTTCATTTGATGTGAGTAGTATATAAGCAAATAGGAGGGTATTACTGTCAAAGGAATCACTTTACGTTGGAAAATTAACAAGTGAAATGCACTAATGTAAGCACAGCAACGTGGAGTAAGGCACACAGCCTTTCAAAGGAACCAGTATGGAAGGGCAAGGAGTTCCACACGCATTTGATTTTTTTTTTTACTTTGTTTATGGTTAATTTCTGTTCAGTCTTCTTTCTTTTATATATATGATCAAAAATATTTGTGATAAGAAAAAGCACAAGAAAATATTTTATGTTCTATATTTCTAAGAAAAACGTATCTTATAACTTATTTTCATTTAATATTTCCAAATAATTGTCCCCAGGAGAATACTCTCATTTGCATTCCTGATATATTGGCAATATTGGAAAAAGTTAATTTGAGTATTCATGCAATTTGAAAACCTAGAGAATAATGAATTGAAAGAATATGCCATACCTACTTATTTTCCCCTCCTATCAGCCTGCAAACATCTCCCTAAAGTTTACTGCCTCTTCCCAGTCACTTAGGGCAGAAGTTAAAAAGTTTTTAGGCCACATGTCTTCCCTATTCTCGAAACAAAATCCTGCAAAACCACACTACCCCTTTTCTTAACTACAGCTCAGTTCTCGACAATGAAACCACCTCTACTAGACAGACGGAACAGGAAAGGAGTGCGTGAGTTTCAAACAGTTTGAATTTGCACCGCTCTAACCCTCCTTCTCCCGGGACCCCGGCGAGCTCGTTCGGGAAGCGTCGCCTACCGCACCCTCCCAAACCACACCTTATTGGAAATTTTAAGGCGGCGCTACTGAAGAAGTTGCACTTATGATCCCCAAGCTTCGGGTGGGAAAGTCCGAGTCACTCTCTAATTACACCGCAATTAGCAAACAATTGGCACTAATCGTCGAGTTCCCGCCGCCGTACCTCCTTCGGGACTGGGAGCCCGGGCGGAGGGAGGCGGCCGGCTGGGGTGCAACGAGGCCCTCCCCCTCCCCGCCCCGGCGTCTGACGTCCCGCGCGTCGGCGGCTGCGGAGTAGCGGAGGGAGCCGGGCCGGCCGCAGGCGGGGTAAGGCCGGGTGGGAGCCGAGGGGCCGAGGTCCTCCAGGCGGCGCGAACGCGGGGCCTCGGGCCGCCCGCTGTCTCTGCGGCTGGCCCGCTGGAGTGGCCCTGCCCCTGCGCGTCGGTCAGGGGGCCGCGGCGCGTTCGCGGAGTGGGAAAGCCGGGGGCGCGGGCGTTGCCCGAGGGCGGTGTCAGGCCGCCGCGGCCCAAGAGCAGGACCGGGTGCCGCGCAGGCCCCCAGCAGGTTCCGCTCGCCTCGCCGGGGACGCGGGGACGCGGGCCTCCAGGCGCACCCTTGACCCTTTGCTTCCCTTCCCGCCCGGGGTTAACGCCTACGCCTTGGGTGAGGGGAAGGCCGCACTCCACTCACCCCTGGGCAAAACTGTGCCCCGCGGGCCTTTAACCCAGTTTTCTTTGAAAGGCAGCAAAGTAAAGTAAGTGTTTCTCTATTTAGGTGTGAAGAGAAAAAAATGACACTCCAGTGGGCGGCAGTTGCAGCCTTTCTTTATGCTGAAATAGGACTCATTTTACTCTTCTGCCTGCCTTTTATTCCTCCTCAGAGGTAGGAAACCTCCAAACCGTTACAATAGTGAAAATGTGATTAGCTCCTTTAAACTGTTTAGTCTGATATGGGAAAAGTTTTCTTGAGATCAAAAAGTTTTGAGTGCTGAACTCAATCATAAATTGATTAAGGGGATGATAGTACAGCCTGGAGAATATAGCCAATGATTCTATAACATCTTCCTATGTAGACAGACAGTAACTGCACTAGTGGGGTCAGGATTTAATAATGTGGGTAACTCTTGAACCACTGTGTTGTATATTCGAAACCAATATAAGATTGTCTGCCAACTACAATAAAAAAAGTTTTGAATCCTGATTATATAAAAGGTGCTCTTTCAAAATAAACTCACTAACAAGTTGGGTAATATATACTAATAATATTATAACTTTATTTAAAACTTTTTATTATATGTACAAATGAATTAAATTTTCCTCCCTTTAGGGCTTAGTCCTTTTGATTGTTAATTACAGATGTAATAAAGCACTGGTTATATTTCTAACACCTATCCTGTGTTCACGTTTACATTTGTTTTATTGCCCTCAATTGGAAGAGTGAACTAAATAAAGGTAAATAGATATATGTACATAAATGGTGTTTACACCATGGCATGGAGAAGACAAATATTTCATTGGGGCAGTGGAATTACAATTTAGTTACTTAGACAATAAATGATTCTTAGTTATGGCCTTGTGCGATCAAGAAGTAGTTTCATTAATGTTTAATAGCAATTTTACTGTTTTCCTCACACAGAATTAATACTAAATTCTGTTAAATTGATTAAGTTAATAAAATTAAAATTAAAAGCATTGGCTCACTTTACTCCTATAATAATCCACTCATTAGGAGTTCAATTTTACATCCAGAAACTTGGTACTATGGTGAAATAACCTTGCAATAAAAATGCAGCAAGACATCATTCATCCTTTTGTCTCATAAATGAGATCCTTCAGATGACCCACTGAAGTTTAGTAAGAAATGTGGGAAATTTTTTCCTTGGCTCAGGGGCTACATAGTCTTTCACAACTCTTAACTTGCCTCTTACCTACCTGGTTTCTACTCCTTTCCCCATCTATCAGATACCATCAGTTTTTTCTTCCTTACTAAAGGAAAAAATGGATCATACTATAAGAAGGAGTATTCAAAATAATTTTACACAAATGAGTGTTTCAATAGGGAACGTGGCCTTAGGTCATCTAGCTGATCCATGGCCTCATTTCAGACAATAACACTACCTGTCATGCTGTTGGTTTTGTTTATAAGTCCTCAACAACACCTTCTTTAGCTTTTTTGGTAGTACTTGCAATAATAAAGTTCTATATTCAAGAGAAAACAACATGTTATTTATAAACTATCTTGATATGTAAATAAGGCTTAAGAATTTACAAAAAAAAACATTTGTCAGTTGATCTTTTCTCAATCAGAATTATCTATAAATTATGGATCCCTTTCTCCCTGCTAAATATAATTTTTTCCTGTCCTGATCAAGTGGCTATTTGATAAAAGTTTGGATATGTACATACATTATATAAATAAACTCTCATATACATTAGAAAGGTATATATGCACAAAAATCACTTACAATATGTGCTTATACCCATCTTTTCATCTTTTATGTGTGTGTAATCTTCAAAGAAAAGTCTTCAGCCTTCATTTAATTTGGCGCCCTTGATTTCTTCCCACCCGCTAAAGGCACATGTTTAGAAATACTGTGTTTATATCTCAACTGTGGGCATTAGGGTGTGACCCTGAGCAAGTTACCTACCATCTCTGGCCAATTTCCCTATCTGTAAAATGGTAATACTGATACCCACCTCACATAGTGTGGTTGGGTTGATGGAATGAGCTGAAATATGTAAAAGTGCTTAAAACCATAGTATAGTAGGAACTCAATATATAATAGCTATTACTAATTCCTCCTTGAATTGAATCTTATTATAAACTGCTAATTAGGCCCTATAGAGGGCCTCTTCTTTGTTCCCATTTATACTGGCCCTTGAAATGTGAATTTACACTTGGACCTAGATCAAAATATTGCCACTTATGTACTCTTTCTAAAAGTACAAAATTGTAATGTAAAATTTAAATAGCATCCTTAGAACTGGAAGCATAGAGACATGTAGTTGCTTCATCTATATCAGTCTTCCTCTCCCCACCAACTTCAATTTACTGGAGTTGTTTTCAATACCTGTAAATTACTAATTTGTCATAATCTTAAAACTTTCTTTAAAAGTTGTATTTGAAGTTTAAGTGCTTATTACCTTTATGTCATCTTTGGACTCAGTTAATGTGTTATTCATTTAAAATACCCATGTAAAAGTCTATTATCTTTCCAGGTATGCAGGGGATTACTTTGTCACTCTTTGCCGTTTATAATCCATACTTTCTTACCTCTCTGTCTTTGCTTATACTGTTCAACCATCTTGACCATTTCCCCCTTTCATTTACTCTATGTTCAAATATTGATCTGGGTGGTAATTACATGGCTATATGCATATTTAGAAATTCATCAACCTATATATTTAAGATTTTTGCACTTTACCATATATATGCATATTATATTTTAATTATCTTGTGGTAAAAGTAGAGAAATTCTTACTTATAGTAGCTGTTGAAAGTGTACGACATAAAAATAACTAGTGCAGAGACTTGAACCCGTCCCCTCCCCACTCCTGAAATAGGGCTAATTGTTAGACCAGCAGGTCTCCGTTATTTCTAAGTTATTACCCTGGTTAAGGAAAAGATATAAAGTGATAGTTTCTATGAGCAATGTAACATTTTACTATAAGAATACTTCTTTAAAGTTTTGATCATGTATCTTTACTTTAAGATTTATTTCCATTTTAGAATATTCAAGCCACCAGAAAGAAAACAATCAAATGTCAGGTTATTACTAAATTTGAAAGAGTTGTTCTTAGTTCATGAGACATGTCATATCAGAGAATTGATAACTCTTTGATATGACATAAAAATCATTTCTGTAATCGTTACTCACAATATAACTACCAAAATCTCCGTTCAATATTGAGAAATTATTTCAAGACACTCTTTTTATTTGTTTAACCTAATATAATTGTATTACGTTACAGATGGCAGAAGATTTTTTCATTTACCGTCTGGGGTAAAATTGCAACCTTCTGGAACAAGGCTTTTCTTACCATTATAGTCCTATTGATTGTTCTGTTTCTAGGTAAGTAGTAGATTTCTCCTTTGAATAAGCTTAACTCTAGTTTTTTTTTTTTAATTAATTCATTGGTTTTTAATTAAGTTGATGTTCTGGTTGACGTACAATTGGCTTTCAATAGAATATTGATAAACAGTTTATGATATTACTGTTGATAGAATTACTGATATTACTGTGCTAAATGTCGTATTTCAAACTTGCTTTCAAATGGCTATCTGAAAAACAGTATCTTATAAACAATTGATAGATATTACTGTAGAAGCATAAATTTCAGAGTGTAGATGTTCTTAATTTCTTTTAAGTTGTTTTAAGATTTACATGCAGCAGTGCATGGCCCACTTTTCAGAGTTACCAGTTATATAATCCTTTGTAACCTTGATGTCCTAGGCACGCATAGGCTTAGATGTTAGGGAGGCAAACAGAGGAATAGAATCATTAGTCCTCAGAAGTAGTCTTAGATACAGGGTCTGAATCTTGACTGAATTCTGCTTAAGAAAGGAACTACAACACAAACGTTTGGGGACTATTACAAACATTTGAATATGGACTAGTTGTTAGATATTAGAGAATTCTTGCCAACTTCAGTTGTGATAACTAAGAATTCTTGTTAACTTTAATCGTGATAAGTGATGCTGTATAGCAGAAGTCATCAGCCTATAGCCTGTGGACAAAATGCCTATTTTTGTACACAAAGTTTTATTGGAACCATGCCCATTTTTAATGTATTGTCTATGCATGTTTCCCTGGACAACTGCAGAGTTGAGTAATTGCAACCCACAGTATAATCTAAAACATAAGCTCCCTACCTCTTTACAGAATAGGTTTCCTGTTACATAGGAATATGTCCTTATTCTTAGGAGCTGCATGATAAAATGTCATACTTTAAACTTACTTTCAAATGTCTAAAAGAGAAAGATGAAGCTAATATGGCAAAAATGTTAAATAATTCTTGAATCTAGGTGGTGGAAATACAGGTATTTATTGTACTAGTTTTTTAGCATGTTTGAAATTTTC
Organism: Manis javanica; assembly: GCF_040802235.1. Lineage (NCBI taxonomy): Eukaryota > Metazoa > Chordata > Mammalia > Pholidota > Manidae > Manis > Manis javanica. The sequence continues at coordinate 91,054,116 of NC_133161.1, forward strand.
ATTACAGCAAGTATCTTAGAAATTAGAAGTAGACCTTTAACATTCTCATCAAGTCAGAAATTCCGGGAGTCTTAATAATTATCATGTGTTTTAGAAAAGGAGTTTGACCTCAGAGAGACTAAGTAACTTGTCTGAGATCACCCAGCTGTTCCTTGGCACTTCAGATTTTGATACATAATGCATTGTATTCCCTCAGGGTTGTTGTGTTGTGGGTTGAGTAATTTTACAGAAGCCAACCTGGGACCATAATCACCTTGTATGCCACTGTTTTGTGAGAAAATGTATCCCATTTTCCATACCACCTACCTCTGAAATGGAATCTTTTTTATAAAACTGGTAACAACTAGGGTGAGGGGGTATATAAGTAATTGTATCAGGTTGTGAATGGGTTCATGCCTCATTTTAAAATGTCATCATTTGTCTCATGGTACATTATTGTTAATGTTACTGATTGAATCTCCAGCCATATAAGAAATAACAGTAAGTAAAGAACAATAAGGACAACAGGTCCCAACTCTGCCACCAGCTACAACTAAATGACCTTTACAATGGCATTTCATCTCTGTGAGTTTGGTCTATCCATTTGTAAAATAGAGGTAGAAGTAATCTCTGCAGATCCTACTAGCTCTATAAGAGTATTATGACCCCCTAACTCTAAAATTCCCACTGAAAACTACTACATATCCATATAAGGGGAATTATAGTCAAGGTTCATTTGCTTATGTATACCAGAAACCAACTTGAGCTAACTTGAACAAGAACAGGGAATTTATAATAAAATATGGGTTGTTTTAGAGCAGTCCAGGGAAGGAACTAGTCCTAGGAACTGCCCTTTTCAAGTCCCTGCATTTCTTCCAGGGGCTACTTCATTATTGCTTATCTCTACAGACTCTGATACTCTATTCCCACAGCAGAAAATGGGCATCTGCCAAGTTATCATCCCAGCCAGAAGCAAAGATAACCATTTCTGAGTCCCAATCTCAATTCCAATTCTAAGAGAAAAAATTAGACCACCTCACACCAGGTATCCATCCCTTGCCTAGTAAGCTATGGCTGGGAGTCAAGAGTCGCAAAACAAAACCATTGACTACTGGCTGGAGCCTACATCTTTGGGCAGAATGGGCAGTTAATTCCCAGAGAATAGGAATATCATGAATGGTTAATGTAGGCGTTTTAACCATGGTTGATAAAGGCAGGCAGATGGGAACTTACCCTTTTAAGCCTCAGTGTTTCCATCTCAGAATAAGGTAATAGCACCTACTTAACTGACATGTCTGAAGGTTTAAGTGCAGTAATTTATGTAATGTACGTAGTCCAGGGTTCTCATGCACTAGAATGACAATGTAAATAATGCAAAACCAGTAGATTACTTAAATTCGATTTGTATTTTACTTCAGGATTTATTTCATTTTTCTTCTTGGTTGTCTCTCTAATAATGTAATCATTACAAGGTTTCCTCCTAGAGCCAATACTAACTGAAGTGTATATGTGCATCTGTGTCTTAGGAGTGGGACTAGGCAGAAAGGAAGCAGAAACCTAAGAAAATGTTTAAAATCCACAGAAATGTATCTCAGGAATTTAAAAATTTCTACAAGTGAACCATAAAAAGAGGATCTATCTCCACATTGTTTATAGGAAATTGACCACGTGTCATACCCTGCCGTTTTGTTGCCCCATTCCATTTTTCATAGTCACCTTTACTTCTTGGATATAACTTGCTAATCTTTAGCATTTCTGCATAATGGGCCCAGGAATATTAGTCCCATTTAATTGCCAAGGAAGCTGAATAACAAGCATAGTGATCCTTCATCGTACTGTGTGGTTATTTTGGCCTGCTCCAGATTACTCGTAAATATCATTTTGTTTGTTTTTTAGTTGCTTTGTAGTAGTTGCCATGCTCGCTATGTCATTGAGGCAACCTGAGAAATGACAAAGGGGAAATTGCCATTAACATCAGGGAAATTTCAAAAAGATAACTTAAGAGACTGTATACCCTCTATGCAGACAAATTTGGAAATGTAGATGAAATGGATAATTTTATAGAGAAATACAGCTTATCAAGTGAACCCTAATAAAGATGTAGAACTTAAGCAAACCATTTCCATAGAATTATGGAAAGTTATCAAAAGGTTACCTGCACTTTAGAAAAGCATAAAACCAGATAGTTTTCAAAGAAATTCTACCATTCTCAAAAAATAGATATGACCAACGCTGCTAGACTTATTCCAGAATTTAAAGAAAGAAAACTTGAAACATATTTTGTGAAGCTAGAAAAAAACAAACCCTGGAGTTGAAAATAAACCAGAACAAGTAAATCAAGTATTATGTAAAATTGGTAATATATGACACAGAGAAAAGAATTGTTTAAGGTAACTTGAATTTGGTGCTCAAACTACCTCCTTGCTGGGATATATTCTAAGAACAAAAGGGATTGCAGGAAATCTGAAACTTCACTTAGTTTCATTATTAGTAATTTTTAAACTATTTTATGTATATTGCATCATAAAGCAAATGAGTACATACGTTAATATTAGAAACTAAGATACAAAACAAAGTCAAAATATTAGGAATTTTTTTATTAGAATGATTTGTTTTTTTAATTTGAAGTAGTGGAAATCTCTTGGGACTAGATAGAGATGGTCGTTGCACAACATTATGAATATACTAAATGCCACTGTTTGCTTTACAATGGTTAATTTTTTTAAATATAAATTTCATGTCAATAAATTTTAACAAGTAATAATTTTTAAAAAGATACAGGTATTCTGGTTTTGGTAATGGCAATATAGCTTGCATTAGACCGACTTGTCTGTGGTAACAGTTATGAACTCTGGACAAAATATGAAGAGTATTTGAAGGCCTGGGAAAACAACCAAAAATAGACAGAAACTAGAAGGATGTCAACCTTGAAAGAAAAGAATCACACTGAGTGTGATCACATAGCTGTTCCTCTAAGGGCACTTCTCAGACCATGTGACATGGACAGATAGAACTCAGAAGGCCACAGTCTTACTACCTTTAGGTGTCAGAGGTCAGAGATACTGGAAATTAAGGGGCGATAGCCAAGAAAGTAGAAAGCCCCAAAAAGTGAACTCCAAAATATGCATATAAATTCCTCTCAAATCCTTGGTTGAGTCTTGAACGTCAGGTGTTAAGGGAAGATTCAAGAGGCTCACTGTAAAGCAGCAGCTAGAATGCTGAAAGAGCTGAGCAGAAATTTTAGCTGGTTCCCACCAGGGAGAAACAAGGTTTGGAGTTTAAGTCCCATCATGTTAAAGGAATTTGGGAAAGTCCTTGGCCTTTCCACTAAAATCACCGAAGGCTAGTCCTTGGGAATAGAAACTGTGTCCCAGTAGTTAGGAATTTACTGTAACTGAAAATAAAAGAAGTCCCACACTAAAAAAAAACTGTAAAAATCAAGTCTTCCCCAACAGCTGTAGAATATACATAATCTTTGCCATGATTCTGGGCACATGAATACACTATACTGTGGTCACCAAGATATATTCTGGGCCATAAAGCAAGTCTCATTAAATTACAAAGGACTGAACTCATGCAGAGTATGTAAATGAGAAATTTAGGACATATCTGGAAAAACGCCATGTTAGAAATTAGACAAGACACATAACCAAGTCAATAACCCATGGGTCAAGGAACTCAAAGGGAAATTAGAAATTTTTTTTTATAGAAAAATAATGAAAACACAATAAATCAAAAATACAGTGAAAAATGTATTGATAATTGGGATATCAGTATATCATTACTTAGAGGACAATTTAGTTTGACTTTATAAGAAAAAGAAAAGAGGTTAAAATCAATGATGTTAAGAATATTCATGATTTTTTTTAAAGTTAGCATATTAGGAATAAAAGGAAACTTCCTCATTCTGATGAAAAGCATCAATAAAAAAATTAGAGCTAGTGTCATATGATTAAATATTGAAAGTTTCTCCCATAAGACTGGGAGCAAAGCAAAAATGTTTACTTTCACATTTTTATTCAGTTAAGTAATAGATTTCCAAACCAGGATAAAATAAAGCATAAAAATTACAAGTAATGAAGTAAAACAGTCTTTATTTGTAGATGACATAATTGTTTATGTAGAAAATCCTAGAGTACCTAAAAGAAAGCTACTATGTCAAGGAAGTGAATATAGTGACATCACAAAATACAAGGTCAATATATAAAAATTGATTGTATTTCTATGCTATAAGCAGTGAGCAACTAAAAATGAAATTTTTAAAATTCTTTTTATAAGTTCAGTAAGAAGTATAAAAACCTTAGAAGTGAACATTATAAAAAATGCATAAAATATGAAACTTCCTGAAACTACAAAAACAGTGCTGGAAGAAATTGAGTATGTTAAAAATAAATTAAGGTATTTTCATCAGTTGGGAAACTCAAAATTATTACAATGTTTTATTCTCCCTCAAACAATCTGAATTCAACACACTCTCAGTAAAAATCCCAACCAGTATTTTCAAACTTCCTTCTAAAATTTATGTGGAAAGATGAGAATTCATGACAGCCATGACAATCTTAAAAAAGAACAAAATTGAGGGACTCACACTATCATATTTCTAGACTAAAAGGAAAAAAATTGCTGTCTAGTTGCAAAGGGAAATACAGAACCTTTATGGTGGAAAAACCCAGAATCCACTGATTAAACTCTTTGGTAGTTAATATTATGTGTCAATTCAACTGGGTCATGATTGCCCAGATACTTGATCAAACATCATTGTTATTCAGTTTTTGTGAAGGTGTTTTGTTTTGTTTTGTTGGTAAGATGAATATTTGAATAAGTAGACTTCAAGTAAAACAGATTACTCTCCATAATGTGGATAGGTCTCATCAGATCAGTTGGTCTTAATATAATAAAAACTGACCTCTTCTGAGCAAGAAGAAGTTCTGCCAGCAGATGGCCTTTGGACTCCAACTGTAACTCTTCCCTGCCATCTCTAGCCTTCCAAACTACTCTGTGGGCTTTAGACTTACCAAGCCTTTGATAATATGTGAATTAATATCTCAAGCATGTGACCTAGTTCCTTAAAATAAATAATAACTCTTTCTCCCTTTCTCTCCCTGTCTTTCTCTGTATATATATACACACATGCACACAAACATACATAGAAACATGTGTATGCTTGTATGTACATATCTATTTATATACATAGATTTACTTTGTATATATATTTATATTCATATGTATATAAATATATATATACACACACATGTGTGTGTGTGTGTTTGTGTGTGTGTATTTATACATTCTCTGGAGTATGGTTCTCTTTCTCTGGAGTACTCTTAATATACCATCCTAACCAAGTAATAAACTTTGGCATGAAAAAGTGTGGGATAGGAATTGGATTAAAGATGGCGGCATGAGAGGAGAAACAGAGGTTTCCTCCTAAAACTGTATACAATTAGAAAACATAATTAGCGCAACTAATCCTGAGAGAGCAACAGGAAAGAGGACTATACCAGACTGCACACACCTGGAGAAAAGAGCAGACCTCCTGGAACAGGGTAACGTACTAAAGCTGTGGCCAGGCAGGACCCAAACCCTTCCCCCATCCCAGCTCACCTGTGGGAGGAAGAGAAATGGAGCAGGGAGGGAGTGGAGGCCTGGGACTGCAGAATACCTAGCTCCGGAGATCTGCTGTGGGAACACAACCCTACATTCCATGGTGCTTTCATGATACTCGCATGATTACCGGGTTGGAAAACTAGTACAGGCAGAATTCCTGGAGAGACTGAGATTCCAGCTGCTTGTGGAAAGCAGGGATCCATATCTGGCTGCTCTAGGACAAAAGCTTATACCTGTGTGCTCAGCCCACTGGCTCAGGCAGTGGAGACAGGCACAGCAGCTGGGAAGCAGGGAACAGCTCTTTGCTCCCCCCAAGCACCAGTACCACTCCCCTGTGACCCCCGACATTGCTTCAGGGGCTGAGCAGCTCCAGTGACTACAGCTTCTGGACACTAGAGGGCGCCATATACAAATATGAAACACCAAAGGAACCTGGTCCAGTGTAAAATTAATATAACTCCAGAGAAATATTTAAATGATATGGAGCTTACGACTCTTCCTCAAAGGGAGTTCAAAATAAAAATCATCAACATGCTAATGGAGGTAAGGAAAGATATCCAAGAACTCGAATGAATTCAGATCAGAGATCCAATCACTGAAGAGCATGATGGAGGGTATTAAAAGCAGGTTGGAAACAGTGGAGAGACAATAAATGAAGTAGAAACTAGAGAAGAGGAATACAAAGAAGCTGAGGCACAGAGAGAAAAAACTATCTCTAAGAATGAAAGAATAATGAGAGAACTGTGTGACCAATCCAAACAGAACAATATTCACATTATAGGGATACCAGAAGAGGAAGAGGAAGAGAAAGTGACAGAAAGTGTCTTTGAAGAGGTAGTTGCTGAAAACTTCCCCAGTCTGGGAAGGGAGATAGTCTCTCAGGCATGGAGATCCACAGATCTCCCAACCCAAGGGACCCAAGAAAGACAACACCAAGACATACAGTAATAAAATTGGAAAAGATCAAGGATAAGGACAGACTGTTAAAAGCAGCTAGAGAGAGAGAAATAAGATCACATACAAAGGAAAGCCCATCAAGCTAACATCAGACTTCTCAGCAGAAACCTTACAGGCCAGAAGGGAGTGGCATGATGTGTTGTTTAATGCAGCAGAAGGGCCTGGAACCAAGATTACTTTATCCGGTAAGATAATCATTTAAATTTGAAGGAGGGATTAAACAATTTCCAGATAAGCAAAAGCTGAGAGAATTTACCTCCCACAACCATTTCTACAGTCTATTTGGAGGGACTGCTATAGATGGAAGAGTAAGGTTTAATAACTGTCACTAGAGAAAATAAAACCACAGTAAAGAAAGTAGAACAGCTAATCACTAAGCAAATACATAATTAAATTAACTACCCCCAAAGTCAATCAAGGGATAGACAAAGAATACAGAATATGATACCTAATATATAAAGAATGGAGGAGGAAGAAAAAGGAGGAGAAAAAGGAAAGAACCTTTAGATTGTATTTGTAACAGCATCTTAAGTGAGTTAAGTTAGACTCTTAGTTAGGAAACTAACCTTGAACCTTTGGTAACCACGGATCTAAAGCCTGCAATGGCAATAAGTACATAACTATCGATAATCACCCTAAATGTAAATGGACTGAATGCACCAATCAAAAGACATAGAGTCACTGAATGGATAAAAAAACAAAACCCATCTATATGCTGCCTGCAAGAGACTCACTTTAAACCCAAAGACATATACACAGACTAAAAGTGAAGGGATGGAAAAAGATACTTCATGCAACTAACAGAGAAAAAAGCAGGAGTTGCAGTACTTGTATCAGACAAAATAGACTTCAAAACACAGAAAGTAACAAGAGACAAAGAAGGACATTGTATAATGATAAAGGGGTCAATCCAACAAGAAGATATAACCATTACAAATATCTATACTCCCAACACAGGAGCACCCACATATTTGAAACAAATACTAACAGAATTAAATGGGGAAATAGAATGCAATGCATTCATTCTAGGAGACTTCAACACTCCACTCACTCTGAAGGACAGATCAACCAGACAGAAGACAAGTAAGGAGACAAAGGCACTGAACAACACAATAGAACAGATGGACCTAACAAACATCTACAGAACTCTACACCCAAAAGCAACAGAATACACATTCTTCTCAAGTGCGCATGGAACATTTTCAAAAATACTAGGCCACAAAAAGCCTCAGTAAATTAAAAAATATTGAAATTGTACCAACCAGTTTCTCAGATCACAAAGCTATGAAACTAGAAATAAATTACGCAAAGAAAATGAAAAATCCCACAAACACATGGAGGCTTCACAACATGCTCCTAAATAACCAATGGATCAATGACAAAATAAAAACAGAGATCAAGCAATATATGGAGACAAATGACAACAGTAATTCAACACTGCAAAATCTGTGGGATGCAGCCAAGGCTGTGCTAAGAAAAAAGTATATTGCAATACAGGCCTACCTCAAGAAAGAAGAACAATCCCATATGAGCAGTCTAAACTCACAATTATTGAAACTATAAAAGAATAACAAATGAGGCCCAAAGTCAGTAGAAGGCGGGACATAATAAAGATTAGAGCAGAAATAAATAAAATTGAGAAGAATAAAACAATAGAAAGAATCAATGAAAGCAAGAGCTGGTTCTTCAAGAAAATAAACAAAATAGATAAACCCCTAGACAGACTTATGAAGAATAAAAGAGAGTCTACACACATAAACAGAATCAGAAATGAGAAAGGAAAAATCACTACGGACACCACAGAAATACAAAGAATTATTAGAGAATACTATGAAAAATTATATGCTAACAAACTGGAAAACCTAGAAGAAATGGACAACTTTCTAGAAAAATACAACCTTCCAAAACTGACCAAGGAAGAAACAGAAAATCTAAACAGACCAATTACCAGCAATGAAATTGAACTGGTAATCAAAAACCTACCTAAGAACAAAACTCCTGTACCAGATGGCTTCACTCCTGAATTTTATCAAACATTTAGTGAAGACCTAATACCCATTCTCCTTAAAGTTTTCCAAAAAATAGAAGAGAAGGGAATACTTCCAAACTCATTCTGTAAGGCCAGCATCACTCTAATATCAAAACCAGGCAAAGACACCACAAAAAAAGAAAAATACAGACCAATATCCCTCATGAATATAGATGCAAAACTACTCAACAAAATATTAGCAAACCGAATTCAAAAATACATCAAAAAGATCATCCATCATGATCAAGTTGGATTTATGCCAGGGATGCAAGGATGGTACAACATTGGAAAAATCCATCAACATCATCCACCACATAAACAAAAAGAAGGACAAAAACCACATCATCATCTCCATAGATGCTGAAAAAGCATTTGAAAAAATTCAACATCCATTAATGATAAAAACTCTCAACAAAATGGGTAAAGAGGACAAGTACCTCAACATAATAAAGGCCATATCTGACAAACCCACAGCCAACATTATACTTAACAGCGAGAAGCTGAAAGCTTTTCCTTTAAGATCAGGAACAAGACAAGGATGCCCACTCTCCCCACTTCTATTCAACATAGTACTGGAGATCCAAGTCACGGCAATCAGACAACACAAAGAAATAAAAGGCATCCAGATTGGCAAGGAAGAAGTTAAACTGTCCCTGTTTGCAGATGACATGATATTGTACATACAAACCCTAAAGAATCCACTCCGAAACTACTAGATCTAATATCTGAATTCAGCAAAGTTGCAGCATACAAAATTAATACACAGAAATCTGTGGCATTCCTATACACTAACAATGAACTAGCAGAGAGAGAAATCAGGAAAACAATTCCATTCACAATTGCATCAAAAAGAATAAAATACCTAGGAATAAACCTAACCAAGGAAGTGAAAGACCTATACTCTGAAAACTACAAGACACTCATGAGAGAAATTAAAGAAGATACCAATAAATGGAAACACATCCCATGCTCATGGATAGGAAGAATTAATATTGTCAAAATGGCCATCCTGGCTAAAGCAATCTATAGATTCAATGCAATCCCTATCAAAATGCCAACAGCATTCTTCAAAGAAATAGAGAAAATTGTCCTAAAATTCATATGGAACCACAAAAGACCTCGAATAGCCAAAGCAATCCTGAGAAGGAAGAATAAAGCAGGGGGAATTACACTCCCCAACTTCAAGCTCTACTACAAAGCCACAGAAATCAAGACAATTTGGTACTGGCACCAGAACAGACCCATAGACCAATGGAACAGACTAGAGAGCCCTGATATAAACCCAACCATATATGGTCAATTAATATATGATAAAGGAGCCATGGACATACAAAGGGGAAATGACAGGCTCTTCAACAACTGGGCTTAGCAAAACTGGACAGCTACATGCAAGAGAATGAAACTGGATTATTGTTTAACCCATACACAAAAGTAAACTTGAAATGGATCAAAGACTTAAATGTAAGTCATGAAACCATAAAACTCTTAGAAGACAACATAGGCAAATGTCTCCTGAATATAAGCATGAGCAACTTCTTCCTGAACCCATCTCCTCGAGAAAGGGAAGCAAAAGCAAAAATGAACTCATGGGACTACATCAAACTAAAAAGTTTTTGTACAGCAAAGGACATCCATCAACAAAGCAAAAAGGCATCTTATTGTATGGGAGAATATATTTTCAAATGACATATCTGACAAGGGGTTGACATCCAAAATATATAAAGAACTTATATATGCACCTCGGCACCCAAAAAGCAAATAACCCAATTAACAAATGGGCAGAGGATGTGAAGAGATGGTTCTCCAAACAGGAAATTCAGATGGCCAACAGACACATGAAAAGATGCTCCACATCACTAATCATCAGGGAAATGCAATTTAAAACCACAATGAGATATCACCTCACACCAGTAAGGATGGCCAGCATCAAAAAGACTAAGAACAACAAATGTTTGCGAGGATGTGGAGAAAGGGGAACCCTCCTACACTGCTGGTGGAAATGTAAGCTAGTTCAGCCATTGTGGAAAGCAATATGGAGGTTCCTCAAAAAACTAAAAATAAAAATACCATTTGACCCCGGAATCCCACTCCTTGGAATATACCCAAAGAATACAACTTCTCAGATTCAAAAAGACATGCATCCCTATGTTCATCGCAGCACTTTTTACAATAGCCAAGATATGGAAGCAACCTACGTGTCCATCTGTAGATGAATGGATAAAGAAGAAGTGGTACATATATACAATGGAATACTATTCAGCCATAAGAAAGTAACAAATCCTCCCATTTGCAACAACATGGATGGAACTGGAGGACATTATGCTCAGTGAAATAAGCCAGGCGGAGAAAGACAAATGGCAAATAATTTCTGTCATTTGTGGAGTATAACAATGAGACAAAACTGAACAAACAAAATGGCAGCAGAGTTAGAGACTCCAAGAATGAACTAGTGGTTACCAAAGGGGAGGAATGTGGGAGGGCGGGTGGGGAGGGAGGGAGAAGGGGACTGAGGGGTATTATGTTTAATACACAATGGTGTGGGGGATCACAGGGAGAACATTGTATCACAGAGAAGGGACATAGTGGATCTGTGGCATCTTACTACACTGATGGACAGTGACTGCATTGGGGTATGGGCAGGGACTTGGTAATATGGGTAAATGTAGTAACCACATTGTTTTTTCATGTGAAACCTTCATAAGAGTGTATATCAATCATACCTTAATTAAAAATAAAAAAAAAGTGTGGGATAAGCTAGCATTACATGGCATCAGCTATGTAGGATTCTTACCAAAAGTGTAGTGTTAACCTTGATCCAATCAAATCTTTATACGTGACTTCCAGTTTTTTGTAAATATGGAAGTTAGAAGAACATATTAGCATACACCACAATCAGATAAATCCAGAATGTGTGAACTTTCTATAAAATAGTTGGCCTGGCACTTTAGTTAATGTCTTTAAAAAAAAAGTATTCTATATAAAAGACTAAAGAGACATAAATACATGCAGTGAATGTCCATTAAGTAGTTCCCAGTTTTAAAAGAAAATCTGTAAAGGACATTTGGGGAACAAATAAAAAGAGAACCCAATTTACACATGGTAATGGATCCAAATAGATGTTTCTCCAAAGATGATATACAAATGGTCAATAGGCACATGAAAAAGATATCCACCATCATTACCCATAGGGAAATGCAAAACACAACCACAATGAAATACCATGCACACCCACTAGGATGGCTCCAATCAACAGATAAGAACAAGTGTTCATGAGGATGAGAAGAAATGGGAACCGTCATGCACTGTGGAAATGTAAGATGGCTGCTTTGAAAAACAGCTTGGCAGTTCCTCAGAAAGTTAAACATAATAGTTACTAGATGACGCAGCAATTCCACTCATAGGTATATACATACCCAAGAGAGATGAAAACATACATCAATACAAAAACTTGTACATATGAATGTTTATAGCAGTATTATTCACAATAGCCAAAAAGTAGAAACAATTCAGATGTCCATCAACTGATGAATGGATAAGCCAAATTTGGTATATTTGTACAATGGAGTATTATTCAGCCACAAAAAGGAATGAAGTACTGATACATGTCATAACATGGATGAACCTTGAAAACATTATACGAATTGAAGGATGCCAGACACAAAAGACCATTTAGTATATGACTCCATTTATATAAAATGTCCAGAATCGGCAATTCTATAGAGACAGAAAGTAGATGGTGGTTTCTAGAAGGTAGGAGTAGTAAAAGTAATAATAGGTATAATAAATTGCTAGTGCAGTAAGAGAAGTAAGACAATCTCTTGGAATTGATTGTAATGGGATATCACCTATATGTTACTGTCAGTAGGTTGATTTTTTTTGTCAACCTATTAGGGATAGAAAGAGTAAAGGCTAGTAGAGATAAGAAACAGAATAGTGATGGTACTTAAAAAACAGATGAATAGTAAAAAAACAAAAATGCTGTTATATTAAAAGTTTTCTACCAGTATCTTAACAGAGCATCTGATACCCTTCCAGGTGTTGTAGACAGAAAAAAAGTCCCTACCTGAAGTTCATTAATTAAAAGTTAGGTCAGTTATTCTAAAACGGCTTCCCATTTTAATAATTGTATATTTTAAAAGCCGAAAGTAATGTTTTCTTTTGTTCTTGAATAGATGCTGTGAGAGAAGTAAGGAAATATTCCTCTACTCCTGCCATTGAAAGAAGCTCAACCAACAGACCTGGTGCCTATGAACATGTACAGATGAAACTTTTTAGGTCTCAAAGAAATCTTTACATTTCTGGATTTTCATTATTTTTTTGGCTGTAAGTAAAAAAAAAAACACAGTTTAAAAACATGAGGTTTCCTTTCTCATTTTTTCTCAAAAAAACCTATACTATAGGGTTTTTTCCTATATTGTTTAGTATACTAACATCTTCATAAAAGAACACAGGTGATGTATTCAAATAACAAAACATTAGTTTTGGCTTGTAGGTTTGATAGGTCTGTAAGGCCATGAATGATCTGGTAAGGCCATGCATGATGTGGTTCATGTGTCTCTCTGGAGTCTTTTCTCATACCGTTTTCTGATGTGTGCACCACATTCCACCTACACTGACCTTTACTGCTCATTCATTCATTCATTCATTCATTCTTGCAACAGGTATTTATTGAGTTCTTATTGTATACCTAGCTCCTTCCTGCTTCAGGGTCCGGGTCTTCTTGCCTGCTTTTCCTTCTACCGGAACATTTTTCTCTTCCCTCTTTATCTGGCTAACTTATGCTTGTTCCTCAGCCCCTTTCTGAGAAGCCATCTGTGACCATCACCCCCAAAAGTAGGTAGGTGTATAATATGCTCCCATAGAATGTATATATGCTTTCCTTCTTAGTATTATTCATGGTTGTAATTAAATACTGTTTAAATCTTGCCTTCTTGAACAACTAGAACTTAAACTCCTTGAGAGCAGAGATTTTGTCTCATTTCTTGTTGTGTCCTCAGTGCCTACCACAGTGCTTAATATTTAACAATTTCTAATGCTTAGCAGAGTAACTAACTGTTGAATCAATATTTGAAGATATTAATCACTATGTCTAACAATGGAAGTTACTCATAAACAGGTGTGAATGAGCAGTTTTTAGGCTTGGCCAGCTTCACACAATGCTCTTTAGATAGCAAATCTTGAGCTGGCCAAAAAAAAAAACAAAAACAAAACACCTCACTGGCTTTCCCACAGTGTCTGAAATTCTGTTTCTGTTCCTCCTGGTGAAAGGCCTCCACAAAGAAAATAATAAGTACCATTGAACCTGTATTCCAAAAGCCAGTATTCTAACAAAGATAAAGTGATAACAAAGTTATCTTTATCTGAAACTCACTGCCTAATGACTAGTCTAGTTACACTTTACTCTGATTTTTTTTGTTTAGAGTGTTGAGACGTCTGCTTAGCCTTATTACTCAGCTGGCAAAGGAACTGTCAATCAAAGGAGTGTTTAAAACAGAAGCAGAAAGTACTAATGAGGCTGCCAAAAAATTCATGGAAGAGAATGAAAAACTGAAACAGGTATTTAAATTTTCTTAAAAATTTGTGTAAATGTTGTTGGTTATCTCCTAGGAACAGTACATTATTTTTCAGCATCCAAAAGAATATTTTCACATTAGTAAGCAAAAAATGACCATAAATTGTAATATTGTTCTATGGAATGATTGTTTCGAAAGCATTTTATTAAACTTGAGATTTGCTTGTGCTCACAGTTTCCTGCCGTAGAATATTAATACCCTGTTGGACCTACTACCTATGATTCAAGGAAAAAAACTGTCCTGGGATTATGAATTTTAATTTGTTCACTACCATTGATTTTATTTTATAACTTAGAGCAAGTCTTTGTAAGTCTCCGTGGCTCTGTTTCCTTGTCAGTTAAATTATCTTTTTTAAACATGTTTGTTTATGTTCTTTTAAATGATGGTTATGTAAGAAGGAGAAAAAAGTAGTTGATGCTAGATTGCTGACTGCATGTAATATTTAAAATCTTTAATTTGGCAATGCTCCTGATACTTCTTTGAGAACTTTGTGCTGTCCTTCCCTGCCATTCAGGAAGAATGAATCAGGTATGTTGTTTTCCCTCTTAAATTTAAAAACAAATGGAAAAATGAAAGATACAAGAGTATTTTGGGTATTTTTTTTCCCCTGTTTAAAATTTAGGAATCAGATCTCATAGCTTGAGTGTTTTCAGTTCATATTAAGCCTAAGTTTTGCTAATGACAAAAAAGAATCAACGGAACCATGAGTAAAAGACTTTCTTGACAAAAGCATTCCTAAAATAATGCACAAGGATTATTTACCTATTATAAGTTAGTGAAATGCAGTCAGTTGTATATTACACCAAGTTATATTTATGTAAAAAGTACTGCATCCAATAGTAGAGAATTAAATTCTTATTCGAGTCCTAAAGGCCAGCCTCTTTAGAAAGAACCGTAAGCACCACCTTTCATCAGTTCTACATGAGCTAGCTATCACAGAGTACAATATAAAACTTTCTAAAACCTATTAAATAAGGCAAAACTGCAAAAAATTGTGTTTGATGCTACAGTGTCATGGTGACCTTTTCAAAGCCATGTTTTACTACTTATGATGTCTGCCTTATTTCTACAACAAAAAAGTAAAGAACTTTTTTCATAGAAACAGAATTCAAAAACTTTGAGGAAATGGACTATAACCACCATCTTTGAAACAGACTTTTGGAGAATAAGCATCAGTTTATTTTTTACTTTCTTTTGGTGTGTTTTGAAAAGGCATTGATCCATACATGTCAGGTAGATTAACTGTGTAGTAATTGCAGTTCTGGGAAATCAAGTTGTTGGTATTTCTGTATTCAGAAGAAAGCAGTAAGTCATTATGCCTTTTTTGGAATGTTTCAGTAGAATAGGCAGCCTTATTTTGTACCTTAATATCATCGGCTTCATTTTCTGTCCTTTCTTTGATCTCATTTCACAATGGTAAAAATGAAACCTTCAAAGCTTTGATTAATATATTATGGCTGAACTCAAAAGCACATAGCCTTGCATTTGTAGACTTAGCGTGTACCTATCTTGATTTAAAATCATGCCCATATCATGTTAGAGTAATGAATTGTAACTACTAATAAAACACTGCTTTCTTCTTCTTATTCTTTGGTTGTTTTCCTCTTACTCTTAAGCTCGAAAAGCAATGGAAAGTGTTTCTGTAAAGTCTTGGTACTATTATTTTTCTCGTATACATGATAATTAATATACTTACATTAGTCTTATCCTTCAAAAACGTCTTTCTCAAAACATTTTTTAAATTTTTCTTTTAGAATTATTTTCAAAACTAGTTACCCTTGCAAGGAAATTTATTTCATGCGTACTGATTCTTTGATCCCCAAAATGTATCCCTTTTTTGTTTCCTTCTGCTTTGGTTCCATGCTATTCTGGTCCCCTGCTTTCTACTTATCTGTGACCAAGTCTGTGGCCCTAGATCATCAGAGGTACACAGATATGCTGGGCAAAAGCTAGTACACAGTGGAGAGAATCTATTAGCTGGACATAAATACCATCAGTACCAAAGTGTAATTGACCAATAAAAGCCATTAGAATGTCAGGAATGACTTCTATTTCAAGATACTTCATGTAAGTTTTGAAATACTAATGAAGGAAAAATGAAATTGCTAAAACACCTCTTTATCTGCTATTGAAAGCACATTATCTAATCTAAAGCACACTACCCTGAAATACAAAAGACCTGAGTGTTAGTCCCAACTCTGTCAATAATAAGCATTGAGACCTGGGGCAAGTCACCTCATCTGTCCTGGGTTTCAAAATTATAAATCATAGCTAACACTATGTCAGTATTGCTTCAAATGCTTCATTTGAAGTAAGGCATTAAATTAACTCTTAATTTTTGCAACAACCCCATGAGGTCAGTACTGTTATTATCTGCATTTTACAGATGAGGAAATGGAGACACAAAAAGGTTAAGTGGCTTGCACAAAATTATTCAGCTAGTAACTGACAGAAGTAAGATTTTAATCCAAGCAGACTGACCCTTGGATCCACACACTTTTAACCATGTTGTTTTGTGCCCTTGCCTCATATGCTGTCCTATAAAATGACTTGTAGATGGTACCGGAGACCCCTTTCTATCTGATTTCACTGAAGTGAAATAATAATGAAAGACCAATTAACTTTGAATTTAACTGCTTTAAAATAACAACAGTGATGGAGCTTTACTTCTTACTAGTTTTTTTTCTAGCCACTTACCAAGGTAAGATAGGGTGGTTGGATGGTGAATATGCGCATTATTGTAGCTGGTAGCTAGTGAATTTCAGATTCCAGGGATCTTGGTCTTTCTCCAGCATGGAGTTACACATAATAAATTTGGACAAGTTTACAGGTGCAGTAATGAAAGCTAGCTTACAAGGCCAACACAAATCCAACTTTTCCAAGTCATTGGCATAATAATTCAAGCAGTCAGTGTAAACATTCCTGCAACTCAGTGCTTCTCTTCCAATTTGGGTAATCACTGGAGACTGTGCAAACTGAATTCAGTGAAGTAGCAACTAGGATTGTTTTGAAATTGAAATGCACAACAAGTTTATAGGGATTTGAAGAATTTTTTTCTTTCTGCTCTTAAAACCTTTTTTGAAGATATCAGGCTCCATCCATTTAAGTTATGTACTTCAGTCCTCTACTCTTAAAAAAAGAAAAGAAAACTCACTGGGTTTATATAATATATTCATTAGTGTTTTAATTCCTCCTTGAGCTGTCTAGTCTTGTTATAACCCAAGAGCACTGTCTAGTACTATATCTTGTGCTACAGTTTTATGCTCTTGTCTCATCCCTTCCACTAGACTGAAGTTACCTGAGAGCAGAGCCCATGTTCTCTTACATTTGTATCCCTTATAACACCTAGCATTGTAGCATATTTGCATATGGCCAAGGCTCTGTAGAACTTTGTGAGTTTCGTTTGTTGAATATACCAGCTTACATTAGAAGAGGAACCACCTTGCAGTAGAAAGTCTTTTCTCTGTCAGTCTGTTTAAAATTGTCCAGAGTTGCTTTCTTACCTGACTCAGGAAGCTGCCACTATCAAGTTCTTACCCTTTTAGTCAGAAAACCCGTGCCCAGGTATATACGTATTTTATTTTCCAAACATTAATTTGCCCATCTTGGTAACTTAAATTCCTTATAACTTCATTAGGATGAGTCAGCTTCTTAATTCTGTTAACAATGATGGTTTCCATCAAGACATACAGACTATGAAATTTTTACTCCATGTTGTTTTTATTTTAGTCAAATATTTTACTATTCAAATCTTAATTTTTCTTGCCTAGACAAGATACGCTGCAAATATAAAATGACCGTTTTCAAAGCCAAAGTAGATTTTAAAATATAAAGATCTGTATAAAGGATTAATAAAAGTAGTTTGGAGACTATTCAGAGAAAATTAGGTAGAATTTTCCAAGCATAAAGATGGCCCTGTCATTTTCCACTCACCTATCTCCATCCTGACAACATTATATTCTTCTCTTATGAATTCATCTATATTTAAATAGTCTATATAGAAATATCTGAGTAGATATCTCTGCAGTGGGAACATAACGGCTTTCCAATTAATATCCTCAAAATTGTTTTGTTTTCCTTAGATTTACATCACACACTTAACTGAGGAAAAGACATTCATGTTATATACCTAAATACTTTTGAAAATATTATTTTAATTGTAACCCAACAAAACTCTTATTTTCATCTCAGAGATTTCAGTCATAGTAAGAAGAAATCTCT
The DNA here is from genome assembly GCF_040802235.1 of Manis javanica. Lineage (NCBI taxonomy): Eukaryota > Metazoa > Chordata > Mammalia > Pholidota > Manidae > Manis > Manis javanica. Next base: position 91,072,482 of record NC_133161.1, read on the forward strand.
TGTGTGTTTGCAAAGTAGCAAGCTTCTGTTAGCAAAAGGACAGTGTGGAAAAGTATAAAATACTAAAAAGGACAAAGAATAAAATAAAGACCAATAAGTTTAAATACATTATTCAGCCACTTTCCTGGAAGGATGTCTGGCTTATTGCAATCTTACTTCTTTCTATAACTCTTCTTTTTTGATAGCTCCTGAAAAGCTATGGCAAGGAAGAGGAACACATTTTGGAAGCAGAAAATAAAAAACTAATAGAAGACCAGGAGAAATTGAAAACTGAATTAAAGAAGACTTCAGATGGTAATTTTGTGTGCATGTGCCAAAGTAGAGAGAGTAGCATGATATTTTATGCTGTTACACTTCATTGTTTTCCCTAAAACAAAACTAATGGCTAAATGTTCTCCTGGCTAAAATGCCAGGGGTGACCTATTTATAAATTCCTGCCCAAATATGAAGATAAAACATTGTTTCAGCCAAAAGAAACATGCTCTGTTATATAAGAAAACAGGTAGGTGTTTCAGATCTGTGTTGTAAATAGAGATGTTCCTGCCTTAGCAAAAGAGCTATGTTCCTGAAAATTACTTGTAAACACATTTTTGGAAAATGAAGCACATTTTTCCATCACGGCATATTGCTTCTTTAAAGAAAGTAATAGCAGGGGGACAGTTTTGGTTATAAGAAAATATATTGCTTATTTCAAGCCCTAATACTTATACCTGCCTGATATAAAGAAAGCATTCCTTGAAAGAGATGGATAAGCACAGAGTAAGCAAGAATCTGGGGTGAGAATTTGAAAGTCTCATTCAAAAATACATTGCAGTCAGGACTTGGGATAGAATATCCTAACTCCATTTCTCTGAAAGAAGCTGCTTCTCCTACATTTTTTTTGTTTTTTGAAAAATAGTTCTGATAATATTTTTTATTCTTAGTCAAAGAACAAATTTTTATTGCCTGCAGGTGCATAGCACAAAAAAGTAGGTATCTCAAGTCCAATGTCATCCCAGGGAACACTGAGTAAAGTTTGTGACTTGACCCCTAGGCAGCATTTCTGCAAATAAAAAATTCCTAAATATAACATATTCCTTGATGTTGTCCAGACACTGGGGAACCTTTCAACCAGCCATAGTTAAGGTATCATCAGTGCATAGACTTTCCCAGTTTCATATCTCTTCCACTACTTTATATTGGAGGTAAATTGGAGAATGTTAAAGTGACTGATTCAAGGACCTGTTTTATGCCATTTGTAAGTTTAGATTTTTTTAAATTGGTCTCAGTATAATGAAAGTTCTCTGCAATAAAGCCTGCTATTATTGGTTATCGATTTAAATAGTTTGGATAGAGTTTACTTAATCAGAATATACTTGAATTTGAGATGGAAAGCCCAAAGATAAAAGCTAATTCATAATAACCTCAATTTATAATAAAAACCTTATTTATAAATTTAATTTTATTTATAAATTATAATAATTTACTTGTAATAAAAACAAATTCATATGATATTTCATGTGATACAAAATTCTGTAGTCACTTTTCTACTTCTTATTTAGAGTGAAAGAAGATTGTTTAGAGGCAGTAAGTTAAAAAAATAAGTAAATCTTCTAGATAAGGTGGTATACTATGTAGTTGGTATAGTATACACCAAAATTCAAAATCTTGTCATAGTTGGTACTATTGTCTGTTCTATAATTACAAAAGATTTTGAACATGATTAAGAAGTTTTAACATTTATATGAAGATAAATTAGTAATTTATCTACCCTGTACATTAGACACTTTAGAAGAGACACAGTTTTCTTTTTTTACCCAACATAAAATATTGCTACTAATCCTTTTGAATAATGCAAGGGACTATTTCCAAAATACCTTTAATTAGTAAGAAAAAGAAAAATTGTTTTAAAATCATGCTTTTTTTTTCATATCTGTCAAGGATTCCTTTTCTAGAAATGTTGTAAGTAGGGTGGTATAAAATTAAAGACAGACAATCCATTATGTACCATGCTATACTTCTCTTAACCCTGGCCAGTTCAGTTTCTTCTTCCTTTACCTTCCAAAAATCCCAACTCTGAGATATTCTACATTTTGACTTCATAAGTTTGAGATATAACACTAACTCGATATTGTTAGAGAAATATAAAGAAATTCAGTATTTCTTTAACACACAATTCAGAGGCTTGAGACTCAGCATCTGAATTGCTTACTTCATCAGAGTAGATGAACTCTTTGATAATATAAGCTGTGTTTATAATCTAATAATAAGAGATACCAGCTTCTATGTTTGAAGTGTAGACTGCAAAGCTACTTTCAAAGAGAATCAGTGTTGAGGTAAAAACAGATTTTAACTGTCTGAGTATGTCCTGTTTGGTTCCTGCAAGGTGTGTAATATTTTATGAACACATTTTATTTACCCAAAGTTATCATTTCAGATAACATTATTAATGACCTTGAGAAGATCAAAGTTCTGTTTCTAAAGGAGGTATATCCTTGGCTATGTTCTTATAACATTAAATTAATTAAGGCAAGAACTAATAAATTACAGAAAGTACAAGATTTGGATGAATTCAGCAGCACAGTCCTTTGTACATAATACTATTCAAATATATTCATTGATTTCTAAAAATTGAGGGTATTAAAGCTGACAGTGCTCAAGAAATGTTTCAGAAAGTTCTTTTATATTTGAACATTGAGTAGAAAAACAATGTGGTTTATTTTTTAATAGAGGCAAATAGACTACCCAGCATATAAAGTTTTTACCCTTGTGTTTCTTTAGATATAAGTGAAACATTTTCTCCAAAGTACATTAGTGGAAATAAAGCCTGAGTACAAATGTTTATTTAAGCTTGTTAGCCCCATTTGGAAAAGTGGCATTCTGAAGGCAGGTATTAAGAACACTAACAGTGATGCCAAACTCCTTCAATTTTTAACCACCAGCTCAGATTTTGACCAGAGTTAGTAAACTACCTGTGCTTCAGTGCAGTAATATGACACTAGTGATCCAAAAGAGAGTGTGCATATCCCAAAGCACCTAATTTATAGTCAGGGCTAACTTAGTCAGGTGTAAGGGTCTGATCTGTCATTTTTAATGATCTGTTTAACAATAAGTCTAATATCCCAGTATGTGGAGTAATTGGGAAAAGTCAATGACATGAAAAAAAAATGAGAACTTAAGCTTGAAAAATCTACAAAGCTCTCATAATAAAAATATTCACAAGTTCTCATAGTAAAAATAGACCTTATATGTAGTGGAAAACCTTCTGATGTCCAAGGAGATTGACTTCACAGGACTCTTCCAGGATAGCTACTGGTTATTTATTTTTATAAATCGTTACATTCATCCAGGCAATGGTAAAAGTCAATATGATTTCTTAAATGAGTGTTTCATGTAGAAATGTCTTCTCCTCATTCCTTTAGGAACAAGAATATATCTGTAAAACATAATGTTCTTCATGTAATTATAGATTAATGACAACAAAATAGAAAAATAAAAAATAATGAAAAAGAAAGGACACACACACACACACAAAAAAAGAGGAAACAGGTTTTCAATGAAAAAAAAAAGAAACCACAATTTCTTTAACCAATACCCATCTCTACTGTTAGAGATTGTTTCAAACCTTTTACTGTTATAGATAATGTTATTATTACAGATGTCTACCACCTTTTAAGAACTTCCCCTGCCCACAGGCTTAAAGGGGCAGTCCCTGTGAGCAAGGTGCGCTATGTTAGCTATAGCTCATCAGTCCAGGGTGAAGGTCTGCCCAAAAGTCAGTCCAGTTCTCTTGCCAAAAATCTGGTACCATAGACCAAGACAGCTGGAAGAGCCTCAGTCAGGTCAAGGACTGATCAGTCCTGCCATTGTGGAGATGTCACAAGCCAGGTAAATGCAGATAATTAAGCAGAAAAGACAACTGACAGAGACAGAAAAATAATACACTTGAGCAAGAGAAGAAACATGGGATGGGGGGGTTCAGGAGGAAAAGAGACAGAGGCTATCTGGCCACTTTCCAATTCCCAAAGTGTCCAACTGTGCTTCCTGTAACTGGGTTCTGTGAGATTCCTTTATGTCCTAACAATAAGCTTTCTTTTCACTTTTTATTGTAAAATATGTCAGACATATGAAAGACTGCATGAAAAGCACACATATAACTAAAAATGTTAACAGTGGTACCAATACCTCCTTATTCACTTACTAGGTTTATTAGTAGTACTTAGGAAGTCTTGCCTAATGTCCCTTCCCAATCATCTCCCCCCTTCTGAATTTTGAATAAATAACTCCCTCATTATTTTTTATACATTTTAATCATAGTAATTACTGTATTAAAAACTGTCTTTTAGAAAAAATTGAATATACACACACACAAAAAAAAGAATATATCTGTAACATGTTACATCTTTAAAGGAGTTCTCAGAGCTGCCAGTCTTACACTAGAAGTTTAATAGTAGTATATTTCTCTTACAGAAAGAGAAAAGAAAATATACAAAAAAAAAAACATTGAGGCAAATTCCTTGACCCTGGCTTATTTTTTCTTCCTTCTGTCCTTCATCCCTTCCTTCCTGTGTGTCCAGCCTGCCTGCCTGCCTTCTTTCCCTCCCTCCTTCCCTCCCTGTCTCTCTCTCTCATTCCCTTAGCAGTTTTTTAAAGAACTTTCAAATTATTTATTTATTGCAACATCATTTAACAGGGAACATAATTAAAATAGACAAACTTTTCATTACAAATTTAAAATTGAGATGTTTCCAATTCCTTACAAATGAATTGTTGAGCCATCTGTCTTAAATTCTCAAAGTCCAACCTGAGCATGTTTTCCAGTTGTAAGTTCTCCTAAACTCAACTGTCTTTAAATTTATAGTTATGTCAAAGCCACCATCTTTTTTTTAATTATTAATGCTTTAAAAAATTGTTGGTTTGGTCATAATACATTTTTTACTTCATTACTGTTTAATGAACTTTTATGATTTGAATAAGAAAAAACATGTACACATTTAGAAGATTCTTCATTGCTATCTCCCTCCCTTCTTTTATTAACTGAAGAAACATCCCTATTAAGAAAGAATAGTATCATTTATTTGATTGATGTGGTAATAGGCAATATGTAATTAATAGGTAATTAGGTAATATGTGATTTTCCTAAAACCCACTTTGTCCTTTATGCTGGATCAATAGCATATTCTTCTGCCATATAGAATGTTCCTGCAACCTTCATGGACCAAGTATTCCTAAACAGTTTTTGGAGGCTCAGTTCCTAAGATTTGGGATTCTGCAAATTATTTCAGCAAAAGAAATACACCAAACTATTAACAATGGTTACTTTTGCCATGTACAATGAAGATTTTATTTTCTAGAGTTTAAATTATTTTCTGTAATGAATCTTTTACCTGTATAATGAAATAAAAAAACAAAAGGGTTAAGAAACAAAAACACTGTCTTCCAAATACCCAGATAATCTAAGGCATTTGATTTTTGGCTAGAGTTATCTAACTAAGTCATTCTTTTCTCAGTTTTTTCTACCAAAGATAAGAAGTTGTTTAACCTTCTACTGAGTTACATGAATTACATTGCAGGGTCTGAAAATACACTGGGTAGTCTTGGTCCAGGCACTGACCATTTTAGGTAACAGTTTTCTCTTCTGTAAAATGAGGGAGTAGGCGAGTAACCTTTAATGTCTGTATATATATCCGAATAATATAATGAAGCAAAAGTGACCATCAAGAACTACTTTCATTGCTGGCTTTCTGACCTGTAAAAACTGTATTTTATTTTTCATGAGAGAAAACTTCACATTAACTTACCTCTTTCCCCAACTGAAGTTCAGCAGGTGGTTAATTAAACCATATTCCTCACAGTAGGAAAATGTTTCATGCAGGCTTAGGATCATTAGGGCAGGACCTGGCATGTTTTACCCATCTGTTAGCTCATAACCCAAGTGTGTTATATGGAATGGAGTCTCAAATCTTAAACATTTAACTCCCTTCGGTGGGACACAGGGAAGAAGAGGAGAGGGATATATGCCAGCAAACATAACCACTTCTCATTAGTGTTACACTGTGTGGTGCTTTGTGTGGAACATCTATTGCAGCTATTGATACGGAATGATACAACTTTGCATGAAAGGAGAAATGATTTGAGTAAAGAAATCAACATCTTTTCATTAAAAATATTATGCTATGGAAATAAGAAATGAGAGTAAGTTTCTAGAGCTCTTTCCATCTCTGAGAGTCTTTGCTTATGGGGTTTTAACACAAAGTTGCTGTAATCCTTAAATAGAGTATCTAGTTTTTTATTTCTTTATTTTTATCAGTTTCTTATATACATAAACTTAAAATTCAAATCATATTACAAGGCTTATAATGAAACAGCAGTCCCCTGAGACCCATCCCCAGAAGCAACTACATTCAACTCACTCAGATATCTTGTCTGATACTTACCTCAAAATTTCTAAATGCTATGTGTAGACAGTTATTTTTTATCTTTAAGAATGTGGAATATGATTTTTGACTTTCTTATATGGAAGAGAAGGACTTAGTGCTCTCATCTAACCCAACTTCTCACACACTCTTCCCATCCCCCATCCTTCCAATATGGACATAATCATAATTTGTATTACATCACATTATTATAACTATATATTCAACACATCATCATTATGGGGACCTCTTTGCCTCTTACCTGTGTTGATGCCCTCTTCCTGGATCCCATGTTTTATGCTTTCTATTTACTCTGTCCTTTTGGTACAACATATTACCCAGTAGCTTCCTGACAAAGATTATGTGAAAGGGAAATGCTGTGAAGGCATGTATGTCTGATTTTTTCCTGAAAATGGTTATTATCTTAGCTTCACCCTTGGTTGACAAATAAATGTTCAACCTCAGAAATTTGAAGGCAGGGCTCCATTATCTTCCAGCTTCTATTGTTTCTGTTGACATGGCCAGAGTTCCACCCCTGATCCTTTTTGTATATGGCCTGTTTTATTTTGCCTTCTGGAAACTTGTGGAATCTTTCTTTGTCCACAGGGTTATTAAATTTCATCTTCAGAGGGATTTTAGAAGGCAGGCAGAATCAACAAGATTTCGGGAATGAGGAGAAGTAGAAGTTTAAGATGACTCCAGATTTCTAATTTAGTTGACTAGGTATATAATGCTTTTAACCAAGATCAGGACCAAAGGAGGAGTGGGGTGCTTTCTCTGGGGAGAGGGGAAGCAGAAATAAAAAGTTTGGTTATAAATATGCTGAGTTTGAGGGACCCTCAGGATATACTAGTGAAAATGCTGAAAGAATAGTTGGACATATGAGCTTGAATATTGGAAGAAAGGTAGTCTCAAGATGGAGTCTCAACTGCCACGCACACAGGTAACTGAGAGTTAAGTCAAGGAGTTGATGAGAACATCAACGAAGACCAGTGAGTGGGAAAGAAGAGGTCTCAACATAGGACTCTGGCGCATACCACTATTTGTGGATGAGGCTGAGAAAAATCTGCAGAGGTTTTACCTGATAACTACTCACCTCTAGTCATTTAATTCTCAGTCATTTAATTAGTAAAACCTCCCTGGATTACAGGGAGGTACTGCTACTTTTCAATATATATTAATAATATTAAGCCTACTGATGATCTAGAAGATAGTTACAGTATAAAATGCTATGTGTAATTACGCTGATGGACAATGACTGCAGTGGGGTTTGAGGGAGACTTGATAATATGGGTGAATGTTGAAATCACAATGTTGCTCAGTGAAACCTTCATAAAATTGTATATCGATACCTTAATTTTAAAAAAAGTGCTATGTATAATTATAAACTTGTCTTATGAAATTCTACTCTTTGAAAGATACTTCGAAGTTGCAAAAAGGAGCAGAAGGTATGAGTAGCCTAAGGCTGCTGTAGTTAGAAGATGTTAGGATGGATGAGGAAGGTGACACTTGGGAGCAAATGCTAGTTCAGCCAGGCCCCTCCTCTCCCAGGGCTACTGCACCAATGTCTGCAGCTTCATCTTTTCTTCAGAAGACAGTATTTTCCTTCACTTCCTCCCTCTTCTTGTTTCACCTTCTTAATTCTTGGCAAGAGGTTGTCAAAGGTAAATTTTGTTTACCCAACACTTCTGAAGGTTTGCATGTCATTTCAATAAGTTTTCACACAGAGTGATTTTCCTAAAACCCACTTTGTCCTTTATGCTGGATCAATAGCATATTCTTCTGCCATATAGAATGTTCCTGCAACCTTCATGGACCAAGTATTCCTAAACAGTTTTTGGAGGCTCAGTTCCTAAGATTTGGGATTCTGCAAATGGCCGCATTTTCCTGCAGGGTTACATATTAGAAGGGTTTTAGCAACATGGAGTCTGCTCAGTTTGATTTATGAACTTTTACTTGTACCTGCTATCTACACAGTATTGTGCTGGAAGCTGTGAGGGGTACCAAGATGAACACATTGCCATCCCAGTCTTCAAAGATACCTAATGAGAAAGATAGATAAATTTACTGAGGCAAAAGTGTAAGGGCAAGAGATGATAAAAGCCAAAATAAAGGTGTAATACAAATAGCTATGATAGCACAGAGTCTCGAGAGATTGATTCTTACTGGCAGAGTTGGGGTAAAATTCATGGAGGAGGTATCATTTGAGCTGCATCTCAGGGATGAAAGGGATTTCAGAAGCAGAGATGGACAGTGAGTGTCCTCCCCCAGCTTCAGGCACAGAAACCACAGATAAAAAGCCACTGTGCCTAAGCTTGTGGTTTGTAGCAGGGTAGAGTGGGAGTGAGGCTGGCAAGAAAGCTGAGACAAGATCTGGGGGCCATGGGTACCATGCTTAGAAATCCAGAAGGTATTCTGAAATAAATGCAGAGGTGGCAGCAAATTGTTAGCAAGAAAATGGAGAGCAAGAAGCACTCTTTTACCAATTTGTGGACAGAAATTTAGAGAAAAGAATGAAATAACTCAAATGCGTAGATCTCTTTATTAAGGAAGTCTTTTGCACAATTTCTTTGTTTAAGATGTTGAAAACATCTAGTATTTGGGAATGTGGAGTTTAAAATTACTCAAACTTGGTTTGAGACAAGCTTTCACTCACTAGCCCCTGTGTGCCCCTGGGGAAGATACTTAGTAGAAGCTGTACTTCTTCATGAAGTTGTTGCCTATGTAAAGCACATGGCCCAGAGACTGGGCTATGTTAAAACTTCAAAAATTGTGAGACATTATTATTACAATTATTATTATTATTTCTATCAGAAAACTTTCCATGTTAAATAGGGAATGACTGAAGCAAAATAAAGTTTAGACTTTAATTTTCAAGCTAAAAAAAATTGTCAAAACTAATTTAAAACATCTTTCTTAAGTTTAGGGATAATTTTTCTGACACTGACTTTCCAAATGCATGTAGTACTGCCTTTTTCATATAGCATAATGAACAGATAATCAAATTTAAGGTAAAATCCTTTACAAGGTTTTAAATTGAAAAAGATAAAGACTTTAGCACAGCCTGATCAGTTGTAAAACATTCAGCGTTGGATGTTTGAATTGTTCATTTGCTCATTAAATGTGGGGTTGGTTTATAAAAGCAAAATATAATAAAAGTGCTGTTCTCATAACAAAAGGAACAGAACAGCAGCAGACTCACAGACACCAAGAAGGGACTAGTGGTTACCAAAGGGAAGAGGTTGGGGAAGATAGGTGTGGAGGGAGAAGGGGATTATGGGGCACTATAATTTGCAATCACAATACAGGTAGGTCACGGAGAAGACAGTACAGCGTGGAGAAGACAATGACTCTATAACATCTTACTGCGCTGATAGACAGTGAGTACAATAGAAGGGGTGAGGACTTGATAATAATGGGTGAATGTTGAAACCACTGTGTTGTTTATGTGAAACCATCATGACATTGTATATCAATGATACTTTAAAAATTAGGCTAATTAATTAATTAATTAAAATAAAACCCCTCAAAAAGTAGAATTGGCAATAAGCAATGGGAATATATATATATATATATATATATATATATATATATATGAATGAATGTAAGCAAGCGCTGTTCTTTTCTGTGAGTGTCTTAGAAAGACGTTAGTTGGGCCCAGGGTGTTTCACTTGGCTGGTGTTTAAAAGTTCAGCACACCAGTGAGATGAATTCATATTTGCTTTAGAAGCTGAAGCATGAGTTTTTGCTTTAGAGGTGCCTGATGGGGGCATTTCCATGTGAAAATTCAACCAGAGTCTCAAATCAGCTTTCCAAAATCAAACTTGTCTCCTCCAAATTATCACCTCTTTTGTTTCTTGACTCAGTCACTTTTGAAATGAATCGAAAGTAGTCAGCTAAGAAAATGAGCTGGAAAATTAAAGAAAAAAACCTGTTCTTTCTAAAATTAAATTTCATTGCACTATCCCTTTGTTTCCTCTATAAGAAAAATTGGTAGAGATAAAATGGGAAACTTTTTAAAACTTTCAGTATAATTTGGACCTTCCTCTTAGATTCTGGTACTTTATTTTATAGTTCTTAGTAAATTTCTAACTTAAAAGAAACAGATGAAAGAATATTCATATTTGACCTGATTGTTTATAGGTCATAATGCGTGATCAAAACCGAAAGTTTCTGTGGTAAATGCCCTTGTACTGTTCACCATGTAAGAATTTATTCAGTATGTAAGAATTCGTTCACCATGTACGAACTTGTTCGTTATGCTTCAGAAGATTGGAGACTGACGAGAATTAGGCTTGAGATGGATTAATGATTGTACATTGAGCATTGACCCCCCTATACTGAATTTTATTGTTGTTAACAACCATTTGATCAATAAATATGAGAGATGCCTTCTCAAAAAAAAAAAAAAAAGGAACAGATGAAACTTGAAAGTGTTATATTAGAACAGGGCCAGCAAACTATGGCCCATGGGCCAAATCCAGCCTACTTTTTTTTTAAAATTGAAGTGTCATTAATACACAATCTTATGTTTTTTCAAATGTGCAACACAGTGGTTTAACAGTTACCCATATTATTAAATCCTCACCCCCTATAGAGTGGTTACTGTCTATCAATGTAGAAAGGTGTTACAGAATCATTGACCATATTCCCTGTCTTGCTTTTATAAATTAAATTTTATTAGAACAGAGGTGCACTTGTTTACATATTTTCTGTTGACTCCAGAGTTGAGTAGACTGGACAGAGTCTGAGTGGTACAGAGAGCTAAAAATATTTGCTATCTAGACTTAAGTATTTATTATTTAGGATCTTCAAATAAAGAGTACCCTTTATAGAGTAAATGATGCTGAAAATAATTTGGTTCTGCTGTTAATGCTGCTGTAAAATTTGCTATGCACCTAAGTGCTTATTGAATACTGATCACTGAATACTGTATAGTAAAACTAGTTCTTTGTTTATAGTCAAAAAAAATTTACATCTTCAATTCTCGTATATGATGGGTTGGGAATTCTTCTAGATTCCATGTGCTGCTTATGCTTACACATGAAATTGCTTTATAAAGCATACCCTTTTCAAAGCAATTTATATAATCTGTACTTAGTTCTTTGCCTGAAATGTAGATCCTGATTTTTAAGTTATAGTTTGTAATTACTGTTTGCTGAGTAAAAGAGCCAAAATTGTTTTCTTAAATATATTGCTTAGCAACCTAAGATTAATAAAGGAAGTCTTTATGTATTATTGATACTTCTTTCACCAACTGCACATACAATGGGGCTGATTTTATTTATTAAATCAGAAACCCTGTTTATCTATTCCCTCCCTGGCCAGTAATCTTTAGAGTATTATCATGTCTTAAGTCCATTTCTTCTCTAAAACTCAAAATACTTGAGCCATGAACCTCATTCGTATTCCCAGTTCCCCGGAAGAGATGGGCAGGCATTAATATACCTAGTGGCAGGTAGAGAAATTGAGACCTGAAGAAAAATCATTCATTTCCCATATGTTCTTTGCATGAGAAGAGTAAACTATACTTGGTTTTATTCATTACCATTTACTCTATAGTATAATTACTTAATGCAGCTTTGCTTCTATTGCAGACACATTGTAATCTTCCTCTTGCAGAGCATTAGGGGCGTTTCTACACAACGCCACCAGAGCAGTTTGTCAACATCACAGATCTGATCATACCTCTGCACTATTTAAACCTCATTACTGTCACCTTTATGGTCTTCAGGATGGCACACACAGTCTTCTGTGATCTTGTCCCCAGCATCATCTCCAGCTTTGTCACCCACCCTTGTCCAATCCAAATTTTATGCGCAGCTTTATGAAATACACAGTCTGTAGTTCTCCTTACAGTGGTATTTCATACTTCTCCCCTTTGCCCAGGCCTGCTGGTCCATCTGCCTGTAACACCCTTCTGCCTTCACTTTTCTCAGTAGTTTCTCTTCCAACGTTGTCACCTCTAGACTTCCTGAAAATGCTCTCCCTTCTGTTGGGGTTAAGTGGCCACCTTCCAGGCCTCCTTATTCCTGCATGGCCACTTATTTCATAGTGTACTCTGTAGAAATGTTATCTTTGTTTACCTTTCTTACTAGATTGTAAGTGCTATGAAGGCAAGGGGCACATCTAAATCACCTCTGTGTCTCCAGCATGCACCTGGTGTTCCAGCCTGGTATATAATAGATAAGAAAAAGTCCCACACCTTGACACTGACTCTGGTGCCCTATCTCCCTCCTCACCCAGTTCATGCATGGTTCATCATGATTAACGTTCTTACAAACTACATGTCTCCTTCATCTCCCTGCCCTATCCCTTCTCCCTCCCCTCTTCCTCCTCCATTCCCATGGCACTCAAGGACCTACCCCTGGTAACAGCCAAATGTCCAATTACTTGGTATCTGCACCCAAAAACATCTCAGCATTTCTGAAGGGACCGACTTTTTCCTTTAAATAAATGGTCACTGAATTCAAATGGGCCCTCAACACTATGTGACAGTCCTGAAGGGACCGACTTTTTGCTTTAAATAAATGGTCACTGAATTCAAATGGGCCCTCAACACTATGTGACAGTCCTTTTGCAAATCTCTAAAATCTTCACTTTTCTGCTCTCCAAATTCTGTTGGATCTTTTTATGTCACTTCTGAATTCTAAGTCTACCCTACTTAGTTGGTCACAAAGAATTAATCAGGCAAAAACTTCATCTTCTCACCAGCAAAACTACCATCCTCCACACAGCATAGGTCAAACTCTCTGCCTGTCCTTGGGTTACAGTGGATTAAATAATCCCTTTTCTAGGGCTGTGGATTCCAACACCACTATTCTTCTCAGGAATTTTGTTTCTACAATAACCCCCACATTTCCTGTCATCTTAAGACGTCTTCTGGGATCTCCTATACAGAAAAGCAAAAACGTCCCTTTGTCTCATATTTTTCCAGTTACTACCTAACTTCTCTGTCTCTATTTCAGAGAAAAATTTCTTTTTTTCCTTTTAACTTTTTATTCAGACATAATTTCACACTCCCAGGAAAGATGTAAAAATAATATTTTAAAAATTCCTCTGCACCCTTCACTTAGTTAACCCAAATGATAACATTTTACATTCACTTTATCCTTTTCTCCCACTCTCTTAGTACTACTCTTTCACTTCTTATTTTGATATTGTCCAAATGATGATTTTCTAATTCTCTTATTCCTTCTACATTTGTTAGATGCCATTCTATTATAAGGATGAACTTTCCTTTATGCCCCAGTTATTTATGTGTTTGTATTTGTTTAACTTGCTCAATTTATAATCCATTATGTCCATTATATTTTATTATTCAGATTGTCTCAGATTTGGCCAGTGGGAATCTTTTCAGTCTGGGTCCTGAATCATTCTGCCATGCCCCCGTTTTGTGAGCACTTACTTTCTGGTATAACAAGGTATTCTAAGCTCATCTTGTACTTTTCCTCCTCCAGCCCTTGAATCGACCATTTCAACAAACCTTGGTTCCTATAGGTGGGGAATGGCATTTGGAAAATAAAATCTGGGTCCTAGTTCAGCACATTGCTTCTGGAGTGTCATTGTTTCTAGGCCTTCCAAGCAGACAGAACTGATAGTAGCTTAAATGTCACCTCTTTAGAAAAACCTCTTCTGACCACTCAGTCTGTTATAGCCATACAGTCATTCTCTGTCCCTTCACCCCATTTTAACTTTGTGCATGAAACTTACCACTTACTGTTGGTAGGTCTCTTTATTGTGTGTCTTCCTCCCCACTTGACAATCAGTGTTAGGAGAGCAAAGACCCTCACTGACTTTTCACCATACCCTGAGCACTGAGAAGAGTGCCTAATGCCTAGTAGGCATTCCATCAGTTGCTGAATGGATGGCTGAGTGGGTAACTTCCTTGTCTTAGGATGTTTCATCTGTGTAACAGCTTCATCTTTCATAGTCATGAGCAGCAGGAATCTTTGGAGGGACTCTTAAAACATTTCACAGATTCTCAGCATTGGAGACTACCAGAAAAATTTCCTTCCTCATATCCTTGATGAAAACAGTAAAGTTTGCCATTACTGTTAAAGAGCTTATTTCTCACAGCTCTTTCTGTATTTGTTGCACATATTGATCCTAATTATGATTTCAAAACACTATTATTAGTAACCCTAATTTTAAATGCTTTATGAAGTTCATGCTCCTTTACTAGAATGCTTGCTTTTCCTTTATCCACTTTCTCACAGCCTACTCACTGACTTTTTTAAATATTACCAACTTGGTTCTTGTTTATTTTTTCATACATACTATAATATATAGTTTTAAAGCATCAAAATATTTTATAAAGATGAAAATTTTAATATTTATTTAAAACAAAGGAATTTGGGTATCATATTTTAGGCTTTTGCTTAGATAGTACTCATAGCCTAGTGAATATTACCATGTCTGGTTCTATATACATGGTGCTTTATTTTGTTTTGTTTTTTTCCTATTGTCTATTTTTTTAAAATTCATTTTATTATCATTAATCTACAATTACATGAAGAACATTATGGTTACTAGACTTCCCCCTCCACCAAGTCCCCCCCCGCCCAAACCCCATTACAGTCAGTGTCTGTCAGCATAGTAATATGTTGTAGACTCACTCCTTGTCTTCTCTGGGTTGCACATCCCTCTCTATGCACCCCCCCCACATTATACATGCTAATCGTAAGGCCCCCTTCCTTTTCCCTGCCTTTATCCCTCCCCTCACACTCCTCCTGCCCAGTCCCTTTCCCTTTGGTAACTGTTAGTCCATTCTTTTTTTTTGAGAGAGGGTATCTCTCATATTTATTGATCAAATGGTTGTTAACAACAGTAAAATTCTGTATAGGGGACTCAATGCACAATCATTAATCAACCCCAAGCCTAGTTCGCAACAGTCTCCAATTTTCTGAAACATAACGAACAAGTTCTTACATGGTGAAAAAATTCTTCCATATTGAATAAATTCTTAGATGGTGAACAGTGCAAGGGCAGTCATCACAGAAACTTTCGGTTTTGATCATGCATTATGAACTATAAACAATCAGGTCAAATATGAATATTCATTTGATTTTTATACTTGATTTATATGTGAATCCCACATTTCTCCCTTTATTATTATTATTATTTTTATTTTTAATAAAATGCTGAAGTGGTAAGTAGATGCAAGATAAAGGTAGAAAACATAGTTTAGTGCTGTGTGAGGGCAAATGTAGATGATCGGGTGTGTGCCTCTAGAGTAAGTATTAATCCAAGCTAGACAAGGGCAACAAAACATCCACGGATGCAGATTTCTCTCAAAATAGGGGGGGTGAGGTTCTAAGCCTCACCTCTGTTGATCCTCAATTTCTCACCTGATGGCCCCCCTGCGACTGTGCCTGTCTTAGGTTCTTCCTCCCTTGAGGAATCATACCCGTCTCTGGCTAACCAGTCATCTTCTGGGGCCATACAGGGAAATGTAAAGTTGGTAAGTGAGAGAGAAGCCATATTGTTTGAAAAGGTTAGCTTTTTACTTCTTTGCAGATTTATGCCCTGTGGCTTCTATGCCCAGCATTTGTCTTGAGGTATCTTTACCACTTGGAGGAATTATGATACTCGGTGAATTCGATATGAGACACAAATTCTATTTAAGAGTTGTAATTAGGAAGGAAGAGAAAAGCTATAGAGGTAGCAGACGGAAGAAAACGTGGGAAGATTGATTATTTCTTTGACGTATCTTCTTGTAGAGTAACTTAAGCGTGTATAGGTTTTAAACTACTAATTAAATTGCACACACACATTAACATAATAGGAATACAGTTACATAACCAAAGCAGATCTATAATTACCAGCCATCTCCAGTAAAGCCAAGAAAACCAGTTAGGCACTCTAGGCATTTGTGAAAATTTGTCTATGATATAATGGATATTGTCCAACTGTACTTGAACAGTCTGAGAGAAATCAGACAAATTAAAACAACCCATCCTGGGAACTGTTCACATCCCATATGTTCTTTTAACAGTAGATAGTCTATAGTCTCAAGATTTTGGTGCGCTGCAACTTGCACTTCTCCTAATTCTTGGCTGAGTTCTGACAGTATACCTCCAGTCAAATTGGTTGTTTTACTGTATGCACAGGCCAGCTTAGATATCTCCTTCTTCATTCCAATGGCAAGTCCAGGAACCGGTGGGATGAATGCAGCTACAACTGCAACAGTGCCAGGATTGTTGTTGAAGTTTTTTGATGATCATATTCTGGAATGACTCTTCCAGAGTATGTTGATGTTGGCAGTTCTTCTTCATATCGTATCTTAGTTCTTTTTCTGGGTAGCCAAATTAGGCTTTGATCCTCTGTATAAACACAAACAAACCCTTTGCCCACACTTTGATATGCCCTTTATACCATTGTGAAGAACTTATTGGAGATCACCACACAGGAGCTGCTTTTTTTTTAAGAGAAAGGAATATTATGAGAAAAATGTATTTCCATAGTTGATCATCTGTCACCCTTTAAATGATCAAAATTAAGGATATTTAAAGCATGCATTAATCATTGATTTACAGTTAGTTTTATCCTATCAGGAAGTAATCCCCCTTTTCTTTTTTTTTTTGTTATCATTAATCTACACTTACATGAAGAATATTATGTTTACTAGGCTCTCCCCTATACCAGGTCACCCCCACAAACCCCTTTACAGTCACTGTCCATCAGCATAGCAAAATGTTGTAGAATCACTACTTGTCTTCTCTGTGTTGTACAGCCCTCCCCTTTCTCCCACCCTCCCCATTATGCATGCTAATCATAATACCCCCTTTCTTCTTCCCCCCCCTTATCCCTCCCTACTCACCCATCCTCCCCAGTCCCTTTCCCTTTGGTAACTGTTAGTCCATTCTTGGGTTCTGTGATTCTGCTGCTGTTTTTCCTTTGTTCTTATACTCCACAGATGAGTGAAATCATTTGGTATTTGTCTTTCTCTGCTTGGCTTATTTCACCGAGCATAATACCCTCTAGCTCCATCCATGTTGTTGCAAATGGTAGGATTTGTTTTCTTCTTATGGCTGAGTAATATTCCATCGTGTATATGTACCACATCTTCTTTATCCATTCATCAACTGATGGACACTTAGGTTGCTTCCAATTCTTGGCTATTGTAAATAGTGCTGCGATAAACATAGGGGTGCATCTGTCTTTTTCAAACTTGAGTGCTGCGTTCTTAGGGTAAATTCCTAGGAGTGGTATTCCTGGGTCAAATGGTAAGTCTATTTTGAGCATTTTGAGGAACCTCCATACTGCTTTCCACAATGGTTAAACTAATTTACATTCCCACCAGCAGTGTAGGAGGGTTCCCCTTTCTCCACAACCTCGCCAACATTTGTTGTTGTTTGTCTTTTGGATGGCAGCCATCCTTACTGGTGTGAGGTGATACCTCATTGTGGTTTTAATTTGCATTTCTCTGATAATTAGCAATGTGGAGCATCTTTTCATGTGTCTGTTGGCCATCTGTATTTCTTTTTTGGAGAACTGTCTGTTCAGTTCCTCTGCCCATTTTTTAATTGGATTATTTGTTTTTTGTTTGTTGACCAATTGTCTATTTTTTAAATAAACATTTTATGTTAGAACATTTTAGATTTAGAGAAAAATTAGCAAGATAGTCCATAGAATTCCCACACAACCCCACACTGTTTCCCTTATTATTAAGGTCTTCCATTAATGGGGTACATTTATACAATTAATTAACCAGTATTGATACATTATTATTGACTAAAGCCCATACATAATTCCTATCACCTTAGTTTTCACCTAATACCATTTTTCTTTTCCAGGATCTCATTCAGGATACCACATTCCACTTAGTAGTTATGCCTCCCGAGGCTCCTCTTAACTATAGTAATTTCTAGAACTTACCTTTATTTTTCATGATCTTGACAATTCAGAGAAGTACTTGTCAGATATTTTGTAGAATGTTTCCCTACTGGAATTTATCTGATGTTTTTCTCATAACTAAACAAGGGTTATAAGATTTGAGAGCCATGGGTGAAGTGCCATTTTCTTCAGAATGTAACAAGTACATACAACATACCAACATGATCTACCACTGTGGGTGTTGACCATAATCACCTGGCTGAGGCAGTGTTTGTCAGATTTTTCAGCTGTAAAGATAGATGCCGTTTCTTTCCTTCTATCAATACTGCACTCTTTGGAAAGAAGTCACCATTCACAGCCCACCCATAGGATTATGCTCTATGTCCTTTATGGTGGAGTATCTATGTAAATTAATTGAAACGCTTACATACTGTCTGTTCTCCCCTATTTACTTATTTATTTTTATCACTGCGGCTCATGGGCATTCATTTATTCTTTGGGTTATAATTTTTGTTATTAAGATATTATTGATATACACTCTTATGGAGGTTTCACATGAAAAAACAATGTGGTCACTACATTTACTCATATTATCAAGTCCCCACCCATACCCCAATGCAGTCACTGTCCGTCAGTGTAGTAAGATGCCACAGATCCACTATGTGCCTTCTCTGTGCTACACTCTTCTCCTTGTGATCCTCCACACCATGTATACTAAGCATAATACCCCTCAATCCCCTTCTCCCTCCCTCCCCACCCCTCCTCCCATACCCCTCCCCTTTTGTAACCACTAGTCCCTTCTTGGAGTCTCTGAGTCTGCTGCTGTTTTGTTCCTTCAGTTTTGCTTCATTGTTATACTCCACAAGTGAGGGAAATCATTTGACACTTGTCTTTCTCCACCTGGCTTATTTCACTGAGCATAATATCCTCCAGCTCCATCCATGTTGTTGTAAAGGGTGGGATTTGTTTCTTTCTTATGGATGAATAATATTCCATTGTGTATATGTACCACGTCTTCTTTATCCATTCATCTACTGATGGACACTTAGGTTGCTTCCATATCTTGGTTATTGTAAAAAGTGCTGTGATAAACATAGGGCTGCATATGTCTTTTTGAATCTGAAAAGTATTCTTTGGGTAAATTCCAAGGAGTGGGATTTCCGGGTCAAATGGTATTTCTATTTTTAATTTTTTGAGGAACCTCCATATTGCTTTCCACAATGGTTGAACTAGCTTACATTCTTTGGTTGTAATTTAACACTTTTATTTTTCTTTCCCAGGTTTTCCACTGTGGGCCACTGGGTGTCTTTCAGCTAGCTGCTGTCTCCCTTTGACACATCCCATCATTGTGGATTTTTTTGTCTTAATTTTTTGAGTACTTCCTTATTTTTTGATACTGCAAGATGTTCTGTGCTTATCTTGTGTATACCCTTCCCCATTCCTAGAATCAGTGTTTTAGGTTTTTTTTGTTAACTGGTTTCTGTGATGCTGTTTGTTTGATTTTGTTTTTAATTTTGGATTAGCATGTGGTATTTGTAACATGACTATATTTTTATCAAGATATTTAAAGAATAGTCTGTTTGCTTTGTGGCTCTCTAGCTATCCTGAATATTTTGTTTTTTGATTAAAGATATAATTGTTTTTAGTTGCAACCAGGCTTCCCATCAAGTGGCTAAAGTAGTACCTCATGTTTACCCAACATTTATCATATTTTTAAGAAATGAATTGGTTCCACACAAGTGAATTTTTCAGATGCTTAAAGCTTAGACTTTATATTTATCTGTTCTTTCCTTCCTGCAAGGAATGTATTTAAGCACCTTCCATGTGGTAGGCACTGTGCTGGGTGCTCAGAACAGAAACAAGGCAAAGCTCATTTTCTTGAGCAGCCCACAGCCTCGTGGGGACATAGTTAGCCTTCAGCATGGTAAGTGCTGAAACAGAGGTCAGCTCAAGAAGAAGTAGGAGCCAGCAGTGGAGATCAAGCACAATTTCTTGACATTTTGGAGGGTGAATGTCAATTAGCCAGATGAAATAGGAGAGAATGAGTGAGACAGGGAGATTAAAGGAGGATATTTAACAAAATGAGCAGCATGTAACTGAAACAGAGCGTGGCATTTTTGAAGTATAACAAGGGAGCTCCATATAATTGGAACACAAAATAAGATGGCAGTGATGAGAGTTGAGCAGAGGCCTAGGATCCATCTTGCAGGGACTCACATGCCCTGTTTATACATTGACATTTTGGGAGCACCATTGGAAGGGCTTTTAGGACGAAGAAGAATCACTTTAACAGTACTGTGAACAATGAGTTAGAGTAACCAGGAAACTACGTGAGGAACCCATTTTAGTAATCTAAATTAGCGATGATAACAGTGGTAACAGATGGAGTGGAGCAGATGGATTGGTGAGATACAAAGGAAGTACAGTCAACAAACCTTATCAACATATGGATAGGAGGCTATAAGACAATGGGTAATGATGGGAAGGTGATTAATAAAACAGACCAGATCTGACAATATAGGCATGTACAAAAATAACCATAATACAATTAAAACCACAATTTATATTCCTTATGAACAGAAGTTTGTGTGTCTACTTTCCAAATATCATAGAGGTATTATTGTAGATTAACAGTCCAATAATTGATCACAGGTAAAGGAATAGTACAAATAAGGATTGTGTACTGAACAGCTCCAGTGTATCATACTTTGCAGTTCTCAAAAATAGAACCAAATATACTGAAAAGAAACCCACATTAGGTATATGGAAATTTTTCAAATTAAAATTGTTTTCCTCTAGTGGAATCCTTATAGCTGTTGTACGACAGCCAACTTTCATGTCATGTCAGTGCCTCTAAAATTTTCTCTTGCACTTCCTGGCAGAGCTTAGCTGGTAGTGTCTGTTATCTCTGGTAGAAATCATAGTGATACACTACATTTCCACAGTGCATTAGTCTCACCAGTTCCCCCTACTGTGCAAATAGCTCAATTAATGTGAGTTTGGCACTTGGAAAACCACAAATATTTTTGGACTGCTTACATGCCATTTACGCAAACATTTTACACAAACGTTTTGTCTTATTACATGTCACTGTAACGTTAGTTGGGTGGTGTTCTCTATATTAATAAATGATGCATGTGTCTCAGAAAGTTCCTGGTGACTAGGACATAATCTAATTTCTGATAGAATCTGGCCAACATTCTCATGAAATATCTCAGCATTTCCATAAAGCCATGGGCAAGTGAGAGAAACTCATTTTTGCAGGTGAGAAAATTGAAATAGTGACTTAGATGTATCACCTCAAGCCTCTTTGTCTAATAATGTCTTTCCTATATATGTTGTTTCCAAAATAATATGGTTCAAAATTAAACAAGCATATTCAAATGTCAGATGATAAGTTTATATAATCCCTTAGTCACAAAGGCAGTTCCAGAAGGAGGTAGAAGGTATCCAAAACAGAATATCGTTATTTTTATAAAGTAAGAGATAGAGAAAGAACTGGGAAATGGCCCAAAAGGTTCCTAGACAATAACAGCCTCTCTTAATTGGACTGAATTCAATAAGATAATAATCATTAGTTTTATGAGTATCCATTGAAATACAAAATACACACAGTTCATACATGGACTTGAAAAGTGCCAGAAAAGCAGGATTTGTCTGCAGTTATTTTTTTATAACTTCATACCAGTAGTTTTCAGAAGAAATTTCTGGTTAAGCTATACAAGTGGTTTTCTGCCTTCTTTTACAGATTTGTTGGACCACCTTACTCATTCCCTCTCTTAACAATTCATGAGAAAAATGAGGATAAGTTCTTAATGAGGAACCAGTAAGTCATAATCCAAGATTTACTGAATTTCCTAAGTAATTTATTCATGTCAGAAATTTAAGTATAAATCATTTTTAACATTAAGACGAATTCCTGTTCAATACAAACTCCTGACCAACATACTTTTTTATTGAAGAATGATTGATGTACAATATTTTGTTAGTTTCAGGTGTACAACAGTGAATTGATGTTTATATACATTATGAAATGTTCACAAGTCTAGTTACCATCTGTCACTATACAAAGTTGTTGAAATATTATTGACTATATTCCCTATGCTGTATATTACATCCCTGTGTCTTATTTATTTTACAACTGGAAGATTGTAACCCTTAATCTCCTTTACCCATGTCATCCATCCCCACACCTGCTTCCCCTCTAGCAACCATTAGTTTGTTCTCTGTGTCCATGAGTATGTTTTTGTTTAGTTTTGTTTGTACATTTGTTTTTTAGATTCCACCTATACATGAAATCATTCAGTGTCCTCCTCTAACTTACTCCACTTAGCATGCACCTGTGCTGTCACAAATGGCAAGATTTCATTCTTTTTATGGCTGCATAATATTCCATTGTATACATTTTGTGTGTGTGTGTACCTCATCTTCTTTATCCATTCATCTATCAGTGGGCATTTAAGTTGCTTCCAAATCTCGGCTATTGTAAATAATGCTGTGATGAACATAGGGTACATATATCTTTTTTATTAACATTCTTGTTTTCTTTGGATAAATACCTAGAAATGGAATTTCTGGGTCATAAATAGGTCTACTTTTAATTTTTGAGGAACCTCCATACTGTTTTTCATAGATAATGGCATAAATTTACATTCCCCAAACAATGCATGAAAATTGCCTTTTATCCATATCCTCACCAATGCTTATTATTTCCTGTCCTTTTAATACTGACAGGTGTGAGGTGATACTGTGATTTTGGTTAGTGACATTGAGCATCATTACCTATGTCTGTTGAATCAATCTATATGTCTTCTTTGCAAAGACATCTGTTCAAGTACTCTGCCCATTTTTAAATCAAATGGTTTGCTTTTTGATATTGAATTGTATGAATTATTTGTATACAACTGAAAGTTAACCCCTTATAGGATATGTTATCTGTGAAGAATATCTTCTCTCATTCAGTAGGTTGGCTCTTTGTTTTGTGGAGTTTCCTACACAGGGCAAAAGCTTTTTAGTTTGCTTTAGTCACATTTGTTTATTTTTACTCCTGTTCTCCTTGCCTAATAGACAGGCTCAAAATAATATTAAGACTGATGTCAGAGCACTTACTCCTGTATTTTCTTCTAGGAGTTTTGTTTTCAGGTCTTGCATTTAAGTCTGTAATTCATTATGAGTTGATTTTTGTTTGTAGTGTAAGAAAGAGGTCCAGTTTCATTCTTTTGCATATAGCTGTCCAGTTTTCCTGGCACAGTTTATTAAAGGGTCTTTCTTCTATCCATTACATATTCATGCTTACATTGTCATGTTAATTGACCATATAAGCATGGATTTATTTCTGGGCTCTCTAGTCTGTTCCATTGATCTATATGTCTTTTGTGCCAGTCACTACCATACTTTTTTGATTACTATAGCTTTGTAATATAGTTTGAAGTCTGAGGGTATGGTACTCCAACTTTGTTCCTCTTTCTCAAGTTTCTTTGGCTATTCAGGGTCTTCTGTAGTTCCATACAGATTTTAGGATTATTTTTCTCTAGTTCTGTGAAAACTGCCATTGGGATTTTGATAGGGGTTGAATCTGTAGATGCTTTTGGTAGTGTCATTGTTTTAACAATGTTAATTCTAATCATTAGCATAGAAGAGCTTTCCATTTATTTATGTCATCTTCAGTTTCCTTCATCAGTGTCATACAGTTTTTAGAGTACAGGTCTTTTATCTCTTTAGTTAATCATTCCTAAGTATTTTTATTCTTTCTGTTGCAACTGTAATTGGGATTGTTTCTAAAATTTTTCTTTCTCCTAGTTCATTAGTTGTGTATAGAAATGCAACAGACTCTGTATATTGATATTGTATCCTATGACTTTACTAAATTCATTTATTAGCTTTTTGATGAGTCTTTAGAGTTTTTTATATGTAGTATCATGTCATCTGCAATGAGTGACAGGCTTACTTCTTCCTTACCAATTTGCATGCCTTTTATTTCTTTTGCTTGCCTAATTGCTCTGGCTAAGACTTCCAATAATATGTTCAGTACATGTGGCAAGAGTGAGCATCCTTCTCTTGTTCCTGATCTTAGAGGAGAAGTTTTCAAGTATGTTAGCTTTAGGTTTATAATATATGGCCTTTATTAATAATATTTGGTTGAGGTATCTTTCCTCTATACCCACTTTGTTCAGTTTTTAATCACAAATGGATATTGTATTTTGTCAAGTGCTTATTCTGTATCTATTGAGATGATCATGTGATTTTTATTTTTCATTTTGCTAATGTGGCATATCACATTGCATACATGATTGATGTGTGGATATTGAACCATCCTTGCATCTGGGAATAAATTCCACTTGATCATGGTGTGTAATCCTTTAAATGTATTGTTGAATTCCATCTGGTAATATTTTGTTGAGAATTTTTGCATCTGTATTCATCAGGGATATTATCCTGTAATTCTCATTTTTTGTAGTGTCTCTGACTTTGGTATTGTTAATTCTGGCCCTGCAAAGTGAATTTGGAAGGATTCCTTTCTCTCCTATTTTTTGAATAGCATGAAAAGGATAGGTATTGGCTCTTTAAGAGTTTGGTAGAATTCACCTGTAAAGCCATCTGGTTCTGTCATTTTGTTTTTTGGAAGTTTTTTGATTACTGATTCAGTTTCATTACTAGAAATCAGTCTGTTCAGATTTTCAGTTTCTTCCTGTTTCAATCTTTGAAGATTGTATGTTTCTAGGAATTTATCCATTTCTTCTATGTTATCCAATTTGTTGGCATGTAATTGTTTATAGTAGTCTCTTTAACCCTTTGTATTTCTGTGGTGTCAGTTGTAATTCTCTTTCATTTCTGATTCTATTTATTTGAGTCCTCTCTCTTTTTTACTTGATGTGCCTGGCTAAAGGTTTATAAATTTTGTTTGTCTTTTCAAAGAACCAGCTCTTGATTCCATTGGTCTTTGCTATTGTACTTTTAGTTTCTCTTTCATTTATTTCCACTCTGATCTTTATTATTTCCTTTCTTCTGCTAACTTTGGGCTTTGTTTGTTCTTCTTTCTCTAGAACCATTAAGTGTAATGTGATATAGTTTTTTGGAGATTTTTCTTGTTTCTTCGTAGGCCTTGTATCACTATAAACTTCCCTCTTAGAATTGCTTTTGCTGTCTCCCATAGATTTTGGAAAGTTGTGTTTACATCTTCATGTCTTGCAAGATATTTTTTAATTTCTTCTTTGATTTCTTCATTGATCCATTGGTTGTTTAGTAGCATGTTGTTTAGCTTCCACACATTTGTGTTTTTTCCAGTTTTTTTCTTATAACTGATTTCTAGTTTCATGTAATTATGGTCAGAAAAGATACTTCATATGATTTCAGACATTTTAATATATTGAGACTTTTTTATGGCCTACCAAGTCTGTATCTGATCTAATATGTCATTTAAGGCCAATGTTTTCTTATTTTCTATCTGGTTGTTCTATTCTTTGATCTAAGTGGGGTGTTAAAGTACCTAGTATTATTATGTTACTGTGAATTTCCCCCTTTGCATTTGGTAATATTTGTTTTATATATTTAGGTGTGCCTCTGTTGGGTACATAAATTTTTATAGGTGTTATAGCTCCTTGTTAAACTGATCCCTTTTTTATTTTATTTTAATGTGACCTTCTTTGTCTCTTGTTACAGCCTTTGTTTTAAAGTCTAGTTTGTCTGGTGCAAGTATTTCTACCCTAGCTTTCTTTTCATTTCCATTTGCATGGAATATCTTTTTCCATACCTTTACTTTCTGTGTGTGTGTTCAGATCTGAAGTGAGTCTCTTGTATATAGCATATAGGTGGGTCTTGTTTTTTTTTTTCTTTTTTATTAAGGTATTATTGATATACAATCCTATGCTCAGATTTCACATGAGCAACACTGTGGTTATTGCATTCCTCCTATTTTCAAGTCCCCACCATATATCCCATCAGTCACTGTCCATCAGCATAGTAAGCTTCTCTGTGCTATACTTCCTTCCCTGTGCACCCCTATATTATGTGTGCTAATCACAATGCCCTTTAATCCTCTTATCCCTCCCTTCCCACCCAGTCCCTTTCTCTTTGGTAACTGTTAGTCCATTCTTGGGCTCTGTGAGTCTGCTGCTGTTTTGTTCCTTCAGTTTTTCCTTTGTTCTTATACTCCACAGATGAGTGAAATCATTTGGTACTTGTCTTTCTCCGCTTGGCTTATTTCACCGAGCATAATACCCTCTAGCTCCATCCATGTTGTTGCAAATGGTAGGATTTGTTTTCTTCTTATGGCTGAGTAATATTCCATCGTGTATATGTACCACATCTTCTTTATCCATTCATCAACTGATGGACACTTAGGTTGCTTCCAATTCTTGGCTATTGTAAATAGTGCTGCGATAAACATAGGGGTGCATCTGTCTTTTTCAAACTTGAGTGCTGCGTTCATAGGGTAAATTCCTAGGAGTGGTATTCCTGGGTCAAATGGTAAGTCTATTTTGAGCATTTTGAGGAACCTCCATACTGCTTTCCACAATGGTTGAACTAATTTACATTCCCACCAGCAGTGTAGGAGGGTTCCCCTTTCTCCACAACCTCGCCAACATTTGTTGTTGTTTGTCTTTTGGATGGCAGCCATCCTTACTGGTGTGAGGTGATATCTGACTGTGGTTTTAATTTGCATTTCCCTGATGACTAGTGATGTGGAGCATCTTTTCATGTGCCTATTGGCCATCTGAATTTATTCTTTGGAGAAGTGTGTGTTCAAATCCTCTGCCCATTTTTTAATCGTGTTACTTGCTTTTTGGTTGTTAAGGCATGTGAGCTCTTTATTTATTTTGGATGTCAACCCCTTATCAGATATGTCATTTATGAATATATTTTCCTGTACTGTGGGATGCCTTTTTGTTCTACTGATGGTGTCCCTTGCTGTTTAATTTTTTTTAAGTATTATTGATATACACTCTTACGAAGGTTTCACATGAAAAAACAATGTGGTTACTACATTTTACCCACATTATCAAGTCCCCACCCATAACCCAATGCAGGCACTGTCCCACTTGTTCATTTTTCCTTTTGTTTCCCTTGCCCAAGGAGATATGTTCATGAGGGTCTTGTTTTTTTATCCATTCATTCACACTGTGTCTTTTGATTGGCACACCTAGTTCATTTACATTTAAAGTAATTATCGATAGGTATGTATTTATTGCCATTTTGTTGATTGTGTTCTGGTTATCTCTGTAGTTCTTTGTTCCTTCTTTATTCTGCTTTCTTGTTTTTTATTTTTGTTTTTATTGAGTGTTGATGCACTACAATTACATATGGCCATTGGGGAAGGCTGTACATCCAGCAAATGGCAGACGCTTGTGCAGCCAGACTCAGCCTCAGCCCCTGCCCCACCATATACCATGTTCTTTAAGTTGGGCAGCCTCAACCTTCATTTAGATCCTAGCCCTACTCATCTCAGAAGGGCTTCTGATCCCCAACTCCATTTCCTCATTTGCAAATGGATATGAATCCATTTGGGTTGTATATGCATGGAAAATTGGAACATGGTCACTTTCATACAATGTGGCTGGGAGGACTATTTGACAGTATTTGACAACAGCCTCTTACCCATGCCCTCTTGTCTTCTTCACTCGTAAAGTTACTCTTAAGGAAATAATTAGACAAGCAAAAATATAAATATAAAGATATTCCTTGTAGCTTTATGATAGTAGAAAGTATAAACATTCTAAATGACCTATAAAAAGAGAATTGATTTGATTCTAAAGAGGTAATTCAGTTGACTTCTTTATTCTTACATATATTTCCTTTCTCAAGACCACAGAACTCTTGCAGATATTAAAAATAATGTCTGCTTATGGAACAATTAGAAATTTGAACACTGAGTGATGATACTAGGAATCATTATTTTAGATATGTAGTGGTTTTGTGGCTTTGTTAAAAATGAGGCTTCAACTTCTAGAGATGAATACTCAATATTTACACATGAGTTGTGTGGGTAAAATTGCAATATTTCCAAAATCTCCCACCTGGCTTTAGTGCATCTGCATATCAATAGGTGTTTCCAAGGGGTGGAGAGAGTAAGTTAATCTCCATATCAATTGTTAATTACATGGGCAAGGGAGGGTTTATCTGGACCAGAGAGGTTGGGTGGAGCCCTCTCTTCTGCTACAGCCTGGTCAGGAGATGGGACAACTGTTTATAAGAAATAAACAGGCTTTTAAACTTTATTTCTCCCTTTGACTGATTTTGGTTTCAAAGGTATCTTGTATTCTGCTTTCTTGTTATTCGAGGACTTTAGTGTTATGTTTGGATTCTTTTCTCTTTATGTTTGTGTATCCTTCAGAGGTTTTTGGTTTTTGGATATCATGAGGTACATATATAGCACCCTATGTATATAACAGTTTAAGTTTGTGGTCACTTAAATTTGAACATATTCTAACAACACTACATATTACTCCTTTCCCCAACACCTTATGTTTCAGACATCATATTTTATATCTCTTTTTGTGTTTGTATCTCTTAACTAATTATGGTAGATATACAATATTTAATTTATTAAATTTAGTAAATATTATAGATATACAATTGAGTTATACAATGACTTGATTTTACTGCTTTTGTCTTTTAACCTTCATACTAGCTTTATACCCGGTTGCATTACCTTTACTATATGTTTGCCTTCACCAATGAGATGTTTTTTCTTTCCTACAATTTATTTCTAGTATGGCCTTTTCTTTTCACTTAAAGAAGTACCTCTACTACTTCTTATAAAGCCAGTTTAGTGATAATTAACTCCTTTACCTTTTACTTGTCTAGGAAACTGTTTTATCTCCCCTTCAACTGTGAATGATAACCATGCTCATATAGCATTCCTAGCTTGAGCTTTTTCCTCTCACCACTTCAAAAATGTCATGCCATTCCCTTCTGGCCTATAAAGTTTCTGCTGCAAAATCAATTGATAGTTGTATGGGAGTTCTCTTTTACTTAACTTATTGCTTTTTTCCTGCTACTTTTAAGATTCTCTCTGTATCTTTAATTGTTGTTTTGTAATTATTATGAGTCTTGGTGTAGACCACCTTGGGTACATTTGTTTGGGGCTCTCTGTGCTTCCTAAACCTGGATGTCTCTTTCTTTCCCTAGGTCAGGGAAATTTTTAGCTATTATTTCTTTAAATAAGTTTTCTGCCCCTCTCTGTCTTTCTCTTCTCCTTCTGAGACCCCTGTAATGTGAATGTTAGTAGATTTGATGTTGTTTCAGTAGTCCCTTAAACTTTTTTTTTTTTTTTCAGATTCTTTTATCTTTTAGCCATTCAGTTTAGGTGATTTCCATTACCCTGTTTTCCAGGTCACTGATCTGTTCTGTATAATCTAATCTGTTGTTTATTCCCTCTAGTGTATTTTTCATTTCTGTTAATATATTCTTCAGCTCTGATTTGTGCATGCTACTATTTTCTCACTTTGTTGAGTTCTCATTGTATTCATCCATCCTACGAAGTTCAATAAGCATCTTTTGACCATTACTTTGAAATTTTTATCAGATTACTCATCTGCTTTGTTTTTTTATGAGATTTTGTCTCATTCTTTCATTTGAAATGTATTACTCTATCTCCCCATTTTACCTAACTGTCTGTGTTGTTCCTATGTATTAGGTAGTTGAGCTACATCTCCCAGTCTGGAAGGAGCAGCCTATATAGATGTCCTGTGGCACCTGGAAGTGCAATCCCTCCCTGGCCACCAGAGCCAGATTCTCCAGGGGTATTCCCTATGTGGGCTGTCTATGTCTCCTGTTGTGGGAACACTGGAACTACTGCAGCACACTGTCAGGTCTAGCTCCCAGCCCAACAATGAATGTGAGGCCCAGTTGCAACATGGCTGGCTACACTGCTATGGGCATGCTGGCAGATGGGGCCTGTCAAGGCACAGCTTTATGTGGGGCTCTCAGCAGGGCACACCCCTGGTGTTAATAGTCTAGAAGGAAAATTCCAAAATGGCAGCTGCCAGCATCAGGATCAGCGTGGCAGAATGCTTTAGTGACAGTGGCTGCCACCAGTATCTCAGTCCCCAGGAAAAGGCCCAGTTGCCTCCTGCCTCTCCAGCAGGCATTCCAAGATTAGTCAGTGGATATCCTTCCCCTGTTTATGCACTTTTCCATCTGATGTGTTTGTTTCTTTTTCTAGGTCAAGCTAGTCTGTGCATGAGCCTTTTAAGAGTAGGTTTTGCTTCCCCTACAGTTCAGTAAGTTTCCTAGATGTATTCTTGTTAGTTTTCAAATACAGGTATTTTGGGGGCTCATCTTTCCTGTGCAGGATCTAAGGGTTGGGTGCTAATGTGGAGCTCGAATCTCCTGCTCCTCAGGGAAATGTTCTGTACCTTTGAGATCCCTCCTGACTGGAACAGTACACCTGGGTATGTTTGTTTTTCCCCCTTTATTGATACTGTATCTCTCTTTTCTACCCATCTCTGTGCCATCCCTTCTTGTGAAGCCTGTGTTCATCCCCTTCAGTGGGGATTTCCTACTTGTAGGTTTCCTTCAGGGGGAACTATTCCATATATAGTATGGAATTATTCCATAAGAATAACAAATTACTCCATTTGTTGTGTCTGTGGGAGGAAGTGAGCTCAGAATCTTGTGCTGCGACCTTAGACCCTCTTGCTCCTGACTAACATTCTTAAAATCACCATTATAGGCTAGTCAGACATTACTAGACTGTGGGATCTTCCTTGCTTTCTATATGCCAGAAATCCAGGCTTCTAAAGATCTTTAGTAAGGTCTGAAGATAACAACGTGTTTCATATTTTCAAGTAGCCTCTAGGAAATGCCTTGTAGAACCTAAATTGAAAACTAATATATAAGTCTTTACTCTGTGGCTGTGGTCCCAGTGAAATCTAACCACTACCAAAAATCACTTCCATACCTAACCCTTACTTTGACCAAGTGACAATAAGTCTGTCAAATTCAACCTTTAATACGTAATTTAGATTTATGGGTCTAAAGAAGTAAGGAAGAAAGTATAAAGCTTTGCTGTCCAATATGGCTAGCTGCTAGCTAGCTACACATGGCTAGTATAAAATTAAATAAAATTGAGTAAAATTGAAAATTCAGTTCTTCAGTTGCACTAATGTGGCCACCATGTTGAACAACACAGATGTAGAGTATTATTGGATAATATAGATGTAGAACTATGCAAAGTTTAATTTGACAAAATTGTCTAGAAAGTATTAATATAAAAGGCACTTTAGTTGATAGTGATTTATTTTTTTTAATATATAAATGCCCCTGTGATGGCTTTTTTATAAAGAATAAGAACAAAGACAACCAGATTGTCTATAAATCGAAGCTATAATTCATTTCATTGTGCCAAAAAAGTGACTTCTAAATTTAGAAATCCTAAAACTCCTACCCTAAAAGATTTACAAACACAAAACTTCTAAAGGCTAAATGTGCAGAATTATATGTAAAGCTAGTTCAGGAGTCCCATAATTTCTCCAATCCATTTTGTGGTGCTCTTCTCTTCTGCACATTTGCTCATTAGCTTCTCCACAATATGTTGACTTAAACGTTTATGACATATATCTTATTTTAAACCTGTATCTAATCTGTTGACTTAGACTGTAGCTCCTTGGGAAACAAAGGCTAATATATACCCATTTTTATGTATCGTCTTGAGGTAAAGCCTTAAAGTGCCACTTAATACGGCCCTATATTTGTCAACTTTGTGTACGAAAGTGATTGTCTTTGTTCTTAAGGAAATGTGGCCTCCCATCTCTCAGTAAGATTGGTAAAATGTTTTTCTTCATTCAGTTTTTTTCAAAAGCAGACCCTTCCAATAAATTCTGTTCTATATTGGCTGAGTCCAAGCTAAGCCAAGGAAGAGTTACAGTTAGCCTGGAACATCTTGTGCCAGAAAATAAAGTACTCAAAAACTGATAAGATCATAGAGGACTAAGAGCCATCCTGAAGGGGATTACCACTTGCTAAATCTGGGGGAAATTAAGTACAGTAATGAGTTACAAATCACTGAAAAAATAAGAAGGTATGAATTCATAATGTTGATGGATTGATAGGCAGGTAGACGGATGGATGAATGCATGGAGAAAGGAAGGCTTTTATATTAGAATGCTGATTGAAAATGGATGGAATGGTGAATTGGAATCACCATTTTACAACCATCATAATAAAGACTGCTTTGGGCAAGAATTATTAGTGGATGCTAAATATAAGGGAGAAGTTTTGACAAGGAACAGGATGTTTACATAGACATAATTGTCTTCCCACATACTGCTTCTTAATTATAAGGAGGAAAATAACTCTGAAATGGAGAAACTGGTAAGAGGCAGATGGGCCTCTGGATGTGATGCCTTGAGAAACATTCAACACCATTTATGTCATATGTAAGTGGGAAGCGTAGCCTGTATTCAGAATGTCATTGAAAAAAGAAATAGGAATAGAGGGCAGGGAGAAGGCTGAGGAGCTGTTTCAGATTGAAGGAAACTAAAAAGACATGACAACTAATACTAATCTTTGATCTAGGACTAGATCCTGGACTCAAAGTGAAAAAAAAAATTGTAAAAAGAACATAATTAGGACAATTGCCAAGACTGGAATTTGGCTGGTAGATTAGATGAACGTATTGATGTCAAATTTCCTAAATTTGGTAGCTCTGCTATTGTTATATACTAAAATACCTTTGTTCTTAGGAAATACACAATGAAGTACTGAAGAGTAAAGGGGCATGATTCTATAACTCAGGCTCAAATGGTTCAAGAAAATAGTTGTATGTGTGTGGAGAGAGAGAATGCAATAACAGGTGTACTGCATCAGCTGGTGAATTTGAGGAACGGCTCCAAGAGAGTCTTGCAGCTTTTCTGTAAGTTTGAAATTATTTCAAAATGAACATTAAAAAAATTCTATTCACTGTTTTCTAGCCCTTTCTAAGGCACAGAATGATGTGATGATAATGAAGATGCAATCAGAGAGACTTTCAAAAGAATACGACCGACTCCTAAAAGAACACTCAGAACTTCAGGTGGGTGACGTCCACTTTGTGGGCCTAAAGTTCTTGAAATATAATTACCTTGGAAACAGCCTCAGTGACTGGACAGATAAAAGGAGAAGGAAGATGTGTATATGCACACACACACACAGTGGAATATTATTTGGTCTTAAAGAAATCCTGTCATTTGCAGCAACATGGGTAAACCTAGAGGGCATGATGTGAAGTGAAATAAAGCAGGTAGAGAAAGACAAAAAAAAAAGAGAAATATAATTACCTAAGTCAACTGTTTGGGTTATATGCCCTTCTCAAATCAAGAGGATATACTTAATCTTGGCTTTGTTAAATGATTAAGGGAGCCAGATTTTTACCTAGAGAATAAGTATTAGGATATTGTATGAAAATACAACACAATCATAACAGAGAATTACTGGCATGCATTCTAGTTTGGGTTAAATTTTAAGCAAAAGAATTTAGCCATAAAAATGGTGACATTTAAAAACAGACTGGTTTTGGACATTTCTGGTTTTGCTATTTACAATGTCTCCCCTAATCATGCCAAAATAAGGCCAAAAATTGAAGCTCTGTATCACACTGCTTCTGTCCCACTGTTATAGACATCTTATGACAAAGCCAATGGCATTCAAATACATAATTTACCTCCAAAGTTGGTTTGAACAGTGGAGGTGGAAAAATGGACTTTTCATTGTTAATGTCATCAAGACAAGGGCCATAGATATTCTTTCTCTTCCCCTCCAGTCCTGCAAGAGTCAGTTCCCTACATTCATCTATGATGGGCTTATCTTTCCCTTCCCTCTTGGACTTCCAGCCCCTAATCTGAGCTGGGAATAACCATACTCCGACCAAGTGTGGATAGAATTCAGTGGAGAAACCATTCCAGAGGAAGCCCTGGCCCTCCCAGTTAATGAAGGGGCTATGCTCTTCTGCTTTCAGGTTGGACTTATCCTCAGAATTTGGCAGCCTTTGTGGCTTTCAATCAGGGCTTTTTAGCAATTATAGCTCTCTAGTTCTTTCCCTATACTAGAAGCTCAAGTCCCAGGATTTATTTCCCTGCATCTTCATGGGCAGTGTATCTCCAGGTTCTAGCACTGTGCCTGGCACAAGACAAGCAAGCACTATATTCACAGGGTTTAGAGTCAGACAGGCCTGGAATAGCTATAGCTCTCCTGGTAGCTTTGTGATCCCAAGCAGTTATGTTACCCTCTTTATCTGTAAAGTCAGAATAACTCCTGACTCACTGGCATGTTGAAAGTATTAAATAGAATGTGTAGGGTACTTAGCCTCATGCCTGGCTGATAGTAAGCACTCAAGAAATGATAACTATTATCATAATTATCATCATCAGTATTCATCTGTAGAAGTGTTTCTGAAAGAATGAGTTATTCTCAACCAGCCTTGAATTAGAGCCAGTCAGGAAGTCCAAAGTGCATGCATAATATGGTTCCCAGTTGAGTTGTATTTTGATTTAACTAACCTACTTTAACAATAGGGCAACCGAGAGAAGAGAAGTACCCTTTGTGCTCCAAACCCAGACCCCCAAGAGGTCAGTGCACATGGTCTGGAGTAGGTAGGTAGATTTTCAGAGAGACTATCCTTTCCCCATCTCTAAAACAGAGGTCCTGAAATTGCTAGCTTCACCATACCATGATGAGATTTACTCCATGGCCTCCTTCAAGATCCACCATGGGAAGTGAAGAAACACTTTAGAAACCTCTCACCTAGATAAAACTTCTTTTCCCTCCCATTTGTGAGGTCAGTGTATACTCAACAAGGATGAGTACTCACACCGGTGGACAGTGCCTTGGTGTCAGAGACATTTAGAGTCGTAAACATGGAGAAGAGAAGCAGGAACATTCCTCATTTTTTTTTTGGTCCATAGCCATTGCTGATATCCCCATTATGGTAACAGCTAACGATTCTCTTAGTCCTTAGTCCTTGAAGAACACATGTGACAGTAAGATCCCTCCACCCATTTCCTTTCCAAAAAAAACTTCTGCTTGCAGCTCAAGAATTCTTGGTAAAAGATGATAAAAAGAAACTTATGAGTGATGCCTTCCCACAGAAGCAGTTGTTTTATAGCTCTTTCTTTTAAAAATGACTCCTTCTCAGGTGTGACAAGTGCCATACTTAGAGTTGGATCTTGTTCAATAGTGTATTTAGGCCTTGATCTAATTTTTGCTTGTGTCCAGGTGTTTGAAATATTTAATGGACATTTATTGAAGGTAGCTCTGGACAAGTACTTAGCTAATGACTTCATGTATGCATCCTGTTTATTTTCCATCACAGTCCACTAAATGAAAATATTTTAATACCCAAATATGTGGATGAGGAAAACAAGCCCCTGAGTTATAATATAATGTACCCAAAATCACTGAACTAGAAAATGACAGCAAAGTTAGAATCCAAATCAGGAAATCTTTCTGCAGAACCTCCATCATTAACCACTGTGCTCTTTGTCCTGTGCTGGTCATTTGACTGTGTTCTCAGATCCGTTCTCTTCCCACTTTGCTGTTCTAGCTCAAGGAGCTACATTTCTCAGGATCCCTTGCTCTCTGAGTTCTGGGCAGGTTCAGCCAGTGGGAGGCACTAGCATCAGACTGCGGGGAGGAGGGGAAAGACAGATTCCTCTCACTCTGTCTGCTTCAGGTTTTAGATGATAACTACACAGCAGCTGTGTCTCTTTCCATGGTCCCCCTGCCCCCTGGGCAGCTTCCACCCAGTGCCCCTCACTCGTGGGACCCATAACACTATCTCTTCCCTTGTCCCTCCAGTGGTGGTGGTTTTTGCTCTTGCTAATCCCTGAAGTGCATTACCACACTGTTTGGTGTGTCTACTCTCTCATCACCTATAAAGGCAATTCTGCTGATAAATACCTGTTTAAAGAAATCAAAACTCTCAGCTCCATTGTTTACTAGTTCTGTAAACTTCAGATGAATCATTTGACAGCCGTGCACCTTGTCTTCCTCATGACTTAAATAAGGATTATAATGCCTGGAGCATTAAACCAGATCCTGTTCAAGAAAGTACTTTAAATGTTGTTAAACAAGAAAAGCTCAGAGAAGCTCTATACCACCAGAAGATGCTTATAGTTATTTCTCAGACATTTTTTCCTATCCACCTACTCACCCCCTAGTGTTCAATATGAGAACCTGTGTAAGATTCTGAGAGTTTGTTGTTACTAAATGAGAGCCATTTTCTTAAATTTGCTTTAAAAGTGACTCTTACACTTGGGTATTCATCTTCTGAACTCTACCTGAGATGCAAAAGATTGCGGTAGATCATCTATAATAAAAGCTAGATAAAATTGTCCTTCGTGAATTTTACTGCTATTGACAAACCAACCTTAATAATTTAATTATATCCTAAAAGTCCTTTGGGAAACTTAGCTTTCTCAATTTTAAGTAGTTGACTTAAATAAAAATAATTACAAAATGCTGTTAAAATATTAAGGAAACAAAGGTAGAAGAGGATAAAGCTGATTTCTTTACTGTAAAAAGTCCCACTTTGCATCTTTTAAATCTGTTGGATTTCCCCATCTGGTCCCCTCCCTGTTATAGGCACTAAATAAATACTAGAAAACAATCCCTTTGAAAAATGTGGTCTTTGCCTTTCCTTGTTTGCCCTGGCTGTCTCTCTCTTAGAAAAGAAAAAACAGAACTATAGTAAGGGTAATTGGCAGCACATACCCATGAGTAGCTGCCACATTTTAAATTTCATTTTGGAAAATCACCCTTCACTTAAACGACTTGTCCAGAGTAACACCTCCATTAAGGCTGTGATTTTTATCTAGAAGGATAAGATACATATAAATGCATGAAAGTGGTTCCTTATCATTAAAAATACCTGCTTTAATCCTGACTTCTGGATTTGGTTGCTTAGAGTGAATGTTATTAAGGTTTCTCTGAAAGTATTAATGCTCAGCCTGAACAAGAGCTTAATGACCTGCCCCTATACAAACAAGCCTGTACGGTGCTGCTTCAGGGGCCTTTTTTTCCTTAGTGTAGACTTTTAACTTTTTAGTGCAGATGGTCCCTAAAGGTTCCATTTCTATCCCATTTTCCTCCAGTTTTTTTTTTTGAGAGGGCACTCTCATATTTATTGATCAAATGGTTGTTAACAACAATAAAATTCTGTATAGGGGACTCAATGCTCAATGCACAATCATTAATCCACCCCCAGCCTAATTCTCATCACTCTCCAATCTTCTGAAGCGTAACGAACAAGTTCTTACATGGAGAACAAATTCTTACATAGTGAATAAGTTCTTACATGGTGAACAGTACAAGGGCAGTCATCACAGAAACTTTCGGTTTTGATCACGCATTATGAACTATAAACAATCAGGTCAAATATGAATATTCGTTTGATTTTTATACTTGATTTATATGTGAATCCCAAATTTCTCCCGTATTATTATTATTATTATTATTATTTTTAATAAAATGCTGAAGTGGTAGGTAGATGCAAGATAAAGGTAGAAAACATAGTTTAGTGTTGTAAGAGAGCAAATGTAGATGATGAGGTGTGTGCCTGTAGACTAAGTGTTAATCCAAGCTAGACAAGAGCAATAAAACACCCACGGATGCAGAAGATTTCTCTCAAAACAGGGGGGGTGAGGTTCTAAGTCTCACCTCTGTTGATCCCCAATTTCTCACCTGATGGCCCCCCTGCGACTGTGCATGTCTTCATTTTCCTCCAGTTTTAAATGATATAGTCATGTTGTGATCAGCAAAGAATGACTTGAGAAGGAAGCCAGTTCTGTTAGCAGGTATCTGAACAATAACAACAAAAAGACCACCCCATCTGGGCTTTTTGGTTCCCTTCATTCTTTCTTTGCCAAAAATTTTAATTGGGTTTGCAAGAGGGGAGTTTTAGAAATTTTGTTTCTCTGGTATAACCTGTAAAACAAAAGCAAAACAGATTAAGGCAGGAAAAAAATTGAACCTCTTAAGAAGCACTATAATTAGCACTCACGATATAGGTAGGTCACGGGGAAGGCAGTCCAGCACGGAGAAGACAAGCAGTGACTCTGTAGCATCTTACTGTGCTGATGGGCAGTGGCTGCAATGGGTGGGGGGGACATGATAATATGAATGAATGCAGTAACTACAATGTTGCTCATGTGAAACCGTCATAAGATTGTACATCAGTGATACCTTAATTTTTTTTAAAAATGAACATCTTAAGAGTGTTATAGTTTCCCTCCAGAAATTTTCTTAAGTAAAACCCACAAATTTTGTAGTTTTTAAAATTTGAGACCTTCTCAACCTGTATTTTAACATTTGATTATTCTCATAACTAGTAACTATACACAGAAAAGAGAATGTTTTGTAAAATTCCTTGTCTCATCTATGACTCTGTTTCTCACTCTTTGCTAGAATTACCCAAGTCATATTTTTTTCTTGCAGGATCACTCAGGGAAAGGCTCTAAGAAAGCCCTGTGAACTCTATGAAAGAAGACTGTGATACTCTGTGTCAGGATGGTATATTTGTTACCATGTTAGCCTCCAGAAAATTTGAAATTCAGTTCAGGAAAATGTACTGTCTATGACTGGCCAACAGTTTCTTAATGCCACACACAGGCTGTTATCATAATACATTATCACAAATCTGATGCTTTATGCATATTGTAAAGTCTGTATTTCAGCTCTGTAGTAAAATAATAAGCATGTTAAATATCTTACTTAGATATTGATAGTCACACTGGTGTATGATGGCTCTTTACCAATAAAAGGAAGAATTCATTAGCCAGTTAGTTCAAAAATTAGACTTTAATTGCATGAAACCATTTAAAGACAAAAGCTTTGATGAGTTTCCAATAATAATAATAGTAATATATTTAATCAGATGGTGCTGATAATGCATTTGAAAGTAGTATTCAGTATCAGCAAATTTGTTCATGAGGTGATGAAATAAAGATAAATGGTCAGAATTAACCACTGTATTTACAGGGAAGAATCAGAAAGGCAAAAAACAAAAACAATGACCTAAGTTGGTTTTTTAGGCCTGATAGTACTATAATTTACTCTCGGAGAGCAACTATATTGATAATTATGTTTTTGTTACTGTGCTTCTGCACCGGTTGGACTGTTTTTGTTGACATTTGTGTTAATAATACATAATTAGTAAGAGTTCTACCTTTTTATAAATTTTACCTAGGAATGAAGTTTACATCTATTTACATAACTGCTATAGCTCTGAACTGAAATTACTTTACAACAGTGTAGAATTGTTGACTTAGAAAGTTAATGTATAACATATCCAAAAAAAGCAGTGTTTCCCATCACTGAAAATTGCTAGTTATATGAATATTACCTCAAATATACATACACTGGTGTCAGTTTCTCTTGAGCTGTTTCTGTATTCTGAAACTATTAAATACTATTTTTCCACTCAAATACTCATGTAGAATTCCTTTAGAAGATGATAATGTGATGTTAACATGATTTAGGTTGTTGCAGTGGTTAGACATGAAAGTCATCTTTTGTCTCATAAAGACCTAAGAGAAAATGGAAAATAATGACAAGTTTTTACTTTCCTGATAATTTGTTTTATCCTTTGTTGTTTATTATCATTTTAGTACCAACTTTACATGTATTTATTTATTTTTCATTGTAAAGTAGATGAAATGAGCAAGTACAATAACAGTTTTATTTTAGATAAAAGTCAGGAGTTACTGCTAGAAAACAGACATGTAGGAGACATTTAACAGGAGTGAGAAATGGGAGTGAGACCATATGGGCTGACAACACCATCAATAATGAGGAAATGGAGTGCTGAAATGGGAAAGAGCTAAACAAATGACAGCTCGGAGTATCAACTTAGAAATATCAGTGAGAGCTGCATGGGTACATACATAGATGCAGAGTGTTTATGATCTGGGCCTGCTGTACAGAAATCAAGTCTAATGACAGAACTTACAGAAAGTAGAAAATAGCTTTAGAATTGGCAGACCAGCTTCACCACTCATTTAGCCATGTGATTCTAAACAAATTACTCAAACTTGCTAGACTTCTATCTTCTCATCTCCAAAATGGAAATAATAACATTTTGTTCAGGATGACTTTATACACTGAGATTCTCAAACCTTGTTCAGACTATACAGAAAGGGGAAAGTCTGATTGCTCTTTGAAGAGCATGAGGATTTGAAAGATTCTCAGAAAGTACTTTATACATTTAAGCACGGTAATCAGACTTCAACCCTCTCAATTTTACAGATCTGCAACCTGATGCCTTAGAAATTTGAGCAGTTTGCCAAGGTGACATGTGGTTAGGTTCAGGGACAGCATCTGAGTCTTGAATTCAGATAGCCTTGTTCCCCAGATGTTACTCTAGTCTTTATAGTCAAATTAGCTATAATTTGCTAAACAAAATATTGATGTATTAGCCAGAGTTTAAACCAAAGAGTTGGGCTCCAGTCTGTGTTCTTTACTACCTTATAACTGCCTCTCAAGCTTATGTCTGTTAGTTCTTACTACTGCCCTTGCCATGATGGTGTTCAGCAAATCCTATTATAAATAAACATGTATCCGTGGATTTAGTTCTGCTGCATATCAAGTTATTCACTTAGGGCTCCAAGACCTAATTCCAGCGTGTGTGTGGCAGGGGCTGGGGGTGCCCCATACACACAACATCTACTGGTGTGCAAGAATTCAATCAATTCTGAAGCTACTCAGCTGGAGATAGCATTTTATTTCCCAGGTGAGGGCTCAGTCCCATAAGATTGCCCTTCCATCCCCTACGTCAGACACCAGTCGTCACAAACCCCTGCCTGTTGTTATCTGTGCTTCTCACCAACTGGCTACAGATTGGATGTTCCAATAACTTCCCCCTTAATTTCAATTGATTTGCTCCTGCAGTTCACGGAACTCAAGGGAGCACTTAATATTTACCAGTTTATCAAAGGATATGATAAAGGATACAAGGCAACAAGCACATGAAGAGATATGTACATCAAGGTCCTGAACAAAGGAGCTTTTGTCCTCGTGGAGCTTCGGACCTGGCTTGGTGGCTTGTACATCCGTTATGGTTCCCCAAGAGTGGAAGCCCTCCAAAAAGGGAAGAGGAACAAAAATCTCTCCTCGGGGTGTTTATGAAGACTTCATTACATAGTCATGATTAACTAAGTCATTGGCCATTGGCAATTGATTCAACCTCTAGGTCCTCTTTCCTTAAGGGAGGTCAGTAGTAGAAGTGAGAGTGGGGACAGATGAAAAGTTCAACCTTTTTTTTTTTTTTGAGAGCACATCTCTCATATTTCTTGATCAAATGGTTGTTAACAACAATAAAATTCTGTATAGGGGAGTCAGTGCTCAATGTACAATCATTAATCCACCCCCAGCCTAATTCTCATCACTCTCCAATATTCTGAAGCATAACGAACAAGTTCTTACATGGTGAACAAATTCTTACATAGTGAATAAGTTCTTACATGGTGAACAGTACAAGGGCAGTCATCACAGAAACTTTGGGTTTGATCACGCATTATAAACTATAAACAATAGGGTCAAATATGAATATTCATTTGATTTTTATACTTGATTTATATGTGAATCCCACATTTCTCCCTTTATTATTATTTTTTTTTTAATAAAATGCTGAAGTGGTAGGTAGATGCAAGATAAAGATAGAAAACATAGTTTAGTGTTGTAAGAGAGCAGATGGAGATGATCAGGTGTGTGCCTGTAGACTAAGTGTTAATCCGAGCTAGACAAGGGCAATAAAACATCCACGGATGCAGAAGATTTCTCTCAAAATAGGGGGGGTGAGGTTCTAAGCCTCACCTCTGTTGATCCTCAATTTCTCACCTGATGGCCCCCCTGCGACTGTGCCTGTCTTAGGTTGTTCCTCCCTTGAGGAATCTTACTCGTCTCTGGCTAACCAGTCATCTTCCAGGGCCATACAGGGAAATGCAAAGTTGGTAAGTGAGAGAGAAGCCATATTGTTTGAAAAGGTTAGCTTTTTACTTCTTTGCAGATTTATGCCCTGTGGCTTCTATGCCCAGCATTTGTCTTGAGGTATCTTTACCACTTGGAGGAATTATGATACTCGGTGAATTCGATATGAGACACAAATTCTATTTAAGAGTTGTAATTAGGAAGGAAGAGAAAAGCTATAGAGGTAGCAGACGGAAGAAAACATGGAAAGATTGATTATTTCTTTGACATATCTTCTTGTAGAGTAACTTAAGCATGTGTAGGTTTTAAACTACTAATTAAATTGCACACACACATTAACATAATAGGAATACAGTTACATAACCAAAGCAGATCTATAATTACCAGCCATCTCCAGTAAAGCCAAGAAAACCAGTTAGGCACCCTAGGCATTTGTGAAAATTTGTCTATAATATGATGGATATTGTCCAACTGTACTTGAACAGTCTGAGAGAAATCAGACAAATTAAAACAACCCATTCCTGGGGACTGTTCACATCCCATATGTTCTTTTAACAGTAGATAGTCTGTAGTCGTAAGATTTTGGAGCGCTACAACTTGCACTTTTCCTAATTCTTGGTTGAGTTCCAACAGTATAGATCCAGTCAAATTGGTTGTTTTACTGTATGCACAGGCCAGCTTAGATATCTCCTTCTTCATTCCAATGGCAAGTCCAGGAACCGGTAGGATGAATGCAGCTACAACTGCAGCATCGCCTGGATCTTTGTTGAGGTTTTTTGATGATCATCTTCTGGTATGACTCTTCCAGAGAGTGCTGATGTTGGAAGTTCTTCTTCATATCATATCTTAGTTCATTTTCTGGGTAGCCAAATTAGGCTTTGATCCTCTGTAGAAACACAAACAGACCCTTTGCCCATGCGTTGATATGCCCTTTATACCACTGTATAGAACTCATTGGAGGTCACCACACAGGAACTGCTTTTTTTTTTTTTAAGAGAAAGGAATATTATCAGAAAAGTCTACCTCCATAGCCAATCATCTGACACCCCCTTTAAGTGATCAAAATTAAGGATATTTAAAGCATGCATTAATCGTTGATTTACAGTTAGTTTTATCCTATCAGGAAGTAATCCCCCTTCTCTTTCATTCTTTTTTTTTTTGTTATATTTAATCTATATTTACATGAAGAATATTATGTTTACTAGGCTCTTCCCTATACCAGGTCCCCCCCATAAACCCCCCTACAGTCACTGTCCATCAGCACAGCAAAATGCCGTAGAATCACTACTTGTCTTCTGTGTCTTGTACAACCCTCTCCTTTCTCCCACTGCCCCTATGCATGCTAATCTTAATACCCCACTTCTTCTCTCCCCTCTTATCCCTCCCTACCCACCCATCCTCCCCAGTCCCTTTTCCTTTGGTACCTCTTAGTCCATTCTTGGATTCTATAATTCTGCTTCTGTTTTGTTCCTTCAGTTTTTCCTTTGTTCTTATACTCCACAGATGAGTGAAATCATTTGGTATTTCTCTTTCTCCGCTTGGCTTATTTCACTGAGCATAATACCCTCCAGCTCCATCCATGATGCTGCAAATGGTAGGATTTGCCCTCTTCTTATGGCTGAGTAGTATTCCATTGTGTATATGTACCACATCTTCTTTATCCATTCGATGGACATTTAGGTTGCTTCCAATTCTTGGCTATTGTAAATAGTGCTGCGATAAACATAGGGGTGCATCTGTCTTTCTCAAACTTGATTGCTGCATTCTTAGGGTAAATTCCTAGGAGTGGAATTCCTGGGTCAAATGGTAGGTCTGTTTTGAGCATTTTGATGAACCTCCATACTGCTTTCCACAATGGTTGAACTAATTTACATTCCCACCAGCAGTGTAGGAGGCTTCCCCTTTCTCCAGCATTGCCAACATTTGTTGTTGTTTGTCTTTTGGATGGCAGCCATCCTTACTGGTGTGAGGTGATACCTCATTGTAGTTTTAATTTGCATGTCTCTGATAATTAGTGATGTGGAGCATCTTTTCATGTGTCTGTTGGCCATCTGTATTTCTTTTTTGGAGAACTGTTCAGTTCCTCTGCCCATTTTTTAATTGGATTATTTGATTTTTGTTTGTTGAGGCGTGTGAGCTCTTTATATATTTTGGACGTCAAGCCTTTATCAGATCTGTCATTTAG
Organism: Manis javanica; assembly: GCF_040802235.1. NCBI lineage: Eukaryota > Metazoa > Chordata > Mammalia > Pholidota > Manidae > Manis > Manis javanica. The sequence continues at coordinate 91,116,798 of NC_133161.1, forward strand.
AAATATATTCTCCCATACTGTAGGGTTCCTTTTTGTTCTATTGATGGTGTCTTTTGCTGTACAGAAGCTTTTCAGCTTAATATAGCCCCACTTGTTCATTTTTGCTGTTGTTTTCCTTGCCCGAGGAGATATGTTCAAGAAGAGGTCACTCATGTTTATGTCTAAAAGGTTTTTGCCTATGTTTTTTTCCACGAGTTTAATGGTTTCATGACTTAGATTCAGGTCTTTGATCCATTTTGAATTTTCTTTTGTATATGGGGTTAGACAATGGTCCAGTTTCATTCTCCTACATGTAGCTGTCCAGTTTTGCCAGCACCATCTGTTGAAGAGACTGTCATTTTGCCACTGTATGTCCATGGCTCCTTTATCAAATATTAATTGACCATGTATGTTTGGGGTAATGTCTGCAGTCTCTAATCTGTTCCACTGGTCTGTGGCTCTGTTCTTGTGCCAGTACCAAATTGTCTTGATTACTATGGCTTTGTAGTAGAGCTTGAAGTTGGGGAGTGAGATCCCCCGTACTTTATTCTCCTTTCTCAGGATTGCTTTGGCTATTTGGGGTCTTTGGTGTTTCCATATGAATTTTTGAATTATTTGTTCCAGTTCATTGAAGAATGTTGCTGGTAATTTGATAGGGATTGCATCAAATCTGTATATTGCTTTGGACAGGATGGCCATTTTAATTATATTGATTCTTCCTAGCCACAAGCATGAGATGAGTTTCCATTTGTTAGTGTCCCCTTTAATTTTTCTTAAAAGTGACTTGTAGTTTTCAGAGTGTAGGTCATTCACTTCTTTGGTTAGATTTATTCCTAGGTATTTTATTCTTTTTGATGCAATTGTGAATGGAATTGTTTTCCTGATTTCTCTTTCTATTGGTTCATGTTAGTGTATAGGAAAGCTACAGATTTCTGTGTGTTAATTTTGTATCCTGCAACTTTGCTGTATTCCGATATCAGTTCTAGTAGTTTTGGGGTGGAGTCTTTAGGGTTTTTTATGTACAGTATCATGTCATCTGCAAATAGTGACAGTTTAACTTCTTCTTTACCAATCTGGATTCCTTGAATTTCTTTGTTTTGTCTGATTGCCGTGGCTAGCACCTCCAGTACTATGTTAAATAGCAGTGGGGAGAGTGGGCATCCCTGTCTAGTTCCCGATCTCAGAGGAAAAGCTTTCAGCTTCTCACTGTTCAGTATAATGTTGGCTGTGGGTTTATGATATATGGGCTTTATTATGTTGAGGTACTTGCCCTCTATGCCCATTTTGCTGAGAGTTTTTATCATGAATGGATGTTGAATTTTGTCAAATGCTTTTTCAGCATCTATGGAGATGATCATGTGGTTTTTGTCTTTCTTTTTGTTGATGTGGTGGATGATGTTGATGGATTTTCGAATGATGTACCATCCTTGCATCCCTGGGATGAATCTCACTTGGTCGTGGTATATGATCCTTTTGATATACTTTTGAATTCTGTTTGCTAATATTTTATTAAGTATTTTTTCATCTACATTCATCAGGGATATTGGTCTGTAATTTTCTTTTTTGTTGGGGTCTTTGCCTGGTTTTGGTATTAGGGTGATGTTGGCTTCATAGAATGAGTTTAGGAGTATTCCCTCCTCTTCTATTTTTTGGAAAACTTTAAGGAGAATGGGTATTATGTCTTCTCTATGTGTCTGAGAAAATTCTGAGGTAAATCCGTCCGACCCAGGTGCTTTGTTCTTGGGTAGTTTTTGATTACTGTTTCAATTTCTTTGCTCGTAATTGGTTTGTTTAACTTTTGTGTTTCTTCCTTGTCAGTCTTGGAAGGTTATATTTTTCTAGGAAGTTGTCCATTTCTTCTAGGTTTTCCAGCTTGTTGGCATATAGGTTTTCATAGTAGTCTTTAATAATTCTTTGTATTTCTGTGGGGTCTGTTGTGATTTTTCCATTCTCATTTCCGATTCTGTTGATTTGTGTTGTTTCTCTTTTTCTCTTAATAAGTTTGGCTAGAGGCTTATCTATTTTGTTTATTTCCTCAAAGAACCAGCTCTTGGTTTTGTTGATTTTTGCTATTGTTTTATTCTTCTCAATTTTGTTTATTTCTTCTCTGATCTTTATTATGTCCCTCCTTCTGCTGACTTTAGGCCTCATTTGTTCTTCTTTTTCCAATTTCGATAATTATGATGTTAGACTATTCATTTGGGATTGTTCTTCCTTCTTCAAGTGTGCCTGGATCACTATATACTTTCCTCTTAGGACTGCTTTCACTGCTTCCCACAGAAGTTGGGACTTTGTGTTGTTGTTGTCATTTGTTTCTATATATTCCTTGATCTCTATTTTAATTTGTTCGTTGATCCATTGATTATTTAGAACCATGTTGTTAAGCCTCCGTGTGTTTGTGAGCCTTTTTGTTTTCTTTGTAGAATTTATTTCTAGTTTTATACCTTTGTGGTCTGAAAAATTGGTTGGTAGAATTTCAATATTTTGGATTTTGCTGAGGCTCTTTTTGTGGGCTAGTATGTGGTCTATTCTGGAGAATGTCCCATGTGCACTTGAGAAGAATGTAAATCCTGTTGCTTTTGAATGTAGAGTTCTATAGATGTCTATTACATCCATCTGCTCTACTGTGTTGTTCAGTGCTTCCGTGTCCTTACTTATTTTCTGCCCAGTGGATCTATCCTTTGGGGCGAGTGGTGTGTTGAAGTCTCCTAAAATGAATGCATTGCAGTCTTTTTCCCCCTTTAGTTCTGTTAGTATTTGTTTCACATATGCTGGTGCTCCTGTGTTGGGTGCATATATATTTAGAATGGTTATATCCTCTTGTTGGACTGAGCCCTTTATCATTATGTAGTGTCCTTCTTTATCTCTTGTTCCTTTCTTTGTTTTGAAGTCTATTTTGTCTGATATTAGTATTGCAACCCCTGCTTTCTTCTCGCTGTTGTTTGCCTGAAATATGTTTTTCCGTCCCTTGACTTTTATTCTGTGCATGTCTTTGGGTTTGAGGTGAGTTTCTTGTAAGCAGCATATGGATGGGTCTCAACTTTTTTATCCATTCTGTTACTCTGTGTCTTTTGATTGGTGCATTCAGTCCATTTACATTTAGGGTGACTATTGAAAGATATATACTTATTGCCATTGCAGGCTTTAAATTCGTGGTTACCAAAGGTTCAAGGTTAGCCTCTTTGTATCTTACCGCCTAACTTAGCTCACTTATTTAGCTGTTATATACACCGTCTGGAGATTCTTTTCTCCTCTCCCTTCTTATTCCTCCTCCTCCATTCTTCATATGTTGGGTGTTTTGTTCTGTGCTCTTTCTAGGAATCTCCCATCTAGAGCAGTCCCTGTAAGATGCCCTGTAGAGGTGGTTTGTGGGAAGCAAATTCCCTCAGCTTTTGCTTCTCTGGGAATTGTTTAATCCCACCATCATATTTAAATGATAGTCATGCTGGATACAGTATCCTTGGTTCAAGGCCCTTCTGTTTCATTGCATTAAATATATCATGCCATTCTCTTCTGGCCTGTAGGGTTTCTGTCGAGAAGTCTGATGTTAGCCTGATGGGTTTTCCTTTATAGGTGATCTTTTTCTCTCTAGCTGCCTTTAAAACTCTTTCCTTGTCCTTGATCTTTGCCATTTTAATTATTATGTGTCTTGGTGTCCTCCTTGGATCCTTTCTGTTGGGAGTTCTGTGTATTTCCATGGTCTGTTTGATTATTTCGTCCCCCAATTTCGTCCCCCAGTTTGGGTAAGTTTTCAGCAATTATTTCTTCCAAGATACTTTCTTTCCCTTTTCCTCTCTTCTTCTTCTGGTGCCCCTATAATACCCATATTGTTCCTTTTGGATTGGTGACACAGTTCTCTTAATATTGTTTCATTCCTGGAGATCATTTTATCTCTCTCTATGTCAGCTTCTATGCCTTCCTGTTCTCTGGTTTCAATTCCATCAGTGGCCTCTTGCGTCTTATCCATTCTGCTTATAAATCCTTCCAGAGTTTGTTTCATTTCTGTGATCTCCTTTCTGGCATCTGTGATCTCCCTCCGGACTTCATCCCATTTCTCTTGCGTATTTTTCTGCATCTCTGTCAGCATGTTTATGATTTTTATTTTGAATTCTTTGTCAGGAAGACTGGTTAGGTCTGTCTCCTTCTCTGCTGTCTCTGTGATCTTGGTTTGCCTGTAATTTGTCTTTTCATGGTGATAGGAATAGTTTGCAGAGCTGGGACTACTGATGGCTGGAAGAACTTCCCTTCTTGTTGGTTTGTGGCCTTCCATTCCTGGGAGAATAGCGACCTCTAGTGGCTTGTGCTGGGTAGCTGCGCGCAGACAGGGCTTCTGCTTCCTGCCCGGCTGCTATGGAGTTTATCTCCGCTGTAGCTGTGGGCCTGACCTTGCTCAGCAGCTGCTCCAAAGTGGTGGAGTTGCATTGGAGGGGGAGCAGCCGGGAGGCTATTTATCTCCGTAGGGGGCCTCTGTGTTCCCTGCAGCCCAAGAGATTAGAGTGCCCAGAGATCCCCGGATTCCCTACCTCTGGATTAAGTGTCCCTCTCTGCCCGTTTAAGACTTCCAAAAAGCAGCCGCCAAAACAAAACAACGAGCACAAAAAAAAAAAAATGACCGCTCATTTTTCTTTATTCTCCGGTGCCAGCCTCGGGCACCCACTCACTGGTGTTGCTGCCCTGTTTCCCTAGTATTGGGGTCCCTGTCCCTTTAAGACTTCCAAAAAGCACTCGCCACAACAAAACAACAGGAAAAAAAAAAAAAAGATGGCTGCTCGCTTTTCTTTTGTCTTCCAGCGCTGGCCTCCAGTACCCGCTCACCATTCTTGCTGCCCTGTTTCCCTAGTATCCAGGGCCCCCGCATACACTGTGTCTGCGTTCTGGTCCGGATGGCGGGTGCTGGCTGTTCAGCTGTCCTGGGCTCCTCCCTCCGGCTCAGACCTCTCCTCCCGCTGGGAGCTAGGGGCAGGGGTGCTCAGGACCCACCGGGCAGGGATTTATATCTTACCCCCTTTGCAAGGTGCTGGGTTCTTGCAGGTGTTGATGTGGTCTGGATGTTGTCCTGTGTCCTCTGGTCTCTATTTTAGGAAGAGTTGTCTTTGTTATATTTTCATAGATATATGTGGTTTTGGGAGGAGATTTCCACTGCTCTACTCACGCCGCCATCTTGGCTCTGCCCCAAGACTCTGAAAAGTTCAACCTTTTAATCACATGGTTGGTGTACCTGGCCACCAGCACTTGCCCTTGGTTGGGGTCCAAAAATTATTCGTGACAAACTTATTTCACCTTTATTGCTCTAAAGTGTTTTTGAAAACTAGATGAAAACCAAGTATACTGAAAATACATTTTGGCCATCTGAATGATTATATATTTCTTATAAGTCATCACAGTTTTTGTTCCTGTTTTCAGTAATGACTTCTTTATGTCTTCAGCTATATTATAGATCCATCCAATTAAGTGGACTTTTGTCAGATTGTCCCTACTTGCAAATCTACCTTGAGGTTCTGGACTCCAGAAAGTAGCTAACACTTAAGAAGGTTTAGCTGGTCATTCTCATTGCTTGTCTGGCGCTATCTTGAACCCCAGTACTTGTGACTAGATTACCATGAACACCAGTCTAGACTACACAGTTTAACTACTTTCTGTGATGCTGTCCTGATGCCTCCAGCCTGCCTGGATATCTACCTATTCGTGAAGCTTTGGTGCAGGTCTCTGCTTGCCTGTAGTGACTCTCCTGCTTTCTCCTTGGACCTCCCAACTTCTTGGATGCACCTGTTCCTGTAGTCTTGCTCTACCTCTGTGGTGGTTCTGGTTCTGCACACCCACTCAGTTGCCTACAGCCTTCTCACTGTCTCTCCCATCTGTGTCCACCACAGCTGAACGACCCATGCCCAGCCCTACTGAAATAGGATACGCCTTGCATTTGCCCACTCTACACTGTGTACATACAGCAGATCCTTGTAAGCATTGACTTTAATACCTAGATCGATTGGTCTAAAGTCCGTGAAGCTCTTCTGAATTGTTTTTTATCCTCAGCCCACTTTAACTAGGATTCTTGAAACTCCACTGAATTTTCTTGCTTTGGCATTTCTTTTGCTAATCAATTTACTAAAAGGTATTTTATTATTTCACAGTGTTGCTTTCTACCTTTATCTCTAAACAAACATATGACCTTTATTTGTCTTCCTATAACCAAAAGTGATTTACAGCACTACAGAACTGAAAGAAAGATCACCATGTCCTAGTCCCTGGTATCTGGGTATATTCTCTTCTATGGCAAAAGAGTATTACCTTATATGGCAAATGATGTGACTAAGGTAAGGACCTTGAGATGGAGAGATTATCCTGAGTGTATCCTAAATGCAATCACAAGTATCCTTATAGGAAGGCAGAGGAAGACTTGGCCACACAGAAGAGGAGAAGGCAGTGTGACCAGGGAGGCAGAGATTGGAGTGCAGCAGCTGCCAGAGCGGAAGAGGCAAGGAACTACGTCTCTCCTGGAGCCTCCTGAGGTTGCACGGCCCTGAAGATACCAGTGAAACTGATTCTACACTTGTGGCCTCCAGAACTATGAGAACAGTTTATTGTTATCAGCCACCAAGTTTGTGGTAGTTGCAGCAGCCACAAGAAGTCAATGCGGGAACATACAGGATGAATTTGTAATGGACTGGACTGCATTTCACAATGTGGGGGAAAGAGGTGCCCCTTAATACATATCACTTGGTCTTCGCATTAGCCGTTTGGGTAAATCAAAGATAGCATTAGCCATCTCCTGTCTAGTTCTTTCTCTCCTTCAGTTTTATTTCTCTATTCCCACTGCCATTGCCAAATGAAGCTATCATCCTTTCCTGGCCGACTGACAATTTCCTGCTGGTCTCCCTGCATGCTCTCGCATTCCTTTCCTATGCACACACTCTTGCATCATGCCATATCCCACTTAAAGCCTTCCAGTTACTTCTCATTGCTCTTAAGATCACACTCTCAAGACCTCACCAGCCTCCCAGCTACTCCCCAGCCTCATCTCAGTCTATTGTCCCAGCCACCCCCATTCTGACTCTTCTCCCAACAAGCCAAGTTCTTCACCCCCTCAGGGCTTTGCATACGCAGTTACATCCTGCGTCCCAAGCTGTCTTCATTTTATTTCCATCATAGCACTTATCACTGTCTCTAATTGTCTCATTTATGGTCTGGTTTTATTTTCTGCCCAGTGACTAACATAGTTCCTGCCCACAGCAGAAACATATTTCTCAACAGGGAGTGGGGCAAATGTTACCAAGGGACATTTAGCAACATCTAGAGATTTTTTGGTTGTCACAAATAGGGGAATGCTACTGGTGAGTAGAGGCCAGCGATGCTGCCCAACCCACTCCAGGTGGCACAGGATTGCCACTGTTCGGGAGTAAGAGATTTCCTTCAAGGTTCTTCTAGCTGATCTAAGAACCAAACTGACAAGAGACAGATTCACAGGAGAAAAAAAAAAATTATTACACATACGGGAAAGCCATAGGCATGGGTTCCAAAAACAGTCAAGGAGATTTAGGTATATATGGTCATCCTGAACCAAGGAGAAGGGCATAGGGAACTTCAAAGGAAAAGGGAAGCAACTCACAGGAATATGTAGAGTAAATGTTTGATAATCAAATATTCACTGGGCCATACAAACAATGAGGGGGCACAAAGAGGAATTTTAACAGACTTTGCCACATCCCTCCCTGTCTACCACCCCTAGTTTACATTATAATATAAGGTGATGGCTCTCTTCCTGAAGCATGTCCTCTAAATTATTTTCAGGCAGTTGGGGGTGGGGTAGAGGTCCAAGTTCCTTTCAGAGTCTTTGGACCTTGATTATTTTCAACTCTGAAATAATATGCATGTCACAGTGGCACGCCTTGGGGCAGCCTGCCCCTACACCCCCAACAAAAACAAATTATCTGACCCAAAATGTCAGTATTCCCAAGGTTGAGACACCCTGCAATAGATGCTTAGCAGGGGGTACTAGTTGTTGCCCAATATCTATTCTTCCGTTCATCTGTGGTAAAAGATACCTGGTATTTCTACACACAGCTGCCAAGCACGAAGACAGTATTTTCCAGTCTACTTTTAGATACAAATAAGAAAGAATGTCACATGGTAGCAATTTTTTTCCTCCTCCGTCCTGCTGCCTGAAACAGATGCTGCCATCATAGATCATGAGATTGAGGTGACACACGCTAAAGCAGCAAAATAGAAGGGTGTTGTGTCCCTGACAGCATAGAACTTCTCCCAAATTGCTGCTCAATAAATAGATGAATAAAGGAATGCCATTGGATATTTTCAGTGCATTCCCTCTCTTAACAGAGCCTAAAATTTTTTAATATGTCCTATCCACAGAACCATCAGCCTTTTTTCTCCTTCTTGCCTATTTGTGGGTCTCATCAACCCTGCCATTATGTTAGAATTATGAGTTTAACTATACCCTCTACTTTCTGTGCACATTCCATTTTTTATATTGAACGTTTAAATATAATTAGCCCAACAGCAGTATGCAATGCCCCCTGCCCCCCACAGTCTGCATGTTGCACACGTAAGTTTACAAGGAGAGTAGGCCTCTGGTCCCTTCTCCTTCCCATTTGTACTGTGACTCTCCACAAGGAGAGCGAACACAGGAGCCTGCAGGTACATCATGTATATAACGTAGGGCATAAGAGCTTGAGGTGCAATCGTGGCAAAACTAGGAAACTTAAGTTTTGTTCTTGGCGATCACCTCTTCTCTTGAGCAAAAGAACATGTTTGAAGTCTTGGTTTGGCGCTGCTAAACCAGATGTCTTCCCCAGGTTTCTCCAGAAAGTGTATTTCTCCTTCAGAAATCTGTTCTCCCTGAAGTACCACCCGTGGTAAAGAATTTCCTTCTCATTCTTCCAAGGACTGCCAATTTCCTGGAGCACAAATGGCTCCTAGACCGCCACTTCTCAGCTAAGGACTTCCTGAAATAACCTCTATGGGGACTTACTTCCTGAAGTTTTTTTTTTTTTTTAAGTTTGTTTAGTGAATTTTTTTTTCTCTTGAAACAAAGTTGACATGTGGCAAATGTACAAAATATAAACATTACAGAAGGGAATGTGGTTAATACTCATACACACATGCATACAAATAGTCACAAAAATTAGATCATATCATATATTCTATTTTGTGACCTTCTTTAATTTCCCTCACATCAGTAAATATTCTTCTCCAAAAGGACCTTCAATAGGTCATACAAACATCACCTGAGGGAGTCAGGGTTTTTTCAAACTACATATAGTAACACTCAGATGACTGGGCCACCACTACCACCATTGCAAATTACTAACCCAGACAACCAGGGTTAGTATGTGAAGGCAAAAACAGAAATGCAATATGTTTACTTATTTGTGTTGAGTTCAGTTCAATTCTAATACATCAGCTTCTGTTGAGGTGACTTTTTCCATTTAGAATGTGTCCTGTTGTCCAAGAGTATAACAGAGCCCACTACAATTTGACCAACTTCCTTAAAATATTAATAAGTCCTTACTCCTGGGCACTAATGTATTTCCCTTCAAATCCCTTTGGCAGGTCTGATGTGTGGAGGAGCACAGGTCTGGGATGTCTTATTAACCATCTGAACCTTAACCACAACTCTTTTTTTCCTTTCCCAATGATTAAAGTGTGTGTGCCTGTGTGTGTGATCTTAACTTTTTAAAAAAGGAAAAGGCAAGGGCAGGGGTGGATCCCGAGTTTCAGCAGCTTAGAGCAGGTACAATTTGGGGAGCTCTGTGAGGAAAAGAATGCACAATTACCAAAGCAAATGAGTTTGAACATGAGAATTTATTCAGAATAAGAACAGAAAACTCCAGATCCCTTTCTTCTAAGAGCTATTTGGACAATTTATCAAAAATATATCCTTGTTGCTCCCTGGCTTCCTCATTCTACCTAAAACACTCCTGGAGCCCATCCCATCTTCAGAGCCAGCCTCGGTCAGGGGAGTCTTCTCTGCATCACATCGTGCTGACACCAATCTGCTTCCCCCTTTCATACTTAAAGACCCTGTGGTTACATCACAGCCACTGAGACAATCCTGGATAAGCCCTTTATTTTAAAGTCAGTTGATTTGGTACCTAAATTCCTCTTTGCCATGTAATTTAACATACCTACAGTTTCCAGGTATTAGATTGTGGTCATCTTTGGGAACCCATTATTCTGTCTACCACAGTGAGGAAATAATTTGAATGCCATAATGCTTCTTGCAATCACATTCCCATCATTTTTTATTGGTTCTCAATTTGGGGAATTTTTATTTTTAATTAGAGTATCTGAGGAGAGCCAATGCACAGTTGTACATTCCAGAACTGAAGGAGAGCTGCTCCTCCAAGCTCAGCATACCCAGAGGCTACCGCCTCTGGTGTAGGCAGCTGCACAACTCTCCCAGCACTAGAAAATATCACCTAAAGAAAACAGGTGAAAATAAGATTTTTACCCAAAGAAAACAGAACTGCAAAAAGATAGCTGATTGAATACACTTGGCTCTCTGCTAAACTGCATTGAAACTATAGTAAAGAGAGTTTTTAAAGGCATAAACCTACAAGGATAAAGTGCATTTCTTCTTCCTGAGAACAAGCAGCACTAACTTTTTAGCAGCTGCAAAGCAGGTAAACAAGTGGTACTGACTTACTGGGACAGATGAAGAATAAATTCTATTTCCTCAGTGGGGAAAGTCAAGGACAAAGCCAATTTAAACCACCAAATAACCAAGACTTGGAAACTGATGGCACCAGCTACTTCTGGGGAAAGGGGGCAGGTGTGTGTTGAAATAAGGAGGGCTGGCTGAAAGCCGTTTGAGAAGCAGATCCTTAGACGATGCTCTCTCTTCCTGCAGACTGCAGAGTGGTTCCCTCCCTTAGCCCATCAGAGAACAGTGTTCCTTTTTGAAAAGGAGAAAGCAAACGGTCTTTTTAATAGAGATCAGAGGAGTTAAGTAAATAATGTGTACATACTAATGCCAGAACTGACCCAACCCAGAATGACAGCAGCCAGTCCCGTACTTCCAGGCAGAAGACCAAACAAGTCTTTTTCTAGATGAGAGTCTCTCACACCCAAGAGGAAAAGCCCAAACACACTGACATGATGTTGACAGCAAGGGTTCCCAACAAACAGCCAGGCCAGCTCACCCTACAGGATATCTCAGCCACTTACTCAGAGCTCCCAGGCAGCTCTTGAAGCCCCCATGTTTAAATATGAGGCAGTCAATCAAGAAAGAGAGTAGGGAAGGGCCTCTAATGTGAAAAAATAGAGATCAAGAAACAGAAAGAAGAGGTGAAAATAAAAATGTGTGCAAGAAGAAAACTACATTAAAAATTAACAACTAATCTCTTCATGTCTTCAGAGAAGTCATGGATTCCATTTCAGTATACCCTTGACATCAGAACTGGAAGCTTGCTCTTTCTTTCCAGAACGTAATGCAGAGCCCTTAGGGAAACACAGAAGGTGGGCCCACCAAGCCCCCAGCACAGTGCCTGAAAATAGACCCACATCACTGACCAGGTTCAAAAAGAACATTCTCCAAGTTTCCAGTGAGAAAACAACACACAAAGGCTAAGGGAGCCAGTGAAGCATACTCCTCAAACTCCAAGGAGAAGATGAGGGAGCAATGCTTCCAAAATTCTGAGGGGAAATGATTTCCAACCCACTATTCTAAACTCAACCAAATTATAAATCTGGCACGAATGAAGAATAAAGACTTTTCAGGTGTGCAAGTTCTCAGAAGTTTTACCTCCCACACGCCCCTCCTCTGGGAAAGCCAGTGCCAAGAGGATGTGCTCCACCTAAAGGATGAGCAAACCGAGAAAGGGGAAGGCAGGAACCACGAGAAGGGAGATGGCACAGGACAGAGCAGGTGTCTGCAGGCGGAGGGCAATGGGAGATGTTAGCTACAGCTCAGACAACGCGGAGAGGCTTTCTCAAGAAAATGAAGCTAATCAAATACCTGATGTGAATGAGTGTTTTGACCGTGATGAACTTGTTGAAAGGAGACTAATTATGCTGGGGGAGGGTTGAGCCAATGATGAGTATTAGTGGTCATAGAAAACAAGGCAAATAACACAAGGTAAGGAAACAAACAAGACAAACTAAGACTCAAGGGAACGCCAATAAAAAGGTGCAGCAAATAGTAAGAGCGGCTTCCCACACAGCTCCACTCTGAATAGAAAACAAAACGGATACTCAATATTAATCCAACTAAATGTATGCGCCTGTAGTAGGAGAAGAAGAAATGGGGAGTGCACAGAGGTTTGGCAATGGTAGAAACATGGGAAAGAGAGCTCAGTCCTCAGCTCACACAGTGAGAAAGCTGGGGGGAGATGGGTGGATATTATTTAGAGATACGGGCATCCATATAAATCAGCTCAAAGGTTTGAAAGTGGTTGCTTCTGGGAAAGGGAAACGGGGTAGGGGTGAGGGAGGCTTAGGGCTACATTTGTATATTCACCCTCGTACAACTAGTTGATTCCTTAAATCGTAACACTGATAAAATTTAAAAAGAAAGTAATATTGCTGAATTAAGAACCTTATCCTACTTTTCTGGAAATGCTGTTCAGTTTACCGAGATGTTTTTATTACAGAAAGAATGCTTGGAAAGAAAAAAAGCCTTATTTAGATTTCTTTATATTGTTCCTCAGCCGTATTAGCATTTCCATCCATCCCTAAAGAATTATATTAACATTATATTCGCATTTGACTTTGCCTTTTCCAGAACTCTAATTAAGATGTTAACTAAGATGTATACCAGTGGGAATCTTTCATTCACCCTCGTTAAACACCTTTCCTATTTGATTATAATTCCACTTAATAATTCCTTCTGGCTTTTGTCTTCCAAACAATTTTTGATTTTTATGACTTGACTGCAGTTTGAACTGGTCCAGCAAATGGTTTACAAGGTCCAAGTATAAGATAAATTGCCAAACTAAATAGAAAAGAAGATGCCCCCACCCTCCTCTGTATTGGGTAGGACACAGTCCCAAGGTTACCTCAGCTGATCGTTATTAAAAGAACCGATCTACGAATTTTTTTCCAAGTTAAGTATTTTTTAGACACCTACTCTACACTGAGCATTATGATAATAATAATAGCCAACATTGATTGAGTACTTATGTGCTACGTTCTAATTGCTTTACCTACTCCTTATCATTTAATTAGGGCAGGAACCTTATTAAGTAATACTATTATTATCCCCAGTTTGCGGACAAGGAAAATGAGGCATGAAAAGATGAAGTATGTTTCCTAAATTCCTTAGGGAATGGCTGGGCAGGGGCTCAAGCCCTAAGCCCACACTATGAATCAGAAGACGTATCACCTCCCACCAGAGAGTGAGGAGAACCAGGGAGACTATAAAACCCACAAAGAAAGAGAAAGAAGTCAACTACTGGGCACTTTACTGGGTCCAGAAGGTCCGGTCATTGCATTTAGTTATCACAACAATGGGACAAATGATTACCACTTCCTTACACTTGTGAGAGCAGTTGCCCTGAGTCCTGGGGATAAACTTCTGCCCCAAGAAGCATTTCTGCTGGGGTTCAACACAAACGCAGAAGAAACTGGCCCAACTACAAAATGTTGTCAAATGTGTGGTAGAAATAAAAGTATGGTAAGGTCTCCAAGGAAGGAAAAGGTAGGGTTTAGGAAAGAGAGGAATTCCCGGAAGGAAGACTATTTGGACATAGGACTTGGATTCACAGCTTTCGTGGCCCAGCCCACTGACGGCTGTGCTCTTGGACAGGTTTCCACGAAGGAGGTAAAGCCACTTGCCTTTTGTTTTTTTAAAGAATGTCAGAGGTGTAGGTGAAAAGAAAGAAGAAAAGTCTCTCAGCCAAGACTTGTGCCACTTCCTTCAGATCGGTGACACATTGTCTCAGTCCAGATAAGTGGTGCTTCCATGTAGTACCTGGGATGGAGCCAGTGGCAGCGTTCAGCAAGCAGGTTCCAGCCACTTGAAAGTAATGGCCTTTACATCTTGTGACATCTTCCATGGACTCTGCAATGAAAATCAATTATAATCCCTTTTGGTGGGAGAAACTAAATTAGAAAGAAAAATGATTAGAAACAGAAGGCAGCTTGATGTGGTGGTGCCAGATTTGTTCAACATGTGATTCAAAAGCCGTGGATAAGTTTTCTTGGCCCTTCTCCCAATTAACAACCTTTAGCTTACTTAAAAGCCAAATCCGTGACTCAAAGAGCATGCGAGGAAGCAATTTTTGACAGATAAAACAAGCTATTCCTGGCAACATCGAATAACATATATACATACACTCATGTACCTTTTTTTGAAATGAAGCTCAAAATATACCAAGATCTAACTCAAACTGCTCCCTAGGCCTCCAAAACTCAATTATAATAGTTAACATTCATCAAAGGCTCACTCTGTGCCAGGCATTGCATCTAATTCTCACATCAACATTATGAGTAGGTATTATTTTCATATAATCATATTTTAAAGATGATGAAATCAAACCAAGGGGAAACGCAGTAACTGCCCAAGGTCACACAGATAGAAAATGACCAAGCAAGCACTAAAATCTAGTCAGACTCACTTCAATCCTGATAAAGTTTTTACCTTCAAGGAGTTTGTAGCCTAATAGTGGGTTCATAGCCTGATAGTGTGCTAAGTATAAACAGATGAGACTCTGTAGGAAGAACATTTGACCTGGCCTGTGGCTCTCAGGGAAGGCTCCATAAAAGGGACAGCTAAACCAAAACAAGCTAGGAATGGCAAAAAGGGAAAGAGTTCCAAGCAGAGGAGGAAGCAGATCTCCAAGCCCGGAGATGCACAGGAGAGGTCCAACAGCAAGGGGGAGCCATCCTGAAAGATCCTAAGCTAAGGATGGACCAGACCAGATTTGCATTGCTAAAGCTAGTTTTTGTTTTTTGTGTTTTCTTTTTGGCTGCTTTGAATAATGACTTGTGAGTAGAGCAAGAAGAGAAGCAGGGGGCCCTGTTAGGAGGCTATCACCTTAGGCATAGTCCTGTCCTAAACCCAGGCAGTAGCAGTAGAGATGGAGAGAAGCAGAGGAGCCAGGGAGCTATTCAAAAAGTAGGCTTGACAGTGGAACGGCATCAAAAGCAACAAAGAAAACAGAATTAAGGATGACTTCTAAGTTTCTACCTCGGGCAGCTGGATGGATGCAAAGCCATTCCCCAAGTTGGGGAATCTAGAAAGAGGAGCAGGTTCAAGACAGGGGTTGAAAGAAGGTAATTAACTCCATTTTGGCCATGTTGAGGTACCCACACAACATTCAAATATGGTGTTGGGTGGGAAAGATAGGGGGTGTCATTCTTTATTAAAATTACCCACATGAGTTATTTTAATCACCTAGTTCTCCTAACATATTTTAAAAAGCTTGAGTCACAAGATTTTGATATATTGACACCTTTTCAATAGAGCCTTTTTTTTTGCATCTAGTAACCCGCAAGTACATATGTAATCAAATCTACATATACACAGTGTATCTTATCACTAGGGCATTTCACACATCATATTATTTCTTTTTAAATGATTGACAAACTAGCATATAGACCTAACAAAAATAAATAAAAAGTACAAAATAGTGTACAATAAAAATAAGACTCTTTATTTGTATGAACTTATGTTCAGTTTCATACAGATGGTTTCATGTAGAAATACTACAGATATGTTTATATATCTAATGTATTATATAATATTATTCCATAATATACACATATTATTTATTTGTCCTATCAGCTCAGAAGACCTAGAAGCAATGGCATCCCAGTAGGAATGAGCACAGCTATTGCCCAAGTCTTGGTTTCTAATATCATTGCTCAATAAAAGTACCAGGATTTCTTAAAGAAATGGCTGATTCAAGGACTGGCACAGGAGGAAATAGACAAGATACACCTGGATATCTTGCAGTGACAAAAAGTAAGGAAGTGCCCCAAAAACAAAAACGAAACAACCCTACATTGATGGGACATGTCAAAAAGATATAGGAGCCACCTGAAAGAGCTCCTAATGGCCAACACTGGAACAGTCTGATCAACAAAATGAAGTAGTACTGGGGTACAATGCAAAATATAAAGTAAATATTCATGATTCCATACTGACACAAATAAATGATTGAACAAATGAATAAATGGTGGGAGGTAGGGAGATAAACTCCCTTGTGGGCTGCATATAGTGACTTCCTTCCAAACAGTACAGGATAAAAAGTGGGTGGGGTGGGGAAGAGTCACTTTACAGTGGAGAAACTTAACAAACAACACCTCAGCTGGGGGATCAAGGTCAACATTGCATCCACAGTGACGATGATGTTGATACCATGCATCCTTGATTCGACATGATGCAAATGGCTTTTCACCTGTGTGGTTTCCTCCCCCAAAACTATAACACCAATCTAAGTATGAGAAAAAACAGGTAAATTCCAATAAGGAGCATCCTACAAAACACCTGGACAGTAGTTTCCAAAACTGTCAAGGTCCTCAAAAATAAGGGAAGTCTGAGAAACTGTCACAGACAAGTGGAGCCTGAGGAGACATGGTGGCGAAATGTAATGTGGCCTCCTGCAACAGAAAAATGGCATTAGGTGAAAACTAAGGAACTCTGAACCATGGAGTTTAGTTAAATATAATGTATCCATATTGTTTTTTTTTAATTGGGCCACATACACCATACACGTTTAAGATGATATTTGTAGGGGAAGCTGGGTATGGGGTGTATGGGAACCTTCTGTACTATATTCTCAATCTCTCTATAACTCTAAAACTGTCCTAGAAACAAAGTGTGGTTTTTTTTTTAAACATCTCTTGCATCCATTGGAGTGTAGTTTCTTGCAAATCTTTCCAGAAATGCTGTTTACCTGTAGATACATTCTCAATTCACCCCTCACTATCCTCTTTCCACCTTTCTCTGCTCTGAGCCCTGAAGACCAACGTTGTGGACAATGTTACCAAGTTATCCTCAGCACTCTAGCTTCTTCCAGGAGAAGTTGGGCAGTAGAGGAACAGAGAAGTGGGGAAGTTCCTATCAGCAGATCAGAGGTAGAGAGGGGAGAAGTTGGGGTATCTATCTCCCCCCCAAGTCCTTCCTCCCTGTGCCTGGAATTAACAGTTGCTGTTGGGCAGCCCTGTGGGTTCTGGTGGAAGGGCTCTCCTCCTCTCCCTCAGGCTAGGACCGCTGACAGCTCTCCTCTGACAGCAGACAGCTAACAGCTCCCTGCAGTTATCCCTGAGGTGCTTCTCCATGTTTTATTGGTTTTCCTTGACCCTGTGCACACAGTTTTGTAAACAGTCCCTTCAATCAACTCTATCTCAGTGTGCCATCTCTTTCTTGCTGGAACTCTGATCAATATCATATACAAATGTACAGCCCGTTCATTTACACCAATATGAACACACTACACACACTCCTGGCACCTTACCTTTCTTTCATCTATAATACACTTAGGGCTTCTTCCCATGTGTCACATGTTGATCCATTTTGTTAGTATCCCATGGTGTGCCATTGTCTGTGTACATCACACTGTAAAATATGATATCAAACCAGGGGAATTAAAAGCTGAGACCTTGGCGGAGGGACCATAAGTCTGGGGTGAGGTAATAAGATAGGATGAGAAATTCTATAGCACGCAAGGGAGGGGTCTGATGTTGCTGATGCCCTAGGTAGTTTGCAGAAGTCAAGAGAGCCGGCTTTGGAGTCCAAATGCCTGGGTACATATTCCAGCTCGCCAAACTGTATGTCCTTGGGCAAGTTACTTACCTTTTCTGTATTTCCTCATCTCTTAAGTGGGAATAACAATATCCATCTCAGGGGTAAAACATGCTCAAAAGCAGTTTAGCTTTCACATCAGCTTTCCAGTCAGACCACACTGGGCAGTAGGGCACACCCAGCAGAAATAATGCCATGAGCTTCCCTCCTGGTCTCTCTGCCGTTCCCAGTCTTGGGTTCTTTCTTTTCAGCCTCCTCAGCTTTTTCCTTCCCTTTTCTCTGCTCATCACACTTATCCATGGCTTTATGCATGATAGGCTCTCTCTGTTGATATTTAAATTTGTTCTTAAAGGAAGAATTAGGCAGGAGATTCTAGGATTAATTGTGTTGTTACTTTTGTAGTTCAATAGAGGAGCTATGAATGAATCTAAAAAGAATTCTTTGGAAAGCAAAGCCGCTGTCAGCCAGCCAGCCAAAAAGAGAATGATAAACCCAGATGACACGCTGTTTTGTTTTTCACCAAAATTAGACAGTTAGTGTTCATGCCTGTTACAGCAGATCAGCTTCTGCTCAGATCTACATGAGTTACCTTGACTGCTGAGAAGGACTTAGTGAGTGTAAGGCACAACCTGTACAAAAAAGGTAAAGGTATTAATCACACATGGAATAATTAGAAATAATTTAATACATTCTAAACACAAAGATATCTTCCTTTACTTTACATACATCATTAAACATCATAGCCACCCAAAACTTGTTTATTCAGAGACTAGTCCATCAAAGAATTTAAAGCAGTTTAGATTTTTTTTCCCTCTCCACCTGAGTTCAAAGATTATCTGCATTTTACAAAAAAGAGGCCCTTCATCCTCCTCCTACGACCTCTCCAGGGCTTGGTGCTGGCCTTTTTTATCTGCCTACTCTGTCTCCCTAAATACCTGGTTTTAATTACTACACACATGCTGAGGACTCCCAGTTTGCTATCTCTAAATATGACTTATCTGGATTGCAACTACCCTGCCTTCCTTTTTGTTTCTCAAGCACATCAAACTCTTTCCCCTACTCAGGATTTTTGCATTTGTGGTTTCCTTTTCCCAGAAGGCTCTCTCCTTCTCAGGCTTCAGCTCTCTTCTTCAAAGGTCACCTCCTTGAAGGAGACAGGCCGGCCCTGGCCACCTGATTGAAAGCCGTCCTCCCACCCTGTGCTGTGAGCACCCCCAGCAGAAATTCTCCATGATGTCATTCTGTTCATTCCCCTCATAGATTTCATCACAACAGAAGATTGTCTGGTTTATTTCATTTGCTTAAAATCATTGTGCCCATTGAGCCTGTAAGTCCTTTGAGGAAAGGAATTTTGTAAAACTTGTTCACTGCTGGTATCCAACACGAGTAGGGAGCTCTGTAAATATGCACTGAATGAATAAATAGATGTATGGATGAATGGCTGAACGAATGAATGGATATTTAAACATACCACTCATGACAACATAGCACATCAGTATTTACTTGCAACATCCCTAAAGATTCCCTTTTTTCCCTCTGCTGACAAACCATAGAGTTCCTGGGAGTAAGGTACACAAGGATAACCTTAAAGTTAAATTCATCTAAAAAATAAGAAACTTGGGCTGACCCTCAAATTACTCTTTGCTTAGGAAACTATGCTAGTATTTCATGCTAGTGAGAGACAAATTTACCAAACTACATACCAAATTTAAATTTGTATTAAACAATGTGGTGTTTACTGAAATATTTATTAAATTATATAAAAATGAATTTATTGACAGTGAAAATTTTTTGTATTAAAGTATTGTTGATATCCAATCTTACATTGGTTTCAGGTATGCAACACAGTGTTTCAGCAGTTACCTGTATGATTAACTCCTCACCCCCACTAGAGCAGTTACTATCTGTCAACACAGAAAGATGTTACAGAATCATTGGCTGTATTCTCCATGCTGTCCTGCCATCCCAGGGACTAACTTCTATTATGACTGAGAATTTTTGTGCCCTTTTGTCTCCCTCCCTCCCATCCACCCACTACAATTCACCAGTCACTTCTCAGCATCTATGAGTCTACTGTTATTTTGTTCAAAAGTTGCTTTAAATTGGAATGGACTGTCACATAAGTTTGGGGAGAATTCTTTTTTTTTCTTACCTTTTTTTTTTAGGATGGATTCACATCTTTTTAAACTGGTTTCATTTCTACCCAATAATTTTTCAAGATCTTCTATTAAACAATCGAACAATCAATAATTCAACAAGTACTTCTCCAGTACTATTACATTGTCATAATTTGCCAAGGTACTGTACAGACATACCACAAGAAAACTAGCATTATGGTCTTACATAAAATGTATACATAGTGGTAAGAAAAGACAAGCAGGAAATAAGCAGACAACAATGATTACCCGGGTGATGAGATAAGAAGTGACTGCTATTTTCTATTTTAACATATTTTTTTAACTTGTCCACTATAGGTATGTCTTATTTCTTAATACCATAAAAAACATATATTACTTCTGTTTATAAAGAGTATATTTTATATCTAGAGGGAAAAACAAAGTAACACACTGAAAGCAAAAAGAGAACCATTGAATACAAAACTATATGGTTATAAGTCCAATCAGTTGTTCAGAGGACAGATCAGAAAAGGTAAGACAGTTAAAGTTCTGTTTGCGTATAAATATGACAGAAAGTTAACATCTGTTATCCTGAGAAAATTAACAAGCATAATGAAAATACAGGCTCAGGATTAGAGTTGAGTTTCCCAGGGAAAATGACCACTTTCCCTGGCAACTGATTTTTCAGACTTTCTGTTTATGACCAATGCCTACCTGAAATGTGAACAATGTTTCTGTTTGAAATGTGGTTAACAGCAGATTCCAAGTGCTGCCTCCAACAGAAGTGGTTTGATTCAATTCTACATTTAAAAAAATAACAAATAAGCTACAGATGTTATAATTCAAAGGTAAAAAATGATAAAAAGCCAGAATCCAGGTTGCTTTTGAAAACAAAAGTTTTGGCATTATTTGCATTTTTCCACTTGTTTGCAATTCTTCTGATTAGACAGCATTTTTAATTTAAAAAAAAGTAAAAATTTACACCACAATATTCATCTCTAGACAGAAAAAGGTAGCAAGACTGACTGCTCTCAGTTTATATCAACACGGTATTCAAATCATTCTGGTAACACATAGTCACTGAAAAGCATAGATACACTTATGGTGTGTGTGTGTGTGTGTATACACATATATATATACACACATACATATATATACATATTTCATCAATTCAAGTATACCATTAATTGTAAAACTCACAATTATTTTATGAACCACTAAGAAAATAAATGCTGCCAGTTGAACTATATAGCACACATCAATCATGAGTCCTGATGAAATGTGGAAAATGTGCATTTTAGAATCACTGAAATAGAGTGTACATTTTGTGAACACTTGATGTGTGTCTCCCTGCTTCTTTTGTTCATCACTGTATCCATGGCCAGCACTAATACCTTTTTAAGAAATACTTGATTGAATGAATGAAGTGTGTAGATGTAACAGTGGAGTTGGCCTTGCACTTCTAAT
Source organism: Manis javanica (assembly GCF_040802235.1). NCBI lineage: Eukaryota > Metazoa > Chordata > Mammalia > Pholidota > Manidae > Manis > Manis javanica. The sequence continues at coordinate 91,138,062 of NC_133161.1, forward strand.
ACCTAAATGATAAATAGGAAAATGCATTTTACGTCAACATTAACTGCTATGTAAGTGCTGGAAGGTAACAATAATATTGTCTGATATTTATTTTGGAGTGACACAGCTATCTCTTTAGAAAGAAGTCCTGGAAATGATTAAATCTGATGAATAAGAACCACTCACCTTTATGTGAAACAGGTGGAGCCTGATTTGTAAAACCTAAGTGAGTAATGTGAAGTGTTTAAAATAACAAGTAAATTGGGTGAAGAGAGCAAGCTGTTATCACATCCTACTCTTCTCTATTTTTAAAAGACAGCCAAATTCAGACCTATAAGAAAAGCAGCTGTATACTCCTTTGCAGAAATCTGCAAAGGAGATGCCATTCTGTCCATGCACCATTTATTTCTTCTGTAGAAAAGGCATTTAACAGAAGAAAGCAATTTCTTCATCTAGGTAAATGTGGGGCTTATTATTTTGTGATGATTATTAAACTAAATTCTTATATAGAAAGAAATGCAGTTCAAAGAATTCTGTCTATTCCTCAAGGGAAGTTATACCTTTGCCCCCAGGTGTTACTTGATAGTCTGTTTTCTCCTCTGTTCTTCCAAACACCTCTACCCTAAATCCTTGTTCTGTTGAATCACTACCCCACCACCAAACAGAGCCAACTTCTGATACAAAGCATTCCACAGAGCTTATGGAACCAGACAGACTAAAAGTATTTAAAATAGGAAGTAACAGGGAGCAGAAATCCCTATCAGAATAGAATGTGGGATTATGTGTATTTGTACAGACTACCTCCAAATTAACTTGATAAAGAATTGTCAGTCATCTATGTTAGTTATTGCAGAGTTAAGTGTATGAGTGTATGGTGCTACAGAATGCTAGGCAGCCATTGACAAAATCCATATGTATTCATCTGAAAGATACCCATGATATAGCCATAATTTTTTTTAAATGTTGTAGACCAATATATAACCTAATTTTTAGTTGTCTTTAAAAATGTGGGCTAGGGACAGATTGGATTAAAGATGGCGGCATGAGAGGTGAGACAGAGACCTCCTCCTAAAACCACATATAATACGAAAATATAATTAATACAACTAATCCTGAAAGAGCAACAGGAAAGAAGGCTGCACAAGACTGCATACACCTGGAGAAAAGAGCAGACCTCATGGAACAGGGTAACGTACCAAAGCTGTGACCCAGCGGGGCCCAAGCCCTTCTCCCACCTCAGCTCACTGAAGGGAGGAAGAGAAACAGAGCGGGGAGGGAGTGGAGGCCTGGGACTGCTGAACACCTAGCCCTGGAGATCTGCTCTGGGAGCACGAACCTACATTGCATGGTGCTCTCGTGTTGGAAAGTTAAGACAGGTGGAATACATGGAGAGATAGAGATTCCAGCTGCTTGTGGAGAACAGGGATTCATGTCTGGCTGATCTGGGCAGGCAGTCTGAGAGACTTCCTGAAAGCAAGAGGACTGCTAAAGGGGTGAGAATTGCACAGCTTACTGCTCAGGAGAAAGGACAGGTAGACAAAATTGTCCAGGTGTACTCTACCCAGCAGGTTGGGAGCTTAAATGATCTTCAGGAGCTTCATCTCCCTGGCTGGCTATGCAGCTCCAAGGCGCCCCACCATGATATGCAGCCTGCTGTGTCTTCCTCCCAGCTAGCCTGCACCTGGCTCAGGCTCACAAACTGGCAACCCCTGCCCTGGCATCAGGCCAGCCAGCGGGAAGCCCTGTCTACAGCAGCTACAAACACAAAGCATAGAGGCTTACACCTGTGTGTTTGGCCCACTGGTTCTGGCAGTGGAGACAGGCATAGCAGCCAGGAAGCAGAAAACAGCTCTTTCCTCCCCCCAAGCACCAACACTGCTCCCCTGCAACCCCAACATTGCTCCAGGGGCTGAGCAGCTCTGGAGAGTAGAGCTTCTGGGCACTAGACAGCACCACAGACAAGTTGTGAAAGGTCAAAGGAACCTGGTTCAAAGCAAAATTATGAATACACCTGAGAAAGATTCAAATGAAATCGACCTCATGAATCTTCCTGAAAGAGATTTCAAAATAAAAATCATTAACAGCTCATGGAGGTACAGAAAAACATTCAAGAACTCAGGAATGAATTTAGGATGGAGATCCAATTATTGAAGAACACAATGGAGGGTATTAAAAGCAGATTAGATATGGTGGAAGAGATGATAAATGAAATAGAAATTAGGGAAGAGGAATACAAAGAAGCTGAGGCACAGAGAGAATATTGAGAGAACTGTGTGACCAATCTAAACCGAACAATATTCGCAAGAAGAGAGAGAAAAAGAGATAGAAAGTGTCTTTCAGGAAGTAATTGCTGAAAGGAAATAGTCTCTCAGGCCAGGGAGCTGCATAGATCTCCCAACACAAGGGACCCAAGGAGGACAACAACAAGACATATAATAATTAAAATGGCAAAGATCAAGGGTAAGGACAGGGTATTAAAAGCAGCCAGAGAGAGAAATAAGATCACATACAAAGGAAAACCCATCAGGCTATCATCAGACCTCTCAGCAGAAACCTTACAGGCCAGAAGAGAATGACATGATATACTTAATGCAATGAAACAGAATGGCCTCAAACCAAGAATACTTTATCCGGCAAGATTTTAATTTAAATTTGAAGGAGGGATTAAACAATTTCCAGATAAGCAAAAGCTGAGAAAATTTAGCTCCCACAAGCCATCTTTACAGTGTATTTTGGAGGGATTGCTATAGATGGACGTGTGCCTAAGGTTAAATAGCTGTCACCAGAGGTAATAAAAAGGGATAGACAAACAGTATAGAATATGATACCTAATATATAAAAAATGGAGGAGGAAGAAAAGGAGGGAGAAAAAAGAGAACCTTTAGATTGTGTTTGTAATAGCATACTAAGTGAGTTAAGTTAGACTCTTAGATAGTAAAGAAGTTACCCTTGAACCTTTGGTAACCATGAATCTAAAGACTGCATGGCAATAAGTACATACCTATCGATAATGACCCTAAATGTAAATGGTCTGAATGCAACAATCAAAAGACATAGAGTCACTGAATGGATAAAAAAAAGACCCAACTATATGCTGCCTACAAGAGACTCACTTCAAACCCAAAGACATACATAGACTAAAAGTGAAGGGATGGAAAAAGATATTTCATGCAACTAAACATGTGAGCTATAGATATATCTGTTTAGAAAATGCAGCATAGAAGAGGACTACAGTTGGAGGGAGGCTTAACATTTGCCTTTGAGATGTTTTTGTTTAGTGAGGGAGATAATACCTGTATGTGAATAAAATTATGATACTAGAGTAGATAGTGAGAAGCATCTTTAGAAAGGATCAGATAAGGTGCCAAGAGAATCCAGAAAGGGACTGACAGCATCAAGGAATGTTTCTGCAACAGATAGTGTTTTAACTGGACCTTGAAGCCATGCTTGATGGTATATCAAATGGGTACATTCAGAATCTGCTTTCAAACAAATACTTGTCTCTGTTTCAGTGTAGTGAGTTACACATCCAACAAAATATGCCACTTATACAAAAGGGATATACACAATATATATATTCAAAAGCTGCATATGTTTAGTACACATAGCAATCTATTAATAAGTGTACATGTGAAAAACACAGAACCTTAGGGGACTGTACACTCCATTGTAGGTGTTTGTAGCATCCCTGGCTTCTAGCTACTAGGTCTCAATAGCATCCCTAAAAGGTGTGACAACCAAAAATGTCTCTAGACATTGTCAGATGTCCCCTGGAAAGCAAAATAGTCTTAGTTAAGAACCACTGGCATATATAAACAAAATCTCCTCTGCAGGTAGATAAGAATTCTAAAGTACATGATCTTGATTTTTTTTTCTTCCTTTTTCAGTTTCTTATTCAATGGTTCTTAACCTTATTCAGGTCAAGTAAGTTTCTGAGGCCCTGTTGAAAGCTGTTGACTCATTCATTCCTCAGAAAAATGCACATGCTCACACTGTGTTGAATATAATCGCAGAAAATTTATACTAGGGTTTACACTTTTTTTTTTTAAACACTTACTCCTGAGAGCAGTTCTGTTTCCAGGACTTACAGAATGGTCATGGTCTGTATTTTCCAGCTGGGTGGGCAACTGGAGGCTGGTGTACAGAAAGAAGGTCCATATTTTGGAGATTCTTCTGAATTTACCTCAGAACAATGATGATTAGGCTAAAATCTTCCCATTTACCAAACTCTCCCTGCCCTTATCTTCACCAGCATTAGTCAGTTTTAGCAAGATTCATCCCAGCAGAAGATAAAATCCTGATGAGGAAGGAGAGATCCGGCTTCCCCTCACTCTCTTCTCATCACGATTCTTGTCTAGTCCAGTTTATGATCTCCTTGATTGTCTGGGCGGATGGCAAGAGAGATAGAAAGACCCAGAGTCAGTCAGGTAAGAAATGAGACCACCTGGACACTTGATTTAGATTGTGAAATATAACACACACACACACACACGTACACACACACACATACACACGGGATGGGTGCAGAGAATACATATCTAAAATTCATGCATATATTATGAACTCTGTAACCATCATGCCACTCAGTTACTTCTAAATTAACACTTTCTAGAAATCCATTGCCTTATTAAATACAAAACTGGCCACTGCTCCTTTCCCCCTCCGCACCTAGCTTGAGAGTTGTATGCCAGACTGTGGAGCTTCCAGATACACACAGTTTGGGAGTCAAGGTCAGCTCTCCCGGCAATCCGCTGACCTCTTCCTCCAGCCTGACTGCTCTCCTGTATCAAGTTCCCCAGGGTCCTTGTCCCGCCCCTGAACTCGCAGCCCTAGTTAGTAATTGGGCTGGGTGGCCCCTGCGTGACAACCGGTAAGATTCTAGTCCTTCCCGGTTAGGGAAAGGGAACGATGCGGGAGGGATTCTTTCCCGGCAGGATAGGTGGGGAAAAACCGCTGCCAGTGTTTCCTTCTCGTCTACTAAGGTGTCTCTGTTGCTCTATAAATAAAACGTCTCACAGCCTTCTGCGAGCGTTATAAAGGCCGCGGAACTGCTGTCCCGAGGGCTTTCCAGGAGGGGCTTGAGCGGAGACAGGTGAGATGGCCGCGGAGGAGGCCGCGTACGCACCTGGTGCGCCTTACCCCCCGGGGCGGCCTCGCTGGCTGGGGATGGGACCAGTGTGGGGCGTGGAGCGGGCGGGCAGGGGGCAGTGCAGCCTTCTTTCTGAGAATCTGAGAGCGAGAAGGAAATTTAGGTAAACAGGCCCAGGCACAAGATCTGCTCCACTTGCTTAAACTTCTGGCCCCAGGAGGGCTGCGACAGGCTGCTGGAATGTGCCTGCAGTGCACGCAGCCTGGGCGCCGGCGGAGCGTGGCCTGAGGGTCCCACGCCCGGGTTTGGGCTGTCCGCGCCCTGGCTGCAAGCCGGAGGCACTGGGTGGAGCTCCGGAAGCCCCCAACTGGGGCTTCCTCCCTTCAGGTCCCGAGCGCCGGGCAGTAGGTGCAGGCGCCCGGACCGCCCGTCCTCAGCTGCCCCTCTGCAAGCTGGCGGTGCGCGCCGCGGACAGCAGCCTCTGCGGGATCTGCGGCAACAGGTGGTGCCGCGAGGCTCCTCCCGGACGGTCGCCTCCTCCTGTGGCTTCGTCTTCATCTCCCTGTCCCCCTCGCTGCATAGCCTCCCTCCTGGTCGTCCTCCGCCTCGCAGGTCATGGCAGCGCCGGGCAGCAGGTTGGAGCCGCCGCCGCTCCCCGAGTACAGCTGCAGCTACGTGGTGTCGCGGCCGGTGTACAGTGAGCTGGCCTTCCAGCAGCGGTATGAGCGTTGCCTGCAAGAGCGCAAGACGCTGCGGGAGAGCCTGGCCGGGGGCTGCAGGTAGCTGCGTGGCAGGCGGGCCGGACGCGGGGAACCGGGCGGGCGGGCGCCCCGAGGCCAAGCCGAGAAAGCCGCGCTGCTTTGCCGCGCGGGTTGCCGCGGCTGTTCTCAAATGAGGCGCCCTGGCTCTCTGTCCTCAGCGCTGTCCCGCCCGGGCAGAGGGTGGCCCGGTCGTCTGGGCCTGAACTGACGCTAGTTCGAAGCGCAACCCGGGAAGAGCGTGCTCCGGGAGCCCCGTCTCTCTTCTGCCCCTCTTGGGGACACCTGGAGCGCGCCGTGGGGGACTGTGGGTTCCTACGGCCTTTTTGTGCAGGTCAAGTGAGGAAAGTGGGGAAGGAAGGGGCTCGATTGAAAGGAGATGATGGGTCCATCACCTGACCCGGGGTTGCTGAATGCCCGAGCCGGTCCAGGCAGGATGCCACGCAGCCACACAGAATGGAAGCCAGAATAGGGGAGAGCGCAGGGCTCCGAGGTCTTCACAGGCCGCGCAGGTAGAGACCTCCTCTGTCTCCAAACCCGAACTGGAGCCTGTAATTAGACATCACAACAAAAGGAACTGGAGAACCGCCAGCTGCTGCCAGGTTTTCTTTCTTTTAAAACACCTTTTGTCATAGAACATTTCAAATATGTACAGAAGTAGACATGGTAAAGGTATAAATGAACTCCCTCTCCCTGTTGTTACCATCATCCAGCTTCAACATGATCAACTCAAAGTTGATCTTCCATTTCACACCACCCACTTGTCCCCGCCCACCACTGTTTTCTTGAAGTAAATCCTATATAATGTTTCTTTTTGTCAGAATATAGCTCAGTATATATCTCTAGGGGCTCTTTTTAAAAATGTAGCCAAAACTCACACTTAAAAAAATTATAATTCCTTAATATCAAACATTGAGTCAATGTTAAAATTTCCAGTTGTCTCATAAATGTAATTTAGAAATTTTGACTCGAGTCAAATAATATTTGTACAAAGTGACTCCAAGCTTATATTGCCAAAATATACAGAATGTGTTTATTTTTCTTTAAAGAAAAAGTGAAGAAGTAGAAGAAGGCGCCTGGGTTAGAAGTTTGAAAATTAATCTCCATTTAGAGACTCCACATTGATCAATCTGTGGCTGGACCAGAAAATGGGTCCTTGTGTAGGGATATTTTCTCAGAGGATTAAAAAGGTGGGAGAGGGGAGGGAACACTTAATCCTGTGTTTTCTAATACAGTGCATTTAAAAGGCTAGATAGAGTTCATAGCAAAAGTGTTGTAAGCACATCAGTGTTAGTATTTCCATGAAATTCTCATTCTGTCTCTAAATGATTGCAAGCATCAGCAGCCTTCAGTTCAAAACTTGGTGATTTACTGTCGGTTGTGGCAGATTGGAACAGAAAACCCCTTTTCTTGCCTTTTGACAGTTGTTCAAGAAAGAAAGTCTTTGGTGTGCTGAAGACTCTCCTGCCCATCTTTGACTGGCTCCCCAAATACCGAGTCAAGGAGTGGCTGCTTAGTGACATCATTTCGGGAGTTAGTACCGGGCTGGTGGGTACGCTGCAAGGTAAGATGGTGGTGGGTGGGCTCCCAAGTGATTGACAGTCACAGTCTCCAGCAGTGGTTCACAACGGCCCCCTGGCTCCCCTGGGTCTATGCCAAATGCTTGCTCACCCTTCAAGACCTTCACCTTCCCCTGGAACCCCTTACTGGAGAGATTGGCCTCTTTAATCCTTCCTCAGAGGGCTCTTCCTGGGAACCCCTGCTGCTTCTATAGCTGTATGGCTCCAACTGGAGTCCTAGCACCTAAGCAGGGTGCTTTCCAACTTTTGTTGTCCACAACTCACAAAAAGAACTATTTGTTACATCATGTTTTGTACACACCTAGCTTGGGTTTTGTGAAATAGTATTTCCCCCATGACAAGGGATGCACTCTGCTGTTTTCTATTCTGTCCTATTCTAGACTGTTTATATTTTTAAAAAGGAGGATTACAGCCAGTTAAATTATTTTACATCTCATTCATGAGTCTGGACCTGCATTTTGAAAGTGGCTTTTAAGGGAAAAGGATGGGAATATTTTGACCTGGACTACATATTAGTGTTTTTTCTGTTCCCCTCTCCCACCTTTTTATCCATCTACTTATTTTAATCTTTGGTAAAATGTCCCAACAAAGGTGCTCATTAATTTTTTCTTAACTGGCTTTATTCCATATTTCAAACAGCACCTAGAAATGTTGCATAGTTTGTAAATGGCAGTATGGGTAATCTCCTCTGTCTGTTGCCCCAACCATCTTGCTTCTGCCACCCTCCCAACTCTACAAAGCCCCTGGAGCTTGAAAACAGAGATTCATTTATTTATTGTAATTTTATGGAGTATCTAGTATGTGTCAGGTACTGGGTATGCTGACATAAATAAGATGCACTACCTGCTTTCAAGGAGCTCCTAGCCCAGTGGGAGGGAAATTAACAATTCAGTGTAAGGGCTGAGGCAGGGGTAACATTGCCTGGGAAGGGAGTGCACACAGGGGCATTCAACCCAGCCTTAGCGGGTTGGGAATGGCTTCCTGGAGGGCGAGTTGTCAGAGCTAATTTCCCTGAAGGTTAAGTCTGAGTTTGCCAAGTTATGGGAAGCAGGGTGGGGCAGGAATATATGTAGAAAGATAGCTTGAAAATGGACTATTTCAGAAGTTAGTAATAATTGTTGAGCAATATCATGAGCCAAAATTTGCCTGTAGAGCTCTCAAAATTACTCAGATCTGGCCAGGTAGCTGCCCACAGAGGAAGATGTTCTGTGGCCCCAGTGCAGAATCTCAGCCTGATCAACCATGTTTTCAATCACAGAGGTGGATGTGAGAGTCAGATGGGACTGTGCAATTCATAAGTTAAATAATGCCAAATGCCCGGGTGCACAGTGGACTCTAATAGCTGTGATGTAGCAAAGTGTGTGACTCCTAGGGGACAAATTCATGTTTGTTTAGCTAGTGCCTAGAACAGAGACCAAAACAAACTAGCTGGTCCCATCAGCACTTAGTGAAGAGGACTGAATTGCATTCCTGATAATGAATCATCTTCATATGTGAAAAAGGGTATTTCAAGCTCTGTGTGTCCCAAGTTTTCAGAGATAAGTAGCTTATAAAAATTAATTTTAATTTTAGATTTGTTTATTGACTATCAGACACTATGCTGGGAGTGTTGGCCAGGTATCTTATTTCATCCTCATGACACTATTATTAACTCCTTTTTTCTAGGTGAGAAATCACTAAACCTTACCCAAGGTCATGGAGCTGGTAGGTGGTAGAGCTGAGGTTTTACCTGAGAGTCTAATTCTAAGATCTTAATTTATACACAGTGCAGTTCCTACTTCATGAGCAATATGTGTTCCAGAAATATTCTCTGTAAATTATCTTTGTAAGATGAGTCTCAGGGAGGTAAACCTGGTTCATTCATGCATTCATTCATCATTCATTATCATTCATTCTCTTAATATTTCTAGACAGCTCTGTATGCCAGCTGTTAAGCCACAGAAATTCAGTGGTTTATTGACAGGCACAGGTAGTGACCTCATGGAGCTCATTTCAAGTGGTTGACAGAGGAATTAAAGAAATAGATAAATAGAAAAATAGTTACAGATTGTGCTATTCATTGTGGTAGATAAATATGCTATAATATGGATTAATTTGAGTAGGGAGTATTTATTTTAGATAGAATGGTCAAGAAAGGTGAAATTTACTGAAGAAGAGAAATCTAAGCAGACACCAGAGGATGAGGAGGAGACCTCATGTAATGAACAGAAAGGAAAGTATACCAAAGGTGCAAAGGCCCTGAGGCCAAAAAGAGTTCAGTATCTTCGAAGGCAGAAGAGGAGGAATTCTGGTGGGGGTGGAGTGCAGAGAGGGGAGGGTGGGTGAGCAGAATGAGATAAGGGTACGCAGGGCTGGGATTAGGGTGAGGCAAGTGAGGCACTCACTCCCAGGGGCCTCCTCGAATAATACTGTGCCCTGTGCACCTCACTTTCCTCACCCTTGTTCCAGCCCTGAGGGCAGATGTGTCAGCTTGAACCAGTGAAGTAAGAGATGGAGAGAACTGCACAGATCTGAAATATGCTTTAGAGCAAGACTCACTGTCATCTACTATCTTTCTGCTTGATGTATTAAGGGTATAGATGAAAATCTTGGATGGCTCCAAGATTATTGATTTGGTCAACTGGAGAGATGATTATGTCCTTTATTAAAATGGCAAAAACTGGCTGAGGAGCAGGTTTGGTATGGGAAATTAAGAGTTTCCTTTGGGACATGCTAAGATGGAGATGCATGTGAGACCTCTCAGCAGAGATGCCAAATATGGACTCAGGCAGATAAAGGGCTCCCAAGAGGCCTGGGCTAGACCTAAAAGTCAGGAAAACATCTCTCTAGAGGCGGTATTTAAAAGAGTGGGAATGCCTGAGCCTACCCAGGGAGAAAGGGCAGATGGGAGGAGAGGCTGGGGGACTTAGAGTCAGGAAGACTGGGTGGGTGCTCTGGGAGGGGAGGCCAGGAGGATAGGTGCAGGGGCTTAGAGAAAAAAAACAATTGGAGGATGTGGGAGACACAGATAATGTTCTTCAGAAGGTGTGCTGTGAAGTAGAGGAGAGACCCGGCTGTACTTGGAGGAGTAGGAGGGATGAAGGGAAGGGAGGGGGGATTTATTTTTCCTTAAAACAGGAAATACTAGGACATATCTGGGAGCTGGTGAGAATGACCAAGCGGAAAGACCTGCAGCCCCAGAGGTAGAGGAGAAACAACTTAGAGTGCGAGAAGGGGCAAGTGTGGATGGACTTAAGGACGCGTGGGGAACGGTCGCTCCTTAAAGGAGGGAAATCTCCTCTGTTGTCAAAGGGAGAAGGCCAGACAGATTGGTCCACGTGCAGAGAGATTTGAAATTTTGGTGGAAGGCAAATTGGGGCAACTCTTGTGGATCCTATATTTTGAATGAAGTCTCAGATGCATCTCTGAAGGGGTCTGTGTGAGAAGGGTGGGCAGTTGAAAGAAAGTAGGGGGGGTTTGAGTAGCTGTACGGAAAAAGCACATTTCCTGAGGAAATGTAGCTGATGGCCAGGTGGTCCTGGGGTTCATGTGGGGCATGTGATCATGAATTTGGCATGAAACTGTTGTCCCAGTGCAGATGTCTCTAGTCCGACTTATCTAGCGGCTCGAATGCTCGTTGTAGAAAAGGTGGATGTTTGGGTTCTGCCAGATTGGGGTTTTGCCTGAGAGAGGGGGAAGAGGGTGATGCAAGGGAATTTGGAGTATTTGCAGAATTCCATGGACAAGGAGGCAAGTGAAGATGGTGACAGGGGGCACTCCACGGCGAGGGAGAAACCGGACCAATTAATGGATCAGGAACTTCATGAGGATAAATGTCGCAGTAAGGATTCAGGAGGAGGTGATCTGAAAGGCTAGGAGGCTGTTGTTGGAGAGAGGAAGGCTCGGATTGAGATCTCAGATGTGTTGGTGACAGTCTCTAGTGATGACAAGGTCTGGGACGTAACCACTGGCTGGGCGGCTGAAGGCTGGGGATGAGGATTCATCAGAGAGGTCAGGCTCAAATTACAGAGAAGGCAGTTTTTACTAAGGATAAGGGAATCTTTTTGACTTCTGTTTAAAAAAAAAAATTCTCCCCCAGACAGCAAATGACCAATGCATCTTTTTTAGTGTCATCTTTATTCCTAGCTAAGGGGGAGTTTGCTCTCCACTTTCAACTTTTGTCTTCTACATGCTTCCAAATGTTTGCCAGCACCCTCTCGATCAATATATGCCACTATCCTACACATGAAGGGTACCAATCCAGAGACTCCCTAGCTTAAACGAAAGGCTTAGATTCTTTACCAGTTGTATGCTTGCAGAATTGTTGAGCCCAGTTCCTTTATAACAAGGATCATGACAGTATGTTTGAGTAGCAGTTGTCCCTAAGTGGGACACTTTTTGAGTATTGAAAAGTTCCTATTTTCCAGGGAACTGCAGAGCCCTGTTAGGGAAGTGGAAGTTTGAGAAAGATATGAAAAAACTACATGAGATTGTTTTCATTCCCTGCTCCTCCTTTTTTGTTGCTTTTAATTGGAATATAGTTGACATACAATATTACATTGGTTTCAGATATACAGCATAGTGACTCAGTAATTATATACATTAGTAGATGCTTGCCACAGGTAAGTGTAAGTACCATACCAAGATATTACAATATTATTGGTTTTACTCTCTATGTTGTACTTCCATTTCTTATGACTAATTTATTTTGTAATTAGAAGTTTGTATCTCTTTATCCCATTCACCTACTTCACCACCACCCCATGGTAACCAACAGTCTGTTGTCAGTTTTTATAAGTCTATTTTTTGGTTTCTTTGTTTGTTTTAGATTTCACAAATAAGTGAAATCTTATGCTATTTTCTTTCTCTTCCTCCTTTTCTTGTCTTCCTTCTGTGGAGTCATCTTTCTATGCCATGTTCTTAGAACAACTGATTCTTTTAATTTATATATTAAAACAATAGCATCGGTAATGCAGATTTCTCTAGAATGCAAACTCTGCAAGGGCAGAGATTTTATTCTGTCCACCATATTTTCCAAAACCTAGAATGGAACCTGGTACATGGTAGGTACACAATCAATCATGGAAGAATGAATGCTCATTGGAATGAACTAGAAAATATATCCTCGTCTACAAACTAAAAGTCTCCTTTGACTCTACCACCTAGATACCCATGAATATCCAAGTAAATATCCTACTAGATACATAAATGCATATCTACAGAAAAGTATAAAGAAATGTCTGAGGATGATAAGCACTAAGTTTGGGATAGTGTTTGCCTTCTGAGGAGGGGAGGGAGGAAAGAGGATGTCATTGAAGGAGAGTACATGGAGTTTCAACCATACAGGCAATAATGTAATTCTTGCTGGACAGTGGCTACATGGGTGTTTATTAAATTATAGCATATATGGAATTACTTTGTATTATGTTGAAAATCTGGATTTTTTTAAGGCATGCAAGACACATGTTTACTTTCACAAATGTGGGAGCATGCATACTTATCGCAATTTTTAATCCTGTTTTCCTCACTTTTTCATTGTACTTCATAGATTTCCATGTTAGTAAATGTATTTCTATATTCTAATTCAAGTATCATTTAGTGAACCACTTCCCTGTTTGGTGACATTCATTCAGTAAATAATTTAGGGCACCTGTGAGCCAGGATATTTAGGTCATTGCCTTTTTTTTTTTTTAACTTTTACAATGTAATTTTACAAATGTCCCAAGGATCAAAGGGCTTGATTTTTCTCTCATTATGATGAGTGAAATGTGGGGAGGTAATGTAGAGTAAGATGTGCTAGCTCCCTAAGAAGTATTTAACCAAAGAAGAAAATGCATCATCATTATCTCCCAACCCCTGTGCTCCCAGAAAGGTGAGACTTCTCCTGACAGGGTGCCATGCATGGGCCTAGAAGCTTCCTGGGATAGCTGATAAAAGGAGTCCATCCCCCAGCAGAGAGCCTAGTGGAGTTGTCTTGCTGCTGCTATGTACAGTTGTCATGTTTTTTACTTTGTTTGGATGAAACTTACGTTCCTCCACAAGCAAGGGCCAAGGGCAGGTGGCAATGCCTGGGTCCCTCAGAGCACAGAGACATGAAATTCAGAAGAAACCATCCATGTGCAAACCTGCATGGAGCCTTTGGACTGAACCGATAAAGTTTTTTATCAACAACTGACTTGGCTTCTTTTTTCCCTTCATCAGATCAGTGGGTGATTTAATTACTGAAAGTTGAGTCGATCCATTTGACAGGAGATGCAGGTCAAGCAAGCTTTATCCCAGCTGATTTGGATCGTGTTCTGCATCCTAGCACAGCCACAGTTTGTATGCAGATTAAAGAGACCCCTCTGGACAAGTGGCAAATTGGGGATATCTATGAAAAAGCCTTTCTTTGTACAGTAGAAATATACCATAAGTTCATTTGTGAATTTAATCATTCTGATGTACTTCCAGGTATGGCGTATGCTCTGCTAGCTGCGGTTCCTGTTGGATATGGTCTCTACTCTGCTTTTTTCCCTATTATGACATACTTTATCTTTGGAACATCAAGACACATCTCAGTTGGTAATTATAAGTATATACTGCCAATTGTATTTATTCACGTTCAATGTGTTTTGGCTGTGTTTTGTGTATTTGTTATGTGCCTTTGTTATTGTTTTCCAGGGAAATAGGACTTCAGGGCTTTGCTTTTCCTATTCAGTGATGCAGTAGTTCTTCTTAGCTTTCAAGAAGAAATATTATGCCTTTAGCTAGCCTTATACTTAACTTTCTTTTTATGAAGAGGAGAAAATGGGAAGATTGTTAAAATTGTAGTCTACCTTCAAATTCTAACATGCTTTGCTTTTTAAAAAATGTAATACATTTGACTCCATATCTAGAAAGTCTTCTCTTCTGCAAGAAAAGAGGGGAAAAAAAATCTTAAATAGGTCTTTAAACCTGCTGTTTTCCTAGATTAATTTAGCATTTACTAAATTATGTTCATCAAGTACATATTCATTATTTCCATAAAAAGTATACTTATCTTAAGTGACTAATATTGGAACACTGGCAAAATCATGCCAAACAATTTAGAAACTAAGCTTGGTGTTCCATCTTGGTATGGCTCAAAATAGGTTTATTTCCTGTTGTTCCTGAAATTTAAATTCTCTTTTGCTGGGATGGTCTAGTAAATGAATGTCTAATCCTATTTCGTGACTTTGACATTGATGCATGAGATAATTTTGCACCTACTTCCATTTGCTGGCTAGACAGTCTACCTGGACAATTCTCTTCAAAGAAAGATAACCATTTACTATATCGTCCACTTGTATCCTTTCCTTAGTTGTATTTCTTCTAGTATGTGGCATATTGCCTTGTCTGTGAAAATAGATCAGGAAAAGGTTCTTGACTGAAAGAACTCCCTCACCTGGAGAATCAATTAGCATCACTTGTTTGACAAGGTGAGGAACATAGAAGCTGATTTTCCTCTTTGATAGTCTGCACATTTAGACAGTCCAGGTCACTGGATTTTGGTCCTGAGTCCTCCAAACTGTCAAAGCCTTTTATGGTCAAAGGATAGGATCATCATTTTCATGGAGATAAATATAAGTAGTGAATAGGGTAGTGGCTAGAAAACATAGATTCTTATAGAGTGGCATTTGATATGAAAAAAATCCTTTGTTTTGGAAAGAGAAAAAGAGAAATTCAACACTCCCTTTGCTGTTTCTTTCCCTTAATTTAGACCATGTGATATTTATTGATCAAGATACTTAGCTCTTATGGAGATCAAGACATTGAATTCTCTAGGAAATGAGCTTATATGGAATAAGACAAAACAAGTAAGAACGCAACCGGTATGCCACCTCCTGCCTCCTCCACCAGGAAACCTTTCCTAGCAACTACCCACCACTGCCTGCCCCCCACCGCATCCCATCCACACAAACGCAGGCTAGACACCCTTCCTGTGTACTTACAAAGCATCCTGAATGCCTCATTATAATGACCTACCTACATGTCTCTCTCCCTCACTTCTGGGTCAAGAATCCCTTGAAATACCTGCTTTTTAGCTTCTTTCATGAACAAACAGTGTTTTCCCAATCGTGGCTAATTATTTCACATTTCTTTCTAAGCCTATGTAGACATGTTGAGCCTAAACATTTGCTATTAATAATTATCAATTGATGAAGTCTTTTTTCCCCAGGACCTTTCCCAGTGGTCAGTTTAATGGTGGGATCTGTTGTTCTGAGCCTGGCCCCTGATGAACACTTTCTCATATCCAGCAGTAATGGAACTGCATTAAATGCTACCATGATCGACTTCACTGCCAGAGATGCAGCAAGAGTATTGATTGCGAGCACCCTCACTTTTTTGGTTGGAATCATACAGGTAATGGGATTTTAGGTAAAATACAGATTGGCATGATTTTTATTTGAAATAACTAACTGCAAACCATATGGACTTAAAGATTCATTGAAAAGCGAAACAAAGCCGTTTACTGGACACCCCAAAGTATTTTCCAAATTACATCCATTTAGGTCAGATGCTAAACTCGTCAGCAAGACCCTACTTATTAAGGCTCGCTTAGTCTCCATATCAGAGACAAAAAAAAAAAAAAAAAAGCAGAAGAACTGGTGTGATTCAAATGAGGATGAGGGAAGGGAAGTGCACAGAGCTCACAGAGGAGAGAAAAGTGTTCCGGTGAGCGGAGCTGTGGGACCTGCAAGTCACAGAAATAAGCTACATGGTTTTTGCTTTTCTTATTATGTATCTAGAAATACTTCAAGGTTCATATTATGCCTGGTTTTTGAATTTTAGAGTGGTGGAGGGGAGAGAGAAGACATTAAGAAATTCAGATTTCTTTCCTCCAAGTATTTTTGTGTCATTGGCAGGCTACCAGAGTTTTAATTGGTGTTAAGTTAAATTTGTTAATAGTTCAGGAGAGTTGGTGCTTCTCCCAGGCAAACATTTGATTTTCCCGTCCTTCTCCTTCTTCTAGTTGGCATTTGGAGCCTTGCAGGCTGGATTCATAGTGAGGTACTTGGCAGATCCTCTGGTTGGCGGATTCACGACAGCTGCTGCCTTCCAAGTGTTGGTCTCGCAGCTAAAGATCATCCTCAACGTTTCAACCAAAAACTATAACGGCGTTCTCTCCATTATCTATGTAAGTACTGCTTCTTACTCCAGGGATGGCTCACTGAGAAAACTGAATTCTTTTCCTCCTCAGCCCGAGTCTGGAGAGCACATGTGCCTCTGTGCCACACTTCGGGAGCCACTGAAAACAATCTTTGAGAGAAGCAGTAGAATCAGGAGTAACACTGAAGAGAGCAGAGTTTGCAAATCGTTGTCTCAAGCGGTCAAAATGGTTTCAGCAGAGTCACTGGGCTTAAAAATATTAATGAAAACAAAGTGGTCTAGTGAAGCCTGCTGTGGAATGCCACAGACTTGAGTTCTTGCCTCCACTTGGCCTCTGACAGGCTGAATGACTGACACACATCATGCAGGGTGGTGGCTGGAAGCCCAAGCTTGGAGCTGGGTGACCTGGGTTCATATCCTGACTCTCCTATTTATTAATCATATGAGCAAATCACCAAGCCTTAGTTCTCTGCTCTGCAAAATGGAATTGGCAATAACATCCACCAATGAAGTTGAATGAAGCTATGTGAAAATCACTTGGCCCAGAGGTGAGCACATAACAAGTGCTCAGAAAAAGTTATTTTCAAATCATGATCTCACATCTCAAGCTTCCTTTCTTTTTTATTTGTAAAATGAAATAATCAGAGATATATCTCTAAAGGCTTTCTAACTCTGAGAGTCCATAAAATGCATAATGTAAATGTCTCAGCAATTATAGATGAAAAGGAAGATTAGATTCAGAGATGATTCACCATGCAAAAGAGATGCAAAAGAAAGATGTAGATCACACTAATTAGATTGGAAGAAGTTCTTGGATCTAAATGTATGTTCTATATAAAGCATGTTTTGATGCTTGAAAAATGGTGATAATGGTAATATGATGTCACCCTATCTTGGGGAGTGATACTATGCAAAAATAATGTGCCACTATTAAGAATTGAGTTGGGGTCTTTTAATCACCCATGTATTAGATTCTAAAACAGTGTAAGGTCATGCATACATGTCTAAAAATCAGTGAGGTGGTCAGGAATTTGCTCACCTTCACATAATCCTACATTACTCTATCCATTCAATAAATATTACTGAGTGCCTGTTACAGTCCAGGGACTAGGCTAAGCCGTGGGAGTAGGTGGAGGAGGCACTGTAACACTGTGATTAAGATCATGGACTTTGCACTAAAGTAGACTTGAGTTGGAATCTTGGTTCTACCACCTTCCATCCATGTGATCTGGGGCATGTTATACTTAACTTCTCTAAGCCTCAGTGTCCTCCATCATAAAATGGGGGTAACAATAGCAGCTGCCTCTTAGAATTGCCTGGATTAAAAAGAAAATTGTGTGAAGCACTAAGCACAATATCTGGCTCATTGTAAGAACTCAGTTTATTATTATTTTCATTATCATGATAAATAGACTTCACGGGGCTGACTATTCACTTCCCAAAGACCCAGCGCATTAGAAGACATGAGCACAGGCTGTTGTTTGATTTAGCCTTGTTTTTGTCAATGTTGCTCTTTTCTTCCTGCCAAGTCCTTGGTGTGCTTTGAAACCCTCTCACTGTCCTTTGTGACAGGCTCGCTCGCTGTCACAGTCCCGGACACATCTTGCTTTTTCTTGCTTTCATACTTTCCCTGTTAACTGCTCAGTCATGTGTTCTTACAGTGTCGTTCATTGAATCCATCTCTTCAGTAAGTTTTAGTTAATGATCTACCATATGCCAGGCACTTTTTACTCCCTATACAAACCCACCAACCCGTGACTCCACCAAGATGTGCCTTCCTGAGGGGACTCACCTCTGTGTGTGAACATTGCTGGGCCTGCATCCACACAGATTACAGGAGGCCTAGGCGAGCAGTTAACCTGGGTCCCTGGACACTGGTGGACCTCTGCAGACAGAGGACCGAAGTATTTCTTCTGGTCTCCTAGGACTATGTTTAAGACGGAGCTTGCTGCAAATGATCCCACTTTCAACAGGGACAAAAGTAACCAGGAAACACCAGAACGAAGTAAAAAATAGTTGTTAAGCCAGCACAATGATTACGTGACTCATGTCATGTTCAACATTAGTCTTGAGGACCCAGGTTAGAATGTGTCCTAGAATTTGCAAAAAGTTGCCCTCAGGCCACCCCAGTTGGATGGAGATACTTCAGTCATCCCTGTGCGATGGTGAATGTAAGCTTGCTTTTCTGAAAGGAAAGAATCAGCAGGTGTGGAAATGATTGCATAGGGATTGAATGAGCCACTCAGTATCTGAACAGAGAATTTTGTTCATAGCATTCCCAGCGCGGCCATTCATGAAAGAATCCTTCAACAAATGCAGAGCAGCGATGGATTCCTCCAGGAAAGACTGAAAGATTGTTGTAAGATGCTTTCTCTGGAATGTAGTTAACTTAAAATCCCTTTTGTTAGAAAGCTGTGCTTTGGATTGCCCTCCTTCCCACCCAAAGAAAGAAATAATGAATACAAAGAATTGGAGGAGGAAATATTGGGAAAGAAAGGAGAAGAAAAACTTTACAAATGCCAGAGATGCTGGGTATAGGATGCAGATGGGAAAACGACAGGGTGTTGGCAGAATTCAGAATTGGTAATGTTCTTCGTGCTACCATGTAGCTACTCAATTATGTAAGTAAATCACACAGTCTATTTAAGAGTGATTGTGTTTTCCTACCACTCACTTGGAATAGTTTTTCTCAAAGGAGGCCTTTCTACTTGTTCACTAAATTGATGGGACCTCCTCATTTCCTCCCCTAATGAGGAGGAAGACTACACTGAAAAGTTCTACCCAGATGGTGAGTTTTGAAAGCCATCACAAAGCTTCAAAGTAATGATCAGATTCATTACTTTGAATCAATTTCAGAACGTAAAAATTAAGCCATTAACAATCTAAGTAACACTTAAAGTGTTGATCTATATGTGCATAACTTCAGGTAGGAGGACATGCCTGATAGCAAGGGGTAATTATGAAGAGTTATATTCTTAGAGGTAAGATGAATTAAAAGAAATTTGGCAACAGAAGTTAACCGATAAATTTCCTCATACACAGTACGAGGTACAATTTTTCCTTATGGCTTCATACTCCTGACTAATACTAGGCAAGAAGAAATTATGTCAATGAAGTGGTCCTAATATTCTCCTAGCATGGTAGGAAATATGGTATCCATTACTGTAAGGCTCAGTATCATAATTTGAATGATTCAGAATAGTAGGCTGAAATATGGAGTCATGTATGTGTCCATATTTTTTTTTTTTTTTGAGAGGGCATCTCTCATATTTATTGATCAAATGGTTGTTAACAACAATATAATTCAGTATAGGGGGGTCAATGCTCAATGTACAATCATTAATCCATCTCAAGCCTAACTCTCGTCAGTCTCCAATCTTCTGAAGCATAACGAACAAGTTCTTACATGGTGAACGAATTCTTACACAGTGAATAAATTCTTACATGGTGAACAGTACAAGGGCATTCATCACAGAAACTTTCAGTTTTGATCACGCATTATGAACTAAAACAATCAGGTCAAAAATGAATATTCATTTGATTTTTATACTTGATTTATATGTGGATCCCACATTTCTCCCTTTATTATTATTATTATTTTTATTTTTAATAAAATGCTGAAGTGGTAGGTAGATGCAAGATAAAGGTAGAAAACATGGTTTAGTGTTGTAGGAGAGCAATTGTAGATGATCAGGTGTGTGCCTGTAGACTATGTGTTAATCCAAGCTAGACAAGGGCAATAAACCATCCACAGATGCAGAAGATTTCTCTCAAAGCAGGGGGGATGAGGTTCTGAGCCTCACCTCTGTTGATCCCCAATTTCTCACCTGATGGCCCCCCTGCGACTGTGCCTGTCTTAGGTTGTTCCTCCCTTGAGGAATCTTACCCGTCTCTGGCTAACCAGTCATCTTCCGGGGCCATACAGGGAAATGTAAAGTTGGTAAGTGAGAGAGAAGCCATATTGTTTGAAAAGGTTAGCTTTTTACTTCTTTGCAGATTTATGCCCTGTGGCTTCTATGCCCAGCACTTGTCTCGAGGTATCTTTACCACCTGGAGGAATTATGATACTCGGTAACTTCGATATGAGGCTATGTGTCCATATTTTAAACATATTTTAGTAGGGATTTTAACACTAAGCTAAATTTGAATTACTTTTCAGTACTTAGCATTTCTGTATCTTTGAGGACAATCTGTCTACTTCAGTTTGTATAAGTGAGTTTTATTTCCACATAAAACATATGAACCTATTGTAAAACTTTTCTTAACATCTTGAATGATTGCTTAATATATAGGCAACTAGTATATTCATGTGCCTTATTTCATGCAGTTGTGTAATATCAATTAATTCTGTTTTTTGCAACACATTTTACATTT